>NC_140968.1:97772724-97847226 GCF_056783735.1 Eptatretus burgeri | reverse complement strand
CTGTGTCTGTCCTATGTTCCCATGTGAATTAATAACATTATATAGAGCTGTGTCTGTCCCATGTTCCCATGTGAATTAATAACATTATATAGAGCTGTCTGTCCTATGTTCCCATGTGAATTAATAACATTATATAGAGCTGTGTCTGTCCTATGTTCCCATGTGAATTAATAACATTATGTAGAGCCGTGTCTGTCCCATGTTCCCATGTGAATTAATAACATTATATAGAGCCGTGTCTGTCCCATGTGAATTAATAACATTATATAGAGCCGTGTCTGTCCCATGTTCCCATGTGAATTAATAACATTATATAGAGCCGTGTCTGTCCCATGTTCCCATGTGAATTAATAACATGATATAGAGCTGTGTCTGTCCCATGTTCCCATGTGAATTAATAACATTATATAGAGCTGTCTGTCCTATGTTCCCATGTGAATTAATAACATTATATATAACCGTGTCTGTCCCATCTTCCCATCTAAATTAATAAGATTAGATAGAGCTCTGTCTGTCCCATGTTCCCATGTGAATTAATAACATTATATAGAGCCGTGTCTGTCCCATGTTCCCATGTCAATTAACATTATATTGAGCCGTGTCTGTCCCATGTTCCCATGTGAATTAATATCATTATATGGAGCTGTATCTGTCCCATGTTCCCATGTGAATTAACATTATATTGAGCTGTGTCTGTCCCATGTTCCCATGTGAATTAATTACATTATATAGAGTCGTGTCTGTCCCATGTTCCCATGTGAATGAATAAGATTAGATGGAGCTGAGTCTGTCCCGTGTTCCCATGTGAATTAATAACATTATGTAGAGCTGTGTCTGTCCTATGTTGCAATGTGAATTAAGAACATTATATAGAGCTGTGTCTGTCCGGTGTCCCCATGTGAATTAATAACATGATATAAAGCTGTGTCTTTCCCATGTTCCCACGTGAATTAATAACATGATATAGAGCTGTGTATTTCCCATGTTCCCATGTGAATTAATAACATTATGTAGAGCTGTGTCTGTCCTTTCTTCCGATGTGAATTAATAACATTATATAGAGCTGTGTCTTTCCCATGTTCCCATGTGAATTAATAACATTATGTAGAGCCGTGTCTGTCGCATGTTCCCATGTGAATTAATAACATTATGTAGAGCTGTGTCTGTCCTATGTTCCGATGTGAATTAATAACATTATATAGAGCTGTGTCTTTCCCATGTGAATTAATAACATTATGTAGAGCCGTATCTGTCCCATGTTCCCATGTGAATTAATAACATTATGTAGAGCTGTGTCTGTCCGGTGTCCCCATGTGAATTAATAACATGATATAAGGCTGTGTCTTTCCCATGTTCCCATGTGAATTAATAACATGATATAGAGCTGTGTCTGTCCTATGTTTCCATGTGAATTAATAACATTACATAGAGCTGTGTCTGTCCTATGTTCCGATGTGAATTAATAACATTATATAGAGCTGTGTCTTTCCCATGTTCCCATGTGAATTAATAACATGATATAAGGCTGTGTCTGTCCGGTGTCCCCATGTGAATTAATAACATGATATAAAGCTGTGTCTTTCCCATGATCCCATGTGAATTAATAACATGATATAGAGCTGTGTATTTCCCATGTTCCCATGTGAATTAATAACATTATATAGAGTCGTGTCTGTCCCATTTTCCCATGTGAATTAATAACATGATATAGAGCTGTGTCTGTCCCATGTTCCCATGTGAATGAACAACATTATATAGAGCTGTGTCTGACCCATGTTCCCATGTGAATTAATAACATTATATAGAGCTGTGTCTGTCCCATGTTCCCATGTGAATTAATAACATTATATTGAGCTGTGTCTGTCCCATGTTCCCATGTGAATTAATAACATTATGTAGAGCTGTGTCTGTCCCATGTTCCCATGTGAATTAATAACATTAAATAGAGCCGTGTCTTTCCCATGTGAATTAATAACATTATATAGAGCCGTGTCTTTCCCATGTGAATTCATAACATTATATTGAGCCATGTCTTTCCCATGTGAATTAATAACATTATATAGAGCTGTGTCTGTCCCATGTTCCCATGTGAATTAATAACATTATATAGAGCTGTGTCTGTCCCATGTTCCCATGTGAATTAATAACATATAGAGCTGTGTCTGTCCCATGTTCCCATGTGAATTAAGATTATGTCGAGCCGTGTCTGTCCCTTGTTACCACATGAATTAATAAGATTAGACAGGGCTGTGTCTGTCCCATGTTCCCATGTGAATTAATAACATTATATAGAGCCGTGTCTTTCCCGTGTTCCCATGTGAATTAATAACATTATATAGAGCCGTGTCTTTCCCGTGTTCCCAAGTGAATTAATAACATTATATAGAGCCGTGTATTTCCCATGTTCCCATGTGAATTAATAACATTATATAGAGCCGTGTCTGTCCCATGTTCCCATGTGAATTAATAACATTATATAGAGCCGTGTCTTTCCCATGTTCCCATGTGAATTAATAACATTATATAGAGCCGTGTCTGTCCCATGTTCCCATGTGAATTAATAACATTATATGGAGCCGTGTCTGTCCCATGTTCCCATGTGAATTAATAACATTATATAGAGCTGTGTCTGTCCCATGTTCCCATGTGAATTAATTTCATTATATAGAGTCGTGTCTGTCCCATGTTCCCATGTGAATTAATCACATTATATATAACCGTGTCTGTCCCATCTTCCCATCTAAATTAATAAGATTAGATAGAGCTCTGTCTGTCCCATGTTCCCATGTGAATTAATAACATTATATAGAGCCGTGTCTGTCCCATGTTCCCATGTCAATTAACATTATATTGAGCCGTGTCTGTCCCATGTTCCCATGTGAATTAATATCATTATATGGAGCTGTATCTGTCCCATGTTCCCATGTGAATTAACATTATATTGAGCTGTGTCTGTCCCATGTTCCCATGTGAATTAATTACATTATATAGAGTCGTGTCTGTCCCATGTTCCCATGTGAATGAATAAGATTAGATGGAGCTGAGTCTGTCCCGTGTTCCCATGTGAATTAATAACATTATATGGAGCTGTGTCTGTCCCATGTGAATTAATTACATTATATAGAGCCGTGTCTGTCCCATGTTCCCATGTGAATTAACATTATATTGAGCCGTGTCTGTCCCATGTTCCCATGTGAATTAATATCATTATATAGAGCTGTATCTGTCCCATGTTCCCATGTGAATTAACATTATATTGAGCTGTGTCTGTCCCATGTTCCCATGTGAATTCATCACATTATATAGAGCTGTGTCTGTCCCATGTTCCCATGTGAATGAATTACATTATATAGAGTCGTGTCTGTCCCATGTTCCCATGTGAATGAATAAGATTAGATAGAGCTGAGTCTGTCCCGTGTTCCCATGTGAATTAATAACATTATATAGAGCTGTGTCTGTCCCATGTGAATTAATTACATTATATAGAGTCGTGTCTGTCCCATGTTCCCATGTGAATTAATAACATTATGTTGAGCCGTGTCTGTCCCATGTTCGCATGTGAATTAATAATATTATATTGAGCCGTGTCTGTCCCATGTTCCCATGTGAATTAATAACATTATATGGAGCTGTGTCTGTCCCATGTTCCCATGTGAATGAATAAGATTCGATAGAGCTGAGTCTGTCCCGTGTTCCCATGTGAATTAATAACATTATATAAAGAACCGTGTCTGTCCCATGTTCCCATCTGAATTAATAAGATAAGACAGAGCCGTGTCTGCCCCGTGTTCCCATGTGAATTCATAACATTATGTAGAACCGTGTCTGTCCCATGTTCCCATGTGAATTAATAACATGATATAAAGAACTGTGTCTGTCCCATGTTCCCATATGAATTAATAACATTATGTAGAGCCGTGTCTGTCCCATGTTCCCACGTGAATTAATAACATTATGTAGAGCCGTGTCTGTCGCATGTTCCCATGTGAATTGATAACATTATAAAGAGCCGTGTCTGTCGCATGTTCCCATGTGAATTAATAACATTATATAGAGCTGTGTCTGTCCTATGTTCCCATGTGAATTAATAACATTATGTAGAGCCGTGTCTGTCCCATGTTCCCACGTGAATTAATAACATTATGTAGAGCCGTGTCTGTCCCATGTTCCCACGTGAATTAATAACATTATGTAGAGCCGTGTCTGTCCCATGTTCCCACGTGAATTAATAACATTATGTAGAGCCATGTCTGTCGCATGTTCCCATGTGAATTAATAAGATTGGACAGGGCTGTGTCTGTCCCATGTTTCCATGTGAATTAACAACATTATATAGAGCCGTGTCTGTCCCGTGTTCCCATGTGAATTAATAACATTATATAGAGCTGTGTCTGTCCCATGTTCCCATGTGAATTAATTACATTATATTGAGTCGTGTCTGTCCCATGTTCCCATGTGAATTAATAACATTATATAGAGCTGTGTCTGTCCCATGTTCCCATGTAAATTAATTTCATTATATAGAGTCGTGTCTGTCCCATGTTCCCATGTGAATTAATCACATTATATATAACCGTGTCTGTCCCATCTTCCCATCTAAATTAATAAGATTAGATAGAGCTGTGTCTGTCCCATGTTCCCATGTGAATTAATAACATTATATAGAGCCGTGTCTGTCCTATGTTCCCATGTGAATTAACATTATATTGAGCCGTGTCTGTCCCATGTTCCCATGTGAATTAATATCATTATATATAGCTGTATCTGTCCCATGTTCCCATGTGAATTAACATTATATTGAGCTGTGTCTGTCCCATGTTCCCATGTGAATTAATTACATTATATAGAGTCGTGTCTGTCCCATGTTCCCATGTGAATGAATAAGATTAGATAGAGCTGAGTCTGTCCCGTGTTCCCATGTGAATTAATAACATTATATAGAGCTGTGTCTGTCCCATGTGAATTAATTACATTATATAGAGCCGTGTCTGTCCCATGTTCCCATGTGAAATAACATTATATTGAGCCGTGTCTGTCCCATGTTCCCATGTGAATTAATATCATTATATAGAGCTGTATCTGTCCCATGTTCCCATGTGAATTAACATTATATTGAGCTGTGTCTGTCCCATGTTCCCATGTGAATTCATCACATTATATAGAGCTGTGTCTGTCCCATGTTCCCATGTGAATTAATTACATTATATAGAGTCGTGTCTGTCCCATGTTCCCATGTGAATGAATAAGATTAGATAGAGCTGAGTCTGTCCCGTGTTCCCATGTGAATTAATGACATTATATAGAGCTGTGTCTGTCCCATGTGAATTAATTACATTATATAGAGTCGTGTCTGTCCCATGTTCCCATGTGAATGAATAAGATTAGATAAAGCTGAGTCTGTCCCGTGTTCGCATGTGAATTAATAACATTATATAGAACGTGTCTGTCCCATGTTCCCATCTGAATTAATAAGATAAGATAGAGCCGTGTCTGTCCCGTGTTCCCATGTGAATTAATAACATTATGTTGAGCCGTGTCTGTCCCATGTTCGCATGTGAATTAATAATATTATATTAAGCCGTGTCTGTCCCATGTTCCCATGTGAATTAATAACATTATATGGAGCTGTGTCTGTCCCATGTTCCCATGTGAATGAATAAGATTCGATAGAGCTGAGTCTGTCCCGTGTTCCCATGTGAATTAATAACATTATATAAAGAACCGTGTCTGTCCCATGTTCCCATCTGAATTAATAAGATAAGACAGAGCCGTGTCTGCCCCGTGTTCCCATGTGAATTCATAACATTATGTAGAACCGTGTCTGTCCCATGTTCCCATGTGAATTAATAACATGATATAAAGAACCGTGTCTGTCCCATGTTCCCATATGAATTAATAAGATTAGATAGAGCCGTGTCTGTCCCGTGTTCCCATGTGAATTAATAAGATTATGTGGAGCCGTGTCTGTCCCATGTTCCCATGTGAATTAATAAGATTATGTAGAGCCGTGTCTGTCCCATGTTCCCATGTGAATTAATAAGATTATGTAGAGCCGTGTCTGTCCCATGTTCCCATGTGAATTAATTAGATTATGTAGAGCCATGTCTGTCACATGTTCCTATGTGAATTAATAAGATTGGACAGGGCTGTGTCTGTCCCATGTTTCCATGTGAATTAACAACATTATATAGAGCCGTGTCTGTCCCGTGTTCCCATGTGAATTAATAACATTATATAGAGCTGTGTCTGTCCCATGTTCCCATGTGAATTAATTACATTATATCGAGTCGTGTCTGTCTCATGTTCCCATGTGAATGAATAAGATTCGATAGAGCTGAGTCTGTCCCGTGTTCCCATGTGAATTAATAACATTATATAAAGAACCGTGTCTGTTCCATGTTCCCATCTGAATTAATAAGATTAGATAGAGCCGTGTCTGTCCCGTGTTCCCATGTGAATTAATAACATGATATAGAGCTGTGTCTTTCCCATGTGAATTAATAACATTATGTAGAGCCGTATCTGTCCCATGTTCCCATGTGAATTAATAACATTATGTAGAGCTGTGTCTGTCCTATCTTCCGATGTGAATTAATAACATTATATCGAACCGTGTCTTTCCCATGTTCCCACGTGAATAAATAACATTATGTAGAGCGTGTCTGTCTCATGTTCCCACGTAAATTAATAACATTATGTAGAGCCGTGTCTGTCCCATGTTCCCACGTGAATTAATAACATTATATAGAACCGTGTCTTTCCCATGTTCCCATGTGAATTAATAAGATTATATGGAGCTGTGTCTGTCCCATGTTCCCATGTGAATTAATTAGATTATATAGAGCCATGTCTGTCCCGTGTTCCCATGAGAATGAATACAATTGGATAGATAAAACTACCTAATGTTGGTTTACTGGTTTGGGATCCTCGGATCTTGAAGTTCAAATCCCATTGTGCTGTTAAATTAATACCAGGTGGGGTTTACTCAACCTGTCATCCTCCTGAGTTCAGCAAAATGAGTGCTGGCTTGCTGAGATGATTGAGCCATTCAAGTATCCTGTGTTGGAGTGGTGACCTGGCCAGGATTGTGCCCAATAGTCCAGGAGACTGCTTTGGCAGTACCGATGCTCTGCACAGAGTATGGTCTCGATGGATGGACAAGACTCCTTATGATTCTGAACAAGGGATTTACTTTATCTGTTACCTCAGTTTTGTCATGTGTGTGTGTGTGTGTGTGTGTGTGTGTGTGTGTGTGTGTGTGTGTGTGTGTGTGTGTGTGTGTGTGTGTGTGTGTCTCTGTTGCAATAAAGCTTTTGTTCATAACAACCTGTACGTTGCTGGTCATTCTGGGTACTGGAACTCACCATTAAGCACGAGTGAATTAGCTTTAAAAATCCAGTAACAAACAAATTGGGAAAGCGCAGCATTTTAATCACTTAAAATATGAAAGCATATTTGGGAAACCCATGTAATGTGCTATTAAAATATTAACTTGACACCTCTCATCCATGTCAGCCTCCACACGGTTACAACAAGCCTAGCTGATTCGTCACACGGTCACTGAATGTTTAATCCCAATATGAGGCCATTCAAAAATTACATAACCCTATTTTTTTAAGGAGGCACATATGGGCTTGAATGAACCTTACTAATAATTTTTATTGGACATACAATTCGATTTTTTGAGGCACCTCATCATGATTAACTCTCGACCCAAACAGAGCTAATCGAAATCTGATGCTACAAACCTTGACATTGTATAATCAGCAGAGGCCAACAGGCCTAATGTGTTAGGCCCACCAGAAAACCAAGATGGCAGCCATGTCATTTTTGTCTGGGTGCCATGGTCATAGGTATAGATTAAATGAATACGACGTGCCCATCTCGACAGTACAGCAAGCCACAGTCATGTGGCTGTATCGTCAGCATGACGTCACACAGTGCTCCAGCCATCCCGGCGAAGCTAACATTATGCCAGTAATACCACGGAGAATCGCAAAAAGTGGGTCCGGGACAAGTGCATTAACTCTATAACTACTAGATCCAATTTGACATAATTTGTGGATCATGTGTCTCGTATTGAAGAAAGTTTCAAACGTCTACGACGAAAATAGCAAATTTTACAATGAATTTGAGAACATCAATATTCTCCATACCTGGTGTTGGCTTAATGGTTTGGGTGGTGGGCTTGGGATCCCAGGATCCTGAGTTCCAAATCCCACTTTGCTGTTGAAGTAATAGCAGGTGGGGTTGACACTGCCTGTCATCCTTCCGAGGTCGGCAAAATGAGTGCCAGCTTGCTGGTATCCTGCGTCAGAGTGGCGACCCGTCCAGGATTGTGCGTAATAGCCAAGGAGACTGCTTGGGCAGCACCAACGCTCTACATAGAGAATGGCCCCAATGGATGGAAGGATGGAATATTCTCCAATACTCATTTAGACATCCAGTCATTTTTGACGTCCATGAAGAAGATAAATTTTCATAAAATAAGTCAGAATACATAATCCTTAAAAGAGTCATTTTCAAGATCGAGTGTAACTTGATTTTCATCGAATCAGAATTGACATTACAATGAGCACAGAATATCCGGACGGGAGACATCTTTTTCATGAACATAAAATTTAGTCAAACCTCATTATATATCAAACCCCGCTTAAAGCGAGCTCTCGGATAGAATGAAGACCAGGTACCGGTTTCACGTAATAGTAGTTTCCTTCTGAGAAATTTGGATACAACGAACACTTGGTTATTACGAACCTAATTTCAGGCCAGAAAGACATTTCACCTCATTGAATTTCTGACCCATGAATATAATATTTCGAGTTAGTTTATTTGTGGAGAGAGCTTGTTTCTGTATGTCCACATTCTGTAGGGATGAGATGTAATGTACACGCATCTTGTAGAAGATTCTCGCGATGATGCAGATCAGATTCACTGAATGCTTATCGATCCTGACATGTGTTTGTTTCTCACGTTCATCATCAAACAACTTCTCCCCACTGATGGTAGCTACCACTTGTGATCTCAATTATATATATATATATATATATATATATATATATATATATATATATATGTACAAATGAAAATAAAGAAACTGGAGAGTTCACAGAATACCTTACCCCATGCAGTCTTGAGAGAAAATGACATGGGGTGCGTCTGTGAGCAGTAAATTTGATTGGTTGTGAAGACGTAAAATGCCGTAATATTTTGTCCAACTACTGCTAAAGGGAAGGGTTTTGAAAGTGCCAAAAAGGCGATTTGTGTTCTGCAGTGTTCAAGTATAATCAGTAAATTGAAATAAAAAAAAGATTTCAAAGGTTGAAGAAAAAAGACCTTTTTTCAGAAATTTACTGCCATAGATGCAGCATCTTCAACACGTTACATTAGTTATTCGTGCTTGTTGTTTGTGTCCTTTATAACGTCCTCAAAAACAATATGTTTTCTGTTTAGAATGATTTTCAATTTTGTTTGACTGCCAGGCAGACAGATAGAGTAAACAATATGATCTCGCTCCTCTCTGAGCATGTGTGATCGGAGAGAGATTCCGTATAATTTGCCAAATTCAGAGCCAAAGTACTGCTAATGTGCAGGTTCATGTTCTGATTCGTGTTGATCATATAACATTCAATTGAAATGAAGTTGTTCCTCGATCATAAACTGACGTTTGTAGACATACAGACAGACAAGGTGAACCAATTCTTTAACCACACTTTTTGCTCTGCATGTGCGGGGAAAGAAAAGTGATTTGAAAATGAAGTTTTGGGTCATGGGGAGAGTGTTCACTCATTTGAGATAGTTTGTCCCTTTAATGTTTTTGTTCACTGATGTAACCTCTCTGTTTGTTGTGGTTTTTTTTGGTTTAATATGACTTGCAAAGCAATAACTTGTTTGCTATTGTGTTTCTTCCTTAGCTGTATTCCGATAAAGGCATAGACGGTGCCGTCGACACAAAATTAAACCTTGAAAAATCATTCACTGGCTGGACCAGTGGACTACATCAACGATAAGCGGCAAGCATCTCTTAAGAGCTCTGCCAGATCTCTTAGGGTCCTTTTACATATGTGTGCAAAAAATTATGTAACTCGCATCGATCATCCATCGGTCGTCTCATGTCACTCATATTTTCCATCAAACTCATTCCCTTTTCTACCCCCATCCTTCCCAAGTTACAGACCCTGTCTCTTCTCTCCTAACCATCTCCTTTGGTTCCTTTTCTTTCTTTTTAAATTCGAATTACATTTCCCTGTGTACATGATGCAGAGACACCTCCTTTAATTTCCCTTAATTTTTCCAAACTACCATTTTGATTGGGTACCCTGTTCCCGCCCACTGTCTCATTGTTATGTACATGTCCTATACGAGGTCCGTCTAAAAAGTAACGGGACTGAGCCTGCTGTGTGCTCCACTTACACAACTTGAATGAATGGGTTGCGTCAGTCTTTCGCAACATTCCAGCAATATATCTATGATTGGTGATGGTTGACTGCGCTCATTGTGTGATTTTTTACCAGTCGTGCTTTCCACGTTGTCTCGTCTGAGTCGGCGCGCCATGAGTCATGAGCAGAGAGCCAATCTGAAGTTTCTTGCCAAGCATGGCAAAACACCTTCCGAATCCTTCGCAATGCTGCAGCAAGTCCACAGGGAAGAAACGATGTCATGGACACGTGCATTTGAATGGCACAAGAGGTTCAAAGAGGGACGGAAGGAGGTTGAAGACGATCCACGGTCTGGAAGACCTTCAACGAGCAGAACGGCGGACAACATCAAGTGTGTGAAGTGGATGGTGCGCGCAGATCGTCGACTCACGGCGCGGATGATTTCTGAGGAACTTTACATCAACAAGGACACTGTCTGGAGCATCATCACTGAAAATCTCGAAATGCGCAAGGTGTGTGCAAAGATGGTCCCCAAGCTGTTGTCTGAGGACAAGAAATAGCAAAGAGTCACTGTCTGTCTCGACATTATCGAGCACCTCGAGGACGATCCAGACCTGCTTGGGAGAGTCATTACTGGTGATGAATCGTGGATATTTGAATACGATCCAGAGACCAAATGGCAGAGTCGTCAGTGGAAAAGTCTGGCATCACCAAGACCAAAGAAAGCAAGGATGTTGAAGTTCGAAGGTCAAGGTGATACTCATCGCATTTTTTGACATCAAGGGCATCGTCCACTTTGACTTTCTACCACAGGGTCAAACAGTGAATCAATACGTGTACAAGGAGATCCTCCGGCGCATCATGAGTTCAGTCCGGGACAAGAGGAGGGATCTGTGGGAGAACAATGCCTGGGTGCTCCACCATGACAACGCCCCTGCTCACAGTGCCCTGAGCATCCGACAGTTTCTGGCGGAGAGGAACGTGCCAACTCTGGAGCAACCCCCGTATGTGCCAGACTTGGCCCCTTGTGATTTTTTTCCTATTCCCCATGCTCAAGGGGACCCGATTTCCTGATGTGGAGACCATCAAAAGGGCCGTGATGACGGAGCTCCGGAGGATCCAGAAGAAGCCTTCCGGGGGTGCATCAAAGTGTGGAAGAAGAGGATGGACAAGTGTGTGAGACTGGAGGGAAACTATTTTGAAGGGGACAAGCAGTGATTTCAATATATTTTTGGAATAAAATTTCTGTGAAGTCAGTCCCGTTACTTTTTAGACGGACCTCGTAACTTGGGGGATTTTTACTTCTGCCACCAAAGGTGGACGGAGGTTATGTTTTCACCCCTGTCTGTCTCTTTCTTTGTCTGTCTGTGAACAGTGCATCTCAAAAGGTTTTTGATGGATTTGGATGAAATTTCATGGACAGGTTGGATGTGTGATGAGGACAAAATGATGAGATTTTGGTAAAGATCCAGATCCTAGGATTTTAAAGTGATTCTTCACCATTGAGTGATAGGCCAAAAACAATATTGAGCACGATATCTTAAAATGTTATGCACAGATTCAGATGGAACCTGGAGGACAGGTTCCGAATGTGACAAGAACTAATTTATTAGATTTTGGTGAAGGTCCGAATCCGGATCCAGATACGAGAATTTCTTCACTTTTACACAGTGCCTACAGAAAGTCTACACCACCTTGGAAAATTTTCACCTTTTGTTCCCTTATAGGCTGGAATTAAATTGCATTAAATCAGACTTTTGGGAGGAAGAAAGAGATCGATGAGATTACGGAAGTTGATTCCAAAGGTTGGGGAAAAAGAGGAACGAGTGAGTGTAGCTGAGCAGTGATTCTATTTTTTGGTAGTTTCACCAGAAGGGGATTGCTGGGTGGACCGCGTGTTCCCTACATAAACCCGGGGGGCTGGGAGGGACAGAGCGGACAGTGCAAGACCAAGGGGAGAGTAGTATTCCATCAAGCTGCAGATAAAGGCCTTGAAGGTAGATAAGAGTTTAGTTGTGCTAAGGAAAGACTTTGTATGACAGAGGATGCCCAATGTGCTGTCTTGTTTAGTTTTGTGTTGTGCTACTCATTAGAATTCCCTGGTCAATGAAGACCTACTTGAAGGCTACTGGAATTAGTTCTTTGAGGATAAGTCAGTTGCATAACTGCGGACAGTCATGCAGCTTGTGGTAGCAACAATATATATTTTTTTTCCAATGGTTGTTGCTGAATACTTTTGCACAACGCTCACGCAGCTATGAGACTTCAGCAGTTCTCATAACACATCAGCTAACCAAAAATATTTCCATTCGCTAAAGATAAGGCTTTTGCTAATATTTACAGCTATGGAAGCATTTGTTGACATTATCCTCATTACAGATAACTCTAATGTCCTCATAAATTACATACATGAAGAGCATTCAAATGAAGAAAGCCATAAATGTTGAGCGATTGTTGATGCTGAGTGCCTTTCAACTTATTGGCTCTCAGTAGGGCATTTACGAAGCATCTACAGAAGGCAACATGGCTGCAGAAGGCAACATGGCTGCAGAAGGCGACATGGAGATTGATAAGATGTTTGGTGATTTCATTGGTGAACTGGACAAGCTATCTATGGTAAGTTGTTTTACAAGCTCAAAGTTTTACTCGGGCTGCGGCATGTGTGTGTTCAATGCCTGTGGTTGCCGGTCCCACTTCCACAGGAAAACATGGACCATGGTATCGTTTTTAACACGTTGTGTTGTTGTCCTGCAGAGCATTGGAAATGGAAACGCAAGCACAGCAGTGGAACCCAGTATCATGAGCTGGCCTGCATTCAACATCGATGGTAAAAAGACGTCCACGCAGCTAAACCAAAGCATATAACTATTTTGTTCCGTTTGCCTGGTACGTTTATCTGTCCCAGCTGAAAAAGTGGAAATAAGTCGGTGTAACCCATGCCAAATAAACTGTTTTGGCACCACTGGTGCTCTGTGGGAGGGTATGGGCAAAGTGGGTGGGGGGGGGGGGAAAGAGAGAGATAGATAGATAGATAGATAGATATAGAGAGATATTGTCGTGTTCCAAAGTTCTTCATGTCTCGGGAATAATAATAATATTTTGTGTACAAAGTCTTGGCTCATGAAAGAGCGAGGTCATCGAGAGTTGAAGGCAATGCCTGGAGGATTGGGACAAGTAATAGGTAAAAGGGGGATAGAGAAGAGGAAAGGAAACCTAATATCCTAAAAATAGATTGCGGAGAGGTAATTGAAGGTTATCGAGGATAGACAAGATCACGGATAGGGATTGAAGATGACCTGACATGATGGTGTGCTGCCAACCTGAAGCCCTGCAGTCAAGCTAGGGATTGAACAGACTGATGATGGAGGCTCCATAATACATGAAGTGGAGATTAAGTCCATAATACTTCATAATAATACATGAAGTCCATAATACTCCATAATACATGATATCTGTCATACTTTTACTTCTGTTTGGATCTTCATTGCATCATACCTGATTCCAGCGAATATAATATGCCGTATGCCTCTTCAGCCATCATGCAGGATGAAATGGAGCTCGATGACTTGATGGCCGACTTGAGTTCCATAGAAAAGCAGCTGAGTGAGATGTCTGATGACCTTCCTTGTGATGAAACAAAAATGCTCAAGGAGTTCTCTCCCCCAATTCCCAATGACATCACTGGTGGAGAAATGAATGCCTCACCTCATCCAGCACCGAAAAGCTCCGCGGATCAATCAAGCGAAAGTTCTGTACCAACAGAACTCATCCCAGAAACTCCTCGAGCAGAAGATGAGAATTTAACAGAGGTATGTCCAGTATGTCCGTGATTTGGAACACACAGTAAAATGGGATGTGGTAATGAGTGTTAATTGAGTTTGAAGGATTCAAAAGAACCTAATGTTTTTGTTTTTATTGTATACTTTGTCGAGGCTCGTATGAGAGCTTACACACAATGCACAGCAAGGGGAGCATGAGACAAGAGGGGTGGGAGTGGGAAGGACAAAACACTGGGGAACAGACACATTAGGAGATCTGTGGAAGGGAGAGATTGATTGGGCAGGGAACATGGGGTATGCAATATTGACATTACAGGGACTTTCAGGAAGGAAAGCAGGGAATTTGAAGGAGGTGGGTTTGGGGGTGGATTCTTGTTTAAAAAAAAATGAAGCACTTATGACATCATTATTTGAGGTTGAGGTTCAATTATTTCAGGCAAAAACATTGAATCTGTATTTTAGTTTTAGGGTTGTCAAAGCCCCCCCCCCCCCTCTCTCAAGTAGGACAGTAATGTAATTATATACAGTGCTTTGTTACAGGAACTGTTAGCTCGAAACAAAGAACGATGAAGCTGGCAGGAAATCCGAGTTTCTATTTTGGGGATTTTGACCCCTTTAGGAAGTTTTGGCAGCAGGTGCACAGCCCTTTCCTGACAGGTTGTATGTCGGATTGCTTAGATCACTCGAGGTGAACACAACGTTTACTTGTCTCATGAAAAAAAGAACACCTTGGTATAATTGTCATATTTTCTTTATGGTAGCTACAGCTTGTGATTCATGTCTGTGAGATGACAACGTGAAAAGAAAAGCTTCATCTAATGGCAGTTGAAGGTAAAGATGCACTTGCCCTTGTTGTGAGATTATATGTGAGATCACAACGAGCCAGGTGTTGGCTTCATGGTGAAGGTGGCTGGCTTAAGATCTTCGGGTCTTGATTTTTGAGTTGGAGCTCTTGTTCATCTGTTGAAATAACACCAGGTGGGTTGACTCAGCGTGTCATCCTTCCCAGGTCGGCACAATCAGTACATGCTTACTGGTAACAGGGGCACTGCATCAACGGCACAGCGGTGCTTCCAGAAAAATGATGCAACCAGCAGCCGAAGGCTGCATATGAAACAACCAGCAGCTTGCCCTCGTTTGGTTTGAATTCAGTTCATATAGTAAAGTTTACTTTCAATTGATTGTCCTCAATTTACAAAATAGTACGGATTATTGAAATGAATCAATACAAAAACTCGGTTTATGAAAGAGTGAGACAACTGAGGATGAAGAGGTGTTCGCACAGATAAGTGGACTGTGATCCTGGGGGCTGGAAGGAGTAGGAGGGGGTGAGTTGGGTCACATTTCAAGAGTGGACTACAAACACACCACTCACAACGATTCAGTATGAAAGACTCCTAGCACGCCACTCACAACAACGATTCGGTGTAGGGACTTGCACTCACTACTACACGAACTGAAACATCGTCGATGCATAAAACAAGCATCACCAACACCACACCAAGTGGGGTAACATGTTGGTTGTTATTTCTATTATTATTTTATTGTTTACTTGGAGGGACAACAACAACCCATGCAGAACAACTTAGCTCGGATACATTGTCATAAAACACAATGCTACCAATTCTCGGTTTCCAGGATCTCGTAGATTATTGCACGGACACCGGTGTTGCTCTGCAAACTCCGGGAAGGCATTTATGATCTGAGCTGATATGTCCTGAGTTCGACCCTGATGAAGGACACTCTGTGATTGAAACTTTAGACTTTATGATTCTTTACCGTTTTCAACAAAACTTTCTGATTTTGTTACCGGTTGTGAAGACATGGTATTGTTACCTCTGCCACCGAATGTGGACGGAGGTTATGTTTTCACCCCTGTCTGTCTGTCTGTCTGTCTGTGAGCAGGATATCTCAAAAAGCTTTGGACGGATTCGGACCAAACGAGGTGGACAGGTTGGGTGTGTGACGAGGACGAATTGATTCGATTTTTGTGAAGATCCAGATCCAGACACAATGATTTTTAAAAAGTTATTCTTCACCAATGAGAGATGGGGCCAAAAACGATGGAAATCACAATATCTCAAAACGTTGTGCATGGATTATGACAAAACTTGGTGGATGAGTTGGGTAGGTGACGAGAACAAGCCGATTCGATTTTGATTCACGTCCTGATCCAGATCCAGCCAGTCAGTGGGATACAAAACGTAAACTGTTCAGCTTAGCGGAGGTATGCTCTCTACCGAGTGACGTTCTGGTTTAATTATGGTATTGCCAGCACTTTGTGGGATCTCTCTCTCTCTCGCTCTCGCTCTCGCTCTCGCTCTCGCTCTCGCTCTCGCTCTCGCTCCCGCTCTCTCGCTCTCACACTTATATAATCTCACAACGACTGTATTTACCTCATGCACAATCATAATACAAACTGTGACATGTCACAAATTGGATAATAAAGTAATGTCATCTTTCTTTCTTTTTTCATAATGCTGAAGGTTTATAAACATTTCATATGTTGTTGCAATCTGCTTCAATATTTTTTTTAATGTAATTCTAGAATTACAGCTCAAAGGGGGAGTTTGTGCGTAAATTGGGGCAGAACAAGGGGTCGTATACAAGAAGTGTTGAAGATTTTGCGGGACTAGATACTCAGAATAGTCCAAAACAATGCCAATGTTTGTTAGTTCTTCTTATTCTTTTTTCTTTACTGGGACGAGGCTCATGGAAGAGCAAGATCGTTCTGATAATGGGACAAACATCATGGGAGTGAACGAACAGGATAAGAAGAAAGGGAGGAGGGTACAAAACACTGAAACTAGCAGGTTAGATGGTTGGGTTAGGAAAGGTTCATGGGGGTAAGTAAGATCATGGGACTGATTTGGGGATTATAATAGAGGATGGTGCACTGCTTGCTTGAAGCCCCGGAGGGAAGGGTGAGACAGAACAGCCTCTGGAAGGTGGTTTCTTTGACGGGAGAAGCACAGAATTTATGAGTTTTGCTGTGAAGACAGCCTGGATTTTGAAAATTTAACCAGGAGGGGTTACTGGATGAAGCATGCATCCTGGAGTAGTAGTAAGGGTTGGAGAACAGAGAGAACAAAGAAGAACAACGAGAGACAGAGAGAGAGAGAGACAGAGAGAGAGAGAGAGAGAGACAGAGAGAGAGAGAGACAGAGAGAGAGAGAGAGAGACAGAGAGAGAGAGAGAGAGAGAGACAGAGAGAGAGAGAGAGACACAGAGAGAGAGAGAGACACAGAGAGAGAGAGAGAGACAGAGAGAGAGACAGAGACAGAGAGAAAGAGAGACAGAGAGAGAGAGACAGAGAGAGAGACAGAGAGAGAGAGAGAGAGAGACAGAGAGACAGAGAGAGACAGAGAGAGACACAGAGAGACACAGAGAGACAGAGAGAGACAGAGAGAGACAGAGAGAGACAGAGAGAGACAGAGACAGAGACAGAGACAGAGACAGAGACAGAGACAGAGACAGAGACAAAGGTGGGAGAGCAGTGGTGGCAGTGTTGGAGAAGAGGTGGTAAAAAACATAAAAACAGAGACACCACCAACCTGCCTGTGATGTGAATGAAACAGATTTTGTGCTTCGGCCTCATCATGGGAGATTCAAATAAGTTTAAAACAAAGAATCCAGGAGAGACAGATATAATGCTTGGGTGACAGGCCATAATGGATAGCAGTACTCCATGAAGCTATAGACACAGGCCTTGTAGACTGGGAGTAGCTCTGATTTTCCAAGGAAAGACCTGGATTGATGGAGGAGATTCCCAGTCTGCAGCTGGCTTTGGAGGCCGGCGTGGTTCGTCCTTGGCTGTTGGTGAGGCCAAAAAGTTCAAGAGGCTGAACCTTTTCTTGCGTATGACTAAGGAAATTGGAGGGTTTGTTTGACGATTCTTCCAGAGTTGTAGGGTAAGACTGTGAGATTTTACAGGATTTAAGGACATGTTACATTTATCAGACCAGTGTCATATCATTTCCAGATCAGCAGGGAGAGAGAAGCAACTGCTGTCTGCATAGCAGGGGGTGTGGTACTGTATGGCACAGTGTAGAGTCATCTGCAAAATGGAAGAGAGGGTTTTCCAGAGCATCGGAGAGACATTAATGTAGATGAGGAATGATACTAGGCCCAAAAGATTGCCTTGGGGAACAACAGCCTCCACTGGGAGAGGGCAGTTGAGGGTTTACTTGATGGCAGGACCTTGTCTGCATGAGTGTATGAAGTCACAAATTCAAGAAAGAAGGTTAGCCTTTGATGCCATGAGCAGCTCAAGCTTGGCAAGCAAAGCAGCATGCCAGATTGTATCGAAAGCCTTATATACAGTATGTCAAGTAAGATGGTCCGAACCTCTTTTTTGAGGTTGAGGGCCTTCAACATTTGTTGAGAGAGGAGCAGAAGTGTGTCCAGGGTTGAGTAATTATCAGGACAGAATCCAAACTGATGGCTGAATGTCAGGTGTTTGAAAACGGGAAAGACTTGACATCCACCACAATGATGGATTCTCTGACTTTGCTTGTAATTGGAAGCAAGCACATTTGGCTATGGTTGGCAGGGTCTGTTTCTGCACACTTCTTGTGGATAGGAGTGATGTTTGCTGACTTCCATGCAGAGGGGAGGTGGTCAACAAACTACATAGGGCAGATAGAGGGGAAGCAAGAACGGCAGAGCAGGATTTGAGCGTATGGCCATTGGTGCCACCCGGGTCCATCGCCGAAGCAGGGTCAAGGTCAGACAGAACTTTCTCTCCCTTTTTTGGTGAGAAGGACACAGGGTTCAGGAGACAGTGGGTATGTCAGGTAAGAAGGGGATCTATATGCAATCGTATAGGTACAGTAAGTACATATAGTTAGTAAGGAAGTATATTTCCTTGCTAATTATATATACAGTACTTGTAGATTGCAAAGAAAAGCCTCGGAACTTCGTGAACTATTATGAGTATCTCATTCATAGAACTATTTGAATGCCCCTCAGAAGAGCCCATTTACCTAAAAGGATGTTAAGCTAGAAATTACAACTCCATATGTGGCACATATATGGTATTTGAACCCGAGGTCACAGTGTCAAGAGGTGTTACAAACTGTGACATCACGCTGTATTTGTTGTACTTCCTCCTTGTCTTGGTGACTGAGAGATTATTTGCTCATTCTTGCTTCTCACTCTGGATTTTGAATTCCATGTTACTCTTAACAAGATGAGATGTGCACGGCGAGTTCTGTTTCGAAATTGTCTCAACCTCTTCCTGGCATGACAGGAAGAAAAAGCCACCAGGATGAAAGCAGAGAAGATCCGCATCGCCCTACAGAAAATGAAAGAAGCTCAGATTAGGAAGGTAAAACAAATGATCGACAGTTTTTTTTTTACTTTAAATCCATCATAACTAATTCTGCTTTTTACCAAAATACCTTGTCATACATATTAAATTTGTGAACACGGTAGTTCTGATTAACCATAAGGTGCGATGTCACCGAGTTTGATTAGATGCAAAAGAAGTGCGGAGATTTTTTATATTTAAACATTTATTTGCTGGAAGTTCAAAGTCCTTGACTAACATAACTGAGCATCAAGAAACATAATGATTCGATGACCAAAGGAGATGTTCTTGGGGAACATTTGTTTTTTTTTAAGAATTTCATCTAAAATGTCCTTGTGTGCGGATCCACAGCTTGTTATTCGAGTAGGCCTTACAGATAAGAGCTTCAAGAACCTGATGGTGGAGGAACAGCAGAGCGTACGGGAGGTGCTGGACACCTTACACGAGAAAACTCACACGGAGATCGGTCCAGACTGGTGTCTGTTAGAGGTCAACCCAGAGCTCTGTCTCGGTAGGGTTTCCAAAATTCCACGTTTGTTTTTCAGCATTTTGTCATGTGTTTTGTTTTCGTAGCATGATAGATGTTTAAATACAGTTAATTATATAATATTACATCACAAACGAACCTCCACGAGTTTGCTTATGAATAGAGTGAATAGGATGTTAAATTTATTATACAATGTAAGTTCAGACAATAAGAAACTCAATGACAGAAATGGCTTTTTAGTTTACCTTATTGCTTTCACCAACCTATCGAACCGCTATTACCAAACAACATCATTACCGTCACAGAATCAATCTCAATATCGTCACCGAATCTACTTCACAACTATTACCAAACCTACCTCACTGGTATCACTAACCTACCCAATCACTATCACCAACCAACTACATCAGTACTGTCACAAAACCAACCTCGTTACTGTCACGAACCTAGCTCCATACTACCACTAAACCTATCTGAACCTAAACCTATCATCAAGCTACATCATATCTGTCACTAACCTACCTCCATACTACCACAAACCTACTTCCACACAATCACAAACCAACCTCCATACAATCACAAACCTCCCTCCATTCAATCACTAACCTACCTAACCACGATAACTAACCTATATGACGACTGTCATCCAACCTCAACCTACATGACTACTGTCACAAAACCAACCTCATTACTGTCATCAATCTACCTCCATATCATCACCAACCAACATCACTAATGTCACAAAACCAACCTCATTACTGTCATGAACTTACCTCCAAATCAGTACCTCCATACTACCGCTAAACCTATCTGACCACTATCACCAACCGACATCATTACTGTCACAAAACAATCTCATTACTGTCACAAACCAACCTCCATTCAATCACTACCCTACCTAACCACGATAACTAACCTACATGGCGACTGTCATCCAACCTCAACCTACATGACTACTGTCACAAAACCAACCTCATTACTGTCATCAATCTACCTCCATATCATCACCAACCAACATCACTAATGTCACAAAACCAACCTCATTACTGTCATGAACTTACCTCCAAATCAGTACCTCCATACTACCGCTAAACCTATCTGACCACTATCACCAACCGACATCATTACTGTCACAAAACAATCTCATTACTGTCACAAACCAACCTCCATTCAATCACTACCCTACCTAACCACGATAACTAACCTACATGGCGACTGTCATCCAACCTCAACCTACATGACTACTGTCACAAAACCAACCTCATTACTGTCATCAATCTACCTCCATACCATCACCAACCAACATCACTAATGTCACAAAATCAACCTCGTTACTGTCATGAACTTACCTCCAAATCAGTACCTCCACACTACCGCTAAACCTATCTGACCACTATCACCAACCGACATCATTACTGTCACAAAAACAACCTCATTGCTGTCACTAACCTACCTGCATACGACCACTAAACCTATCTGACCACTATCATCAACCTACATCATTGTCACAAAAATAATCTCATTACTATCACAAACTTACCTCCATATAATCACTAACCTAGCGAACCACGATAACTAACCTACATGACTACTGTCACAAAACCAACCTCATTACTGTCATTAATGTACCTCTATACTATCACCAACCAACATCACTATTGCCACAAAACCAACCTCATTATTGTCACTAACTTAGCAAACCACTATCACCAACCTGCATCACAACTGTCACAAAACCAATTACTTTACTGTCACCAACCTACTTCCATACTATCACTAACCGACATCACTGCTGTCACAAAACCAACCTCATTACTGTCACAAACCTACCTCAACACTAACCTACATCACATCATGAGTTCACCAAATCTACCTGACCACTATGAACAAACTTTCTCTGACACAACTCGTATTCATAAAGAATATATATATATATATATATATATATATATATATATATATATATATATATATATATATATATATATATATATATACACACACACACACACACACACACACACACACACACACACACACACACACACACACACACACACACACACACACACACACACACACACACACACACACACACACAATGTTACGGATATGGAAACCATATGCATTCAAACATACAGATGTCCCAAGAGTCAGTTATTCCGTTAAGTACATGTGAGACAGGTCCCTTCCTCTTGTCTAGTGGGAGAATCAAAGGTGTGCGTTGCGATGTCCTTTTAGGTAGGTTATAAAATCTTTACATCCAACGAACATCCAACAACCATCCCATCCCCCATCACGATCCACTGTCCACCTGCGTCTCTGGAGCCTCGTGTTTTGAGGAAAAATCTTTGTGAAGTACCTTTTTGGGCGAGTCTGCATGTGTGGAGTGGGTGGGCTTCCCGGTATGGCCGAAATCCCGCCCAGAAAGAGCGGCCCCATGGAAGCCCCGTCCAATCGGGGCGAATTGTGACGTCAGTTTCACCAAGGCCACTCCCCGCTGAGAGAGGTCCATAAAATTACTGATACCATCCTCAGCGAAGAGTTCGGTGGAGAGGAGTTCTTTGGACGAGAGTTCTTGGGGGGTCGTTCATCGTCTTGGTTGTTGGGTTGCGCTGGAGTTCGGAGGGTTGTGAGGAGTGCTGGTTGCGAGGAGCGTTGCCGTGGGAGAGTCGTGGAGTTCGTACATTGCTTGCAGTGAAAGGCTTGGAGTTCGTGAAGCAACCCTGAGAGCGGAGAGCGTTGGGCCCTGATCCCGCCTCGGACTGCGCTCCACTCGACCCGGGCTCCTTCGCAGACATGGTCTCCACGCGTGCGGCCGTTGACCGAGCTGCAGGACCATTAATAGGTGCCGCACCACGGAGCACCCCATCCCTCCAACGCGCAGGTACCCCACCGAACCGCGACCCCAGCTCGTCTCTCTCCCTGGCTGCGGGGGTCCAATAAAACATCTGGGTTTCTTATTTCTGTGTGTGTGGTGCCAGTCCATTAAGTAGAATTGTTTAAGTGTTTGATCATTGTAAATCTCGCCTGCCTTATATCCCCACGTAAGTCTGCCCTGTGTCCTTTTTCTCTTGTAAATTATTTGAAAATAAATGATTGTAGAAATGTTCTCAGTTCGTTTCCGTCTTTTCCTTCATTGGTCCAGCATGGTTTGGATCTGAGTTTAGCCGGGTCTTTATACCCGATAATAATCCGTTCATTCCAGCCGGCACGGCTTTGGCAGTTTCCGCTCGACTGCACCCAAACCGGAGTTGGTAGTTGATAGTTGGAACTCTATCGCAGCTGGTAGAGTGACCTGGTTCGAGCAAGACGTGCTGAGGGCGTGGTTCCCCGATAGTCGAAATCGCGTAGTTAATTAGGTAAATTGGTTCGAGACAAAAGGACCCTACGCTACGTGGTTGAGATATTGGTGTCCACGGTCGGTTCAGCGACCCGCCGTGTCGCGGAATTATCCGGAGCGACGGCCTACAATTCCGGGGAGTCTGGTGGGAGGCGATGTAACCTCCCCCACCTAGTGATTGTTCTCGCCACTGACTCCAGCCTGCAACTATATATATATATATATATATATATATATATATATATATATATATATATATATATATATATATATATATATATATATATATATATATATATATATATATATATATATACATATATATATATATATATATATATATATATATATATATATATATATATATATATATACATATGTATGTATATATATATATATATATATATATATATATATATATATATATGTATATATATATATATATATATATATATATATTATCAACTCTTCATCAACCACATTATTAACCAATTCAAATCACACAATTATACCCAGTCTTGGAGAAAACCACGTAAGTGGTATTACACCCTCACGCGCTGTACCTCAGGCAGTGTAGGGATTATAGATGTCCCTCTCTAAAGGACAATAGTTTATCATTTGGGTTACTTAATAAAAAATATTGCATTGACAAGTGATTATATATAACTGGTGCTTGCTCAAACAAAAGTTATTTGTATGTTATATTTTGTGGGCTCACGGTTCAAACTCATTACCTGCATCTGGGACACCAAATCAGTGCCCTGACCATCAATCCAGCTTTCTCTCCTTAGAAAAACAAAGTTATTAAAGGCAAATAAATCAAAACGGTTGTCCTGTGATGATGGAATGATTCAATAATACTCATGATCATTATTTATATCGAATGATGCAGCAGACCTTTCCCCGTGCCGTCCCTGCATATGTAGTACGACGATACTCCATAATAAATTGGTTGATGGTTTATAAACTGGTTAAAATTTCCTGGGTATTAATTATTTGTGGTAATAATGAAAGGTTTGCTTGATAGTTTCCCCCATCTGTCCCCCTTGCTCAAGATGCGAGGAACTCAGGTTCAAAATACCATTATATGCATTTGTCTATTGTCTCCCAATGTTCTTGTAATTCATATTAAAGCACACTGATGTCGACTAATGTTTGTCCTGCATATTATGATTGATATACAAGCTCCATTACTTGCCTGAGATAAATCTAAAACAAAACAAAACAAAAAAAAAACTCATGTTCTATATCACAACAAAAATGTGATGTTATCCACAAAATGGAGGAATTTTGTGTCAGGCCTTTCTCAACGACCTGTTGTTCCACCTCTTGGCTGCTGAGATCCATTCTCGGCTTTATTTGTGAACATTTTATGTTTATTTATTTGTATGTAGCCTGGGGTTTCTTGGCTGCATCATTTTTCTGTGGGCATGGCTGTGCCGTTGATGCAGCACGTTGCCGACCCTGTTACCAGTAAGCTGGTGCGGTTGGGTTGATTGTTCATATGTTTTTTTAAGTATAATGAGTGTATTTGTATTGTTGTGGGAAGGCCTTTTAGGAGGTAACTTTACAGAGCATAGTGATAGTTATTTCCCTTAGTGCACGTATTGGTATAAGCGTGAGGTCATTTAATTGTGATAATAGGATTATGCATTTAACTAGCTGTTGTCTTCCTGCCCAGTATGTGTGTGTCTAAAACTTCTTTCCCTTGACACCTTTTTCATGTTTCATCGCTTTGTAATTTGTCTTATATGTTCTTTTAAACGATCAGACATGTCATTGGTCTGGGTTCATGCGGGAAAAGTCACCATCATGACAAAACACAAGCCACAATCTCGATGAGAGGCCATAGCGGGATACCCACCAACAGACATAGTGGGATACCCTATCGACAGACTCGGCCCCAGGCCAATGACAGCCAAGCGAGGGTTGAGAAGGCATCACGGACTAAGGTGGTGGTTGAAGCAATAAAGGGGGGTGCAGACCATGGGGGAGGAGATGATGCTCCGGGACCTGACACCGAAAGCTGCGTACAATCTCCAGGAGTTTTACATGAGACGTGGCCTGCCTGCAGCCTTTCATCACCATTCCACACCTCACGCTGTGCTCAGGCCTGCCTTCTATCCTGCTGGCTCGGGGTTGCGGCACAAATTGTTTTTCCGCCGGGACCATATTCACCCATTGGATCTTGCTGTATCGCACCGACGCAGCAGCGATATTTCTGTCATGTCGATTTCTCTCTGGTCTTTCTTCCAATGAATATCTGAGGCCTTTGAGGACATAGAGAAATTAGGAGATAACATCCATACTTGATTTGAGGTGCATAGCAGTTTGTAGATAATAATTGTATTGCTTCTTGTATTCCCACCCTTTGCCTGTGAAGACACCATTATAAAATCATGTGTTCTCGGAGTGATTCGAGTTGTCTTCCATCATGAGCTATATTGGCTAATCATGTCCATTGAATGACCCATTGGGTTTGTGGTGATTTGCACCCAGGCTGAAACGTACCTGCATCTGAGCGGCTACCGCTAATTTGGGTGATCGGGCACATGGTACTTATCAGCACGTCTCCCGACTGGCTCAGGCGTTCCATCTGAGCACGGTAACGCGGTAAACAGGCCTGGGAACCTGCTCGGAGTGCCAAGATCAGCTAGCCAGCGCGACCGCGACCGCGACCGCTTTGCCGTGGTTTGTCCGGATTCAGACAGCGTAACTGGGACGAAACCAGAAACTACAACAATATCTCTTAAAATACGTGGTTGTTGACTGTGTCATGGTTGTACTTATTCTTAAATATTTTTTCTTTAAATAGTTGGTTATTATTCAGTTAACTAATTGAAGTTGAAATTTCTACACCCACCCAGAGGGTGAGTAAACAGCTAGTGTAGAATAATGTGTCATAAATAAAGTTTGTCAATCTTACTACATCTATTATGGGGGTGGGCTCATAACTTGAGACATCCGTACATTAATACTACATCCCTTGTCTTTGGATTGATAATAATGTATCCTTATAGGTACAAATATAATAGGTACAATAGATATCTTTACATTTATATGATGTTTCTGGATCGATACTACATACCGAACAATATCAGCCTATTCCCATCTGAGCACCTGGCTCATTATCTCAAATTGGAATCCTCTATACTGTGTTGATTTGTCCAATGTTTCCTATTTTTCTTGTGCTTCAAATAATATACAATGTTATAACTTTATCCTTGAGGCTTAGACATTGTTAAAAAAAAGCAATTCTGTCCATACTTCTTGTCTCCCTTAGAGCGGTTCTACGAGGATCACGAGAATCTTGTGGAGAACCTTGTGACCTGGACACGTGATTCAGAAAACTTGCTCACATTTGTGGAGAGAAGAGAGAAGTATTCCTTATTCAGAATGCCAGAGGTACAATCCAGAACAAATGTCTTACAGAGACTATACCATCTACAAGGGTTTCCTTAGAAGCCGGTTACCGGCGACCCGCAGCCATCTACTCAGAGAAAAAATGTCAAAGGTCGCCGCCTACTTCAGCGCTGATTTTTCGATGTTTTAAAAAAAAAATTTTTGGTCATCACGAAATCTCTTCACCCCCTGTTTTGAAATCCGAGACAAAAACACATTAGTATTTCGATAAAAGTGGGCTTACTTTTACTGTTGGTACTCTCGCCACGTCAAGCACAACACTGACCTAAAAATAACACAAGCAGCTAAAACCGCCTCCTGCAATAGAGAGTTCTCTGCTTTAGCCTCGTTTTGGACTGTTGGCCTGATACCCTGATACCATACAGCAATGACCTCAAGAAAATAAACTTTGTAGGCCTCGCAGTTTTGGTGCCGAAACGATGGCATCAAAACGAAAATCCCTGTTTGACTTTGGATTTTCGAAGAAGTCCAAAGTCATGGGAGGTAAGCTTCTGGCGATCAGTAATTGGTCTAAACTTGCACTCGCGCGAGTGCGACGTTGTTGTTGTTTCATGAAACACGTGTTTCACCTAGTCCATTTTGAGCTTTTGTCAAGTGATGCGGCTCCAAAATACACGGTCACCCGTTGTGCCTTTTTAATTTATAAAGTAATTAGCCTATAAGCTTAAAGCAGCTTTTGTGCATGTTATTATTCGTGGTTATTTGCACTGAAAATCACCGTTTATTCACTGAAGTGAAGGCCAAGTATGAGAAGCTGTGAACTGGCCAACTGAATACTGGTACCGCAGGTACATGCATGTGCCATGGACTTGCGAGATTTTCTTGATGGTATAACAACACGATACTGGCGGATAATGTAAGGTGGAAGTTTAACAAAATTGGGATTGTGACTGTGACGCAGTATTCACACTTAGACTGTTTGATTGGTTGACTGATTGAAGCTGGCTGACATCAAATAAAGAAATTATCAGAAAACGAGTGAAGTTAAATACATGTTTGTCATTCATTTTCTAACAATAAACTAGTCTGAAGTTATTAGTTTGAGCTGTTTATTAAATAAAAACAAAACAAAATAAAATAATAATAAACAATATTTAACAAAGTAAAATGAAATCGAAGAGGGAAAATATGCATAAAATGAATGAAAGAAAAAAAAACTTTTTGTGGTTTTCCACCCCAATAGCATGATAATATGAGAACTATTTCATGTCAGAAATCATGCGAGAATGCATCTCCAGCCATCTAGGATCCTCCAGCTTCCAGGGCCTTCAGCTACGCTCGCGGTGATGGTAACCTGCTACTTTTTAATGGTAGCCTCCTACTCCAAAAAATAAGGATACCCCCTAATAAGGATATCTATCCTAAAGGATTGTGCAGAGGTAGTACACTTACTTCTGAACTGACTCGTCCAGGTTCGAT
This sequence comes from Eptatretus burgeri, assembly GCF_056783735.1. Taxonomy (NCBI): domain Eukaryota; kingdom Metazoa; phylum Chordata; class Myxini; order Myxiniformes; family Myxinidae; genus Eptatretus; species Eptatretus burgeri. Next base: position 97,819,085 of record NC_140968.1, on the reverse strand, counting down.
TCCTGGTCCGACTATATAGTCTTGGACTTGTGCTTCACAAAGTGTGCCGTCCCATCATCGGATGGGAATTAAGCTGGGTGTCCCATCTGTCAGCATGAGTTGGTGGACGTGGACGTTAACATCTCACAGTGTCTTTGGAGTGAAGGTGAGTTATTGTCGACATCCTGAATTCCAAATTAATGCCCAGAACTGCGTTGCAAGTGTTTTAGTCTTCTTGAAACTTGGACTTCTAGGACTTTCCTTGACACCGGGTTACATTTCTTGCTATCTCAGAGTGTGGCTGCTGCGTAGACTGCAGATTGTCGACTATGAACAAACAAATATTTCACACACACACACAGGTGGGTTCACATGCCATGTGTGAACCTGATATCCGTTCATTCGTTCACTACCTTTAAGTCTTCATCGAGATGCAGCGTCCCCTGCTGGTGCATCCACATTGCGGCAGTTTTAGTTCACTCCAACTCCCCGTGGATTTGAACCTCAAATAGACAGTAAGGTGCGGGCAAGTTACCACCGTTGGGAAAGGTGGGGCAAGCAACACCCCACATTCTTTAAGTGAATATAAGCAATGGTCAGTGTTGTGTTTGCGGAGCGTCCATCCTATTTGATGTGGTACGTGCTTTTTGTTTGTTATTTTTTTTAATTTTGCATGGTAAACGACATTTCCGCAAATCTACACCTATTGTCACAGCAGCACACCTATTTCTATTCTCTGAAACCACCACTTCGTGCTTTCTGGCACAGTTAACAACCTTCAATAAAATTTCTCATGAAATTCCCATGGAAATTCGTCATGGGATTTTAGCAGAGTTTGCTCCAATTGGGAATACTTCCCACAACCAATTCCATGCAAGCATTGGACTTTCCCATAGGAAAGCATGCCACTCCGTGGGTTTTCTCAATTCGAGAAGATTTGTCTGCTCATGGGCATCCCATTGGAATTTTTTTCTTGGGACATTTGAATAGCTGTGAATAAAACATGTTCTATCTTTTATCCTTATAAAAGGCTGTGTGTGTGTGTGTGTGTGTGTGTGTGTGTGTGTGTGTGTGTGTGTGTGTGTGTGTGTGTGTGTGTGTGTGTGTGTGTGTGTGTGTGTGTGTGTGTGTGTGTGTGTGTGTGTGTGTGTGTGTGTGTGTGTGTGTGTGTGTGTGTGTGTGTGTGTGTGTGTGTGTGTGTGTTGTTGGTTGGTATCTTCATATGCGAGTTTCAGAATGTGGAATGGAGTCCTCCCCTGGCAGGCTCAAAGTATCCACCACCGTGTGTGTGTGTGTGTGTGTGTGTGTGTGTGTGTGTGTGTGTGTGTGTGTGTGTGTGTGTGTGTGTGTGTGTGTGTGTGTGTGTGTGTGTGTGCGTGCGTGTGCGCGTGTGTTGTTGTTGGTTGGTATCTTCATATGTGAGGTTCAGAGTGTGGAATGGAATCCTCCCCGGGCAGGCTCAAAGTATCCACCTTCATTTCGGTAAGGGGTCACGATTCATGGACCAAGCTGTGAAGTTTTCTGTTTTCAAAGTTTTGTGTCGAGGACTCTCTTCAGGATCATCACTGAGCCCAGGACATCTCCAACTGTAGTTTGTTTGTAATAATATTCCCAGGGATGGTTTATAATATCTCTGTGAGGTTCTTTGTCATCATTCCTGTAGCTTAAACTATCACTGGTTCAACTTTGGCATTCTTCAGCTTCCAGGATATTTTCACTTCACTCTTGAATTCTTGGTATTTGGTCATTTTCTTGATTTCTGCATTGTTTAGTCCAAAATCACTGGTATTAACACCTCACTTAGCAATGCCTTCTTCTCTTTTTTTTTTGTACCTAAGTATGATATCTGGTCGCAACGCTTTGTTTTCGATGTTCACGCTCGATGAGATCATTGGGTCGTACGTGAGCGGTACTTCCATGTTCTCAATCCGATGATTTTGGTTAATGTTCCCACAAATTTTCTGGAACTGGGATATTAAAGTTTTTGCAGATGTGCCAGCAGATGACTTTACAAACACAGTTGTGTCATTGTGTGTACAGCTGTTCTGACATGAGATTTAAATTTTTTTATTTGTATTTGGTCATTAAGCATAACATATTACCCTCTTTGCTAACGCCACCTCCACCCCTCACCTGTCTCAATTTTTTTTCCTCATCCTCCCCCCCCCCCACTCTGTGTTCTCTCATTGCTCCCCCCTCCAAATAAAATGCAGCACTCTCCTCCCACACCTCTGTCACTCTCTCACTGTCTCTGTCTGTCTGTCTCGCTCTCTCTCACATCCCTCCCTCCCACAGTTTATAGCAATGTTTCATGAGGCGTTGCTCTCCCCACCTCCACCCCCCTTCCTCGTTCTTCTCCCCTTCCTAGCTTCCTCTTCTTCACCCACTCCTCGCTTCCCCTCCCTCTTCTCCCCACCCCTCCCTTCCCTCCGTCCTCTCTGCCTCTCCTCCTCTCTCTCTCCCTTTCTCTTTCTTCACCCCCTCCCATTCACACTCGCACCAGCGAAGTGATGGGTAGTATTTACTAGTTACAGAATAAAATTTCCAGGAATGAACATTTTGGTGCTTCAAAAGCGCAATGTAATCTCAGGTGAACCCTTGGAATGTGTTCAACACTTAATAACCTCAAGGTTTGAACACCCACGCTGGTTCTTATCCTTTTCTTTTCATATGTGTACTGCTCGTGATCTAAAAGGAAGGGGTTTTATTGTTAGGCTACATAAGTAGTTCCGTTAAAGAAATGTATGAGCATTTACCATGCATAAGACGAAGCATGTGGACCATTCCCACAGAATTACCTGCTCGGAAGAAAGGAGTCGAAGGAGATCAGAGACAGGGACAAGGAAACATTTTTGGAGGTAAGGTGCGAATAACACGCGTTTCTTATGAGATGGTTTCCATGAAGTATGGAATTGACGTCGGTAATGAATGTTGATCAAGGTACCTACAAGGCTCAAGAATGTTGATCAAGGCTCAGAGCATGTTTGATGCATTCCCTATTGGTCAAGAACCCACTTTCTCCTGTGAAGATTAAACCTTACGAATAATTTTTATTCAACATATGATTCGATTTTGTTGGGGTTCCTCATCATGAGTAACACTCGACTCAAACAAAGCCAATGGAAATCTGATGCAACAAACCGGGGCAGTGTATAATCAGCAAAGGCCGACAAGCTTAATATTGTTACGAATCTGCGCCCGCCAGCGTGCGGACAGCCGCTTTTAGCCGAATCACGGCGTAACGCCCACCAGACGAACAATTCAGTTGCGACTTTCCGGAACAACGCCGAAAACCAGTCACGGGTGTGCTCCAAGCGCACACTACGGCCTAGTCAATCTTCTACCCGCGCACGACAGGGTCAATCGCCAAATTATCGATATACCTAATTATTTGCGCGGGCAGCCTACCGAGAGACCGTACCTCAGCGAGGTCTGCTCGGACACGAACCGCTTAAGCGGTTCGTTCCATTCTGGGATAACCGAGCAGGGTATTATCGCGATACCTCGCTGGACCCAATTCTTTTATCGGCTATCCAAAAGCCCGCTACCATTCCGGAATGCAATATGGCGTTTCAACGGGGAAAATGACACGACGTACAGGTTCACATTCAAACAAGCACATTCATTTTTAAACAACACATAAGCACGTAATCAGTCATGCAAGTATGGAATCAATGGGTGAAACACGCATGCAGTTGGTGTGATGAATGCGGGACGGGACAAGACGCGAGCAAGACAAAGCACTACAACCGTCTATAAACAAGTCACACAAATAAACAAGGAAAGACCCCCTCAAAGGCAAGGGGGTCAGACTGGACCCGTAGGCCTTTATAACGTGGAGCTTGGCGGACCGAAGGAGTTCCACGAGACCGTTGCAGGCTACCTCTACCCTCGTGGTGCCTCGATGGGGCGACCCGCGACGTCCCGTCCCCACGGCAGCTCGCGTAGCCGTGGTTGAGCCCAGGCCATGCCAAGTGTCCGGGTGATTCGGGCCTCAGCCGGCGACGCGTTGAGAGGAACGAACGGGTCTTGATGCTCTTCCAAAGTTGATGGTCTTTGTAAGAACCCGTCCGTCTCTCAGCGATGCTCGAACTGTGCCGAAGCCCGATCACCTCAGACCGTTTGGCGTGTGGCTGGCGAGCTCTCTCCGGCTAACTCCACACGAACGTGCAGGTCTGCGCGGCACAGCAGGTTTGGCCACCCTCCCAGCTCGCGTGTCCTCCGCTCTCCTGGACTTCTCCCCCGACTATGTTCTCCAGGCTTCAGGCTTCCACTCAGCTCCCCGACCTCTCCAGACTGACTCTCCACCGACTCCAGACTGCGAACTGGTGCTCCGCTCAGCCTTTTATAGGGCCCGAGAGACGAGATCTGACCTTCGCTCTCCGACCTTCGACCCCACTGGCCCCGCCCCTTTCTCTCTTTTGATCCGAATTCCGAATCTGGCTCATGAAATAAATGCAGGTGACAGGGAATATGGCTGGCTGCACCAATGCAGTCCTAGGCCTCCCCCTTGAATGAGCGCAGTGAACACAACGGTGCACGGGTGCACAAATGCAGTCTCCATGTGTGGCTGACTGCAAGGCAGTCCCTGCTGAACACTGGATGGTACTGACGCAAGCAAACACAAGCAAATGAGCGGTGCACGGGCTGCCAATGCAGTCCCGTGATGCGGCTGCCTACAGGGCAGTCCCTGCAGAACGAGCGATGATCCTGGCGCACATGGTGATGGATGGATGGGGAAAATGCAACAAAAAGGGCTAACAGGCATGGGGCAAGGCAAAGGCAGGCAGACAAGGCATGGCAAGGCCGGACAAGGCCGTTGTAGCAAGACAGCCGGTGGTGAAGCTGACCGGCACAGGCCTTCTATCAAAACAGCCGGCAGATGAACTGACCAGCACAGGCCTTGTAGCAAAACAGCTGGCAGATGAACTGACCGGCACAGGCTTTGCAGCAAAACAGCCGGCAGATGAACTGACCGGCACAGGCCTTGTAGCAAAACAGCCGGCAGATGAACTGACCGGCACAGGCCTTGTAGCAAAACAGCCGGCAGATGAACTGACCGGCACAGGCCTTGTAGCAAAACAGCTGGCAGATGAACTGACCGGCACATGCCTTGTAGCAAAACAGCCGGCAGATTAACTAACCGGCACAGGCCTTGTAGCAAAACAGCCGGCAGATAAAGCTGGCCGGCACAGGCCTTGTAGCAAAACAGCCGGCAGATGAAGTTGGCCGGCCTCTTGTCTTATACTGGAGGTTCATGGAGGGAGTGCGGTGGTGCTGGCCACTCGGAAGGCGGGCTCGGACCTACCCTACTGTCTCCCTTCCAACCTATCGCCCTTTGCCTGTCTCTGTTCATACCCACCCCCTTAGTTTGCAAAAAATCCACCCAATTTAGCCCCAACTTATTTTTTTTGTTTTATTTTATTATTATTTCCCCCTCTATAAATCGTCTCCCTAACCCCCTTTATCGTCTCTGTCCGGCTAACCTATCCTGTCTCATAGCGTACTCCCAACCCCTACGTTCCCTTCCTGGAGGGGAATAAAGGAGAACTAGTGTCCTGTGTCGAGGCCCAATCTGAGCCTCAGAATGGCCTCCTCAGATTTCAGCAATCTCAACCCAAGGTGAGTCCAGCAGCCCACAACGAGAGCGAAGCGATGGATGGTGCGGAGGGGTACACTTCCTAATCTACCCTAACGTTTATTAACCTTAAACTACCCCGGGGCTTTCCAAAAGCACCTGTCGCTTAATCTACTGGTTCTATCAACCAAGATTCCCGTCGCCTGTGTTGGTGCCCTCACAAATTTGAGCCTCGCCCTCGAATTTTTCCTCGTGCCCTCGCACGGTTTCATGGCTGGGACGCGTGGCTCCCTTGGCAGGAACTACCCTCTGCCGATTCTCCAACTATGGCACCCCCGGGCCTTGGCCTACCGCGGCCGACTAGCCCGGTGCCTGGGGTACCCACTAAGCGATACTCACCGTTCGTAGCCACACTCCCAGCCCGTCAACAGGGCTCCTGCACCCCTCAAAATGGGTTTCGAGCCTACGTTCCCACCAACAGCAAAACGACCTCCATTTTGTCAATTTGACTAACCCACTATCTAACTTTACTCTGACCCCGGGGTCCCTTGGGTGGGAGTCACTCCTCCCCCCAATCACTCATCGCACCATGCATACAACATTCGCTCCATACACACAGGCTCGCTGGCCTCACTCACTCATCGTGTACCTTTTCCTCTTCATTTCACTACTCACATCGCTCACCACTTCCATTCAGCTTACTAAACCCCATAACTACCTCGTGCTCCCTCGTCATCCCCTAAACTCGTAGCACATTCCATTTAACACTACGTAGCTAAGCTACGTCCCCCCTACACATCCAAAGTCTGTCCGTGTCCTCAAAATCCCTTTTCCATCCGAAATCTCAACTAAAATCCATCTAACTAATCCATTCCATGGGCCCCATGAGGACTTATCCCTGCCCCATGGAGTCGGTCTTGCTAAGCTAACCCTTCCCCTTAACTGGTGGTATCCTGTGCCCGGGACAAGGGGGTCTTCCACCCCTTGCCCGGGAATCCTGTTCACCCGAAGCGAGGCTTGCTTTTTTCTTCTTTTTTTTATGCGCACACCAGCGCGGCAACTCGCAACCTGTGCTCTTTCCCCGTGACGTCATGGCAGCTGTTCGTGCTTCGCGCACCTCGTCCATCTTGGACGGTACCATCCGGCAGGAATTTTCCTTCTGCCGGATTCCAACCATACGTGCAGCCATGACGTCACACTGCGCATTCAAAGCAAGCCTCGCGTTTCGAGGGGTTCCCCACGCGAGCACATGTGCTCTGCTCGTCGGAGCTTCACACACGCTCGCCTGGAGAACCCATCTGGTCCAAATCCATATCCATCCTACCTTCTCTCCGTCCGCGGGATCGGCTAATCCACCGCGTGCGTTTACGGACTGGGCTTCACTCCCGCAGGCGCACACGTGGCGGCCTCGTGCGTAGCACAGCACGGACCCCGCGCGCGCTGCCGTGCAAACCCGGCACAGTGGTCAAAACAGCTACGGCCGCTACTCGGCCTTTGTCCACCGGCCTTTGTCCCGTCAGGCACCGTCTTCGTCGCACTCTCACGCACAAACTCCCGCGTGCCATGACGCTCACACACCTCGCCATGACACTTGGACATGCGGTTGCATGTTCGGGAATGCCAACCGCCATCTCCCTCACATACAGCGCTCTCACACACGCTGTTCCTCTCGCACACGGCCGTTCGCTCACGCATGCCATTTCCCTCGCACACGTGGTTCCACTCACACACGGTGCTTCATCCACACACGTGGCTTCATCCAGACACGGTGTTTCATACACACATGGCGTGCTGGAAGGCACACATTTCGGCTCACTCGCAACCTCGCACACCATTTTACTCACACATGCGGTTTCTTTCACACACAACCTTTCACCCACGCTATGCGCGCTTTTCAGCACACATTTCGCCACACTCGTGAAGACGCATACCGAGACATTTACAATGGGAATTTGCGCTGCAAGGGGTTCCGGGGTCTTCAAACCCCCCAAGCTCCACATGCACCCGTCCACAGCACTCGTCCCCTCTACCTCGCAAAGCTCGACCGGACCCACCTGGTCGAGATCTGCTTCAAGGGGGAATATTCCCTCCCCTCGTTCCTGGAGGAGGCTATCCGGCTGCTTGCACCGGGTCAGGACACATTCCCCGAGCTCCCCTTCATCGTCCCTTGCTACCTCCATGTGTGTGTGCTTGTCTTTCACCCCGTCTTTATCGTGTAGTCTCTCCTCTACTTTTTCTATCTCCCGCGTCTTTGTTACTTCTATTAATTCCTGCGTCTCCCTTCGTGTCTCTGTTAATTCTATTTCCTTCGTCTTTACGTGTCTAATACACATCTCAGTCACTCCATTTACTTTTTCCTTCTGTGTCACTGTCACTTTCTTTGTCTTCTGCTCGAGCTCGTCCTACACGTCTCCCGAATTACTTTGTCCTCCACCGCGGGGCCGACACAGTCCACACTCCCCCTCAGATCATTCGCTCCAGCACGTGGCGCCGCCATTATGCCTGCCTGCAGGCATCGCCCCACGCGCTGCATCTCAACCTGCAGTGTTTGCATATTTGCATCCATGTTATTTTTTTATTTCTTGCGCATTTGTTTTCATATTCGCATTCATGACATCCATTTTGTTGTTTATTCCTTTTATTTCATTTCCCATTTGTTGCATATCCCCACTCATTGCTTGTCTGAACATTTCCACCATCTGTGCGATGACCGATGGCTCTAGCAGGGCCGATCCGCCATTATCGGTCGCGGTTTCGCTGGGGGAGGGGAGGGATTTTGACCGTGGAGGGGGGGGGGGTCGAAAGCCGCGGCTGCCGCCGCCACTCCCATTTGGAGCTCTGGGTTCGGTTGTGGGGGAAATTCATCCTGCATATCAATGGGAATGGCCTGCATGGGGATTTCATCCTGGGCCATGGATTCTAATACTTCCAAATCCATACCTAATCCCTCCTGCCCCTGTTCGCCTTGAACCGCCATTTTGCTTCTCGGAAAGAATTTAATGCTCGAAATTTAATGGAAATCGAGGGTCGCTCCACACACCCTTGATCCGATTCCCGTTAATTTGGTTTGGTGTGAAGGCGGGAGAGTTTGTTTCCCACTCCTCGACACCAGTGTTACGAATCTGCGCCCGCCAGCGTGCGGCAGCCGCTCGTAGCCGAATCGCGGCCGTACGCCCACCGGACGAACAATCCAGTCGCGACTTTCCAGAACAGCGCCGAAAACCAGTCACGGGTGTGCTCCAAGCGCACACCACGGCCTTGTCAATATTCTACCCGCGCGCAACAGGGTCAATCGCCGAATTGTCGATATACCTAATTATTCGCGCGGGCAGCCTACCGAGAGACCGTACCTCAGTGAGGTCTGCTCGGACACGAACCGCTTAAGCGGTTACAGCCTGATGGAGTACTGCTCTCCCCTCTCGGCTGATGCTCCTGCCTCCCACCTTTCTCGGCTTCACGCCGTGGAAACCAAGGCTTTTTGTATCATTGGCATCTCCGCGATGAGCCTGAGTCTTTGGGCCTCTCACTCTCTCACTGCAAGCAGGTCGGTGGTCTTCCTGTCTTCTACCGTCTCCTCTCTGGTTTCGCCCTCCCTGCTGTGTCTGCGATTTGTCCCCACCACATTTCCGCAAGGTGCTCAAGGTCCGCCAACAACCCCTTTCTGGTAAAACTACCAAAATCATGAATCACTGCTCACCTTCAATCTTTCATTCCTCTTTTTTCCCGCCTTTGGAATAAACTCCCTCACTCTGTTCAATCCCATTCTTCCCTCCAGGCCTTTAAAACAGCTGTTCACCACCATCTGTCATCCACCATCCAAATCCTCGATCTTTTCTACCCCCGTTAATCAACCCCAAACCCACCTCCTTCAAATTCCCTGCTTTCTTTCCTGAAAGTCCCTGTAATGTCCATCTTGTATACCCCGTGTTCCCCGTCCCATCCCTCTCCCTTCCACAGATCTCCTAATGTCTCTGTTCCCCACTGTTTTGTCCTTCCATCCCCCCCCCCCCCTTGCTGTGTGTTGTGTGTTAGCTCTCATACGAGCCTCGACAAGAAATACAAAAAAAGAAAAAAAAACAGCTCTTCTGGACTTGCCACACGTCGCAAGTGAAAAGAACATTGGAGAGAAGGGGTGCACACCAACATCAGGATAGAGGGACAAACTATCAGTGACAGAAATGGAAGAAAAAACTGGGGAAGAAACAGAAATGCAGCAAAAAATAAATAGCGTAATTGAAGAGGAGGGTGAAGGGTGGGGGGTAACCTAGAAAGAGGTGTGTTTGGGGAGGGTTACTGAGGATAATAATGATCATGGGTATGAATGGGGGATGACCTGAGATGGTGGTAAACATCTGTCTTGAAACCATGGGTGAAAGAGATTGAACAGATTGAGGCAGTTGATTCCTGGATTTTGGGAGTTTCACCAGAAGAGTGTTATTGGCAGACCGCATGCAGAACCTGGGGGGAAAGGTGGAGCAATGTATGAAGCAGGGTAGAGCAGTACACATTCAGGCTGCATTGAAGGCCTTGCAAGTAAATAAAAGTTCAGATGTACCAAGGAAACACTTTGCATGATAGAGGATGTGCAGTCTTTGGAGGCTATCTCAGATATGTGGCATCCCAAGAAAGATCATGGCTTATGATGAGGCCCAAAATGTTGACTGAAAAATTTCAAGATTTTTTGTTAAGGAAGAAGATGGGAGGATTTGCCAGATGGTGTTTTTGGAGAGATAGAGTGAGAATGTGAGATTTGTCAGGATTGAAAGACATATTACATGTGTTGGACCAATTCGTGATTTTATTACGATACGCATTGAGGGAAGAGGCTGCATCCTGCCCATCTGACAATGACGGTTGCTATGGAAGAGGGTGGAGTCATCGGCAAATAAATTAGGATTTTCCAGAGTCAGAAACATTGATGATGAATTTTTAGACCATAATTGGGCCCAAGACACTGTCTTGGAGCACTCCATCCTTGACAGGGATTGGAGATGAAAGGATTTCGTTGAGAGCCACATGTTGGCTACGAGAATGGAAGAAGTCAGTAAGCCAAGAATGGCGTTGGCTTTGAATGCCATGGGCAGAGTTTGGATAGCAAGGCGGGGTGCCAGACTGTGTCAAATGCTCGAGAAATTCCCAGAGAAATGGCCATGACTTCATGTCTGAGATTAAGGGCCTCCACCATTGTTGGGAGAGTAGAAGCAGCATGTCCAAGGTATACTGACTTGGTCTGAATCCGAACTGATGGTTTGAGATGAGGCCGTTGGAAAAAAGGAAGTTTTTTTTTTACGTCAACTGCGATTATGGATTCCATGATGTTGCTAATCATTGGACGTAAGCTAATTGATTTGTAATTAAGGGGTTCGGTTTTTGCACCTTTTTGATGTTTGATTTATATGGGGTTTATGGTGTTTACGAGGGTCTGACAGGACAGTCTGGAGGTATGAACACTCGCCTCTTAGCTGTCTAGCCTGGGTTCAAATCCTGATCCAGCTATAAACTGTTATCCTGGTGCTTCACAGGCAGGGTGATTCATCAGTGTGTGTGTGTGTGTGTGTGTGTGTGTGTGTGTGTGTGTGTGTGTGTGTGTGTGTGTGTGTGTGTGTGTGTGTGTGTGTGTGTGTGTGTGTGTGTGTGTGTGTGTGTGTGTGCCTCGAACGGATGTTAAAACGGGTGTTCCATTTTCCAGCATTAGTTACTGGATTTTATAGAGGTCCCACGGTATCCTTCATGAAGAGTAGGTGAGCTATTGACGGCATCATGAACAAATTACAAATTCCTGCTCTAACCAGCAGAGGGCACTGCATCAGCGGGACTGCCGTGCTCTCAGCCATTGATGCTACCCCACAGCCTTGTGCCGTATCTGAAAGAACGAACGAACAAGTGTGTATGAGGTATATGGAGAATTTTGAGTGTGTTGAATATATTAATTTATAACCACTTTGCCATATTGGTGTGCATTATCATGAACGGTTGTCATTGGATGTCACGGCGTGGCTCTACCTGTTTGTGTTCTTGGCAGGAATGTTTCTGTGGCTCATCTGTATTTATCCCCGAGCTCGAAGGCGAACTTTATCTGAAAGAGGACGGGAAGAAGACCTGGAAAAAGCGCTACTTCTGCCTACGTGCATCAGGGATCTATACCCTTACCAAGGGCAAGAGCAAGGTACCACGCAAAAAGTCATATTTCAATGTTGGAGAATTTAAATACAACAAGATGTAGACTTTTCACACATGGGTTTGAAATAGTGGTGATAATTATGATAATAAATAACAAGAGCGAGAACTGCTTTGTAATACATGTCCCCCCCTCCCCCCTTTTCCGGTCCCAATGAATGTTCGGGAGATAAAAATTAGTTTGCATTTAATGCACGCTCGAGCCGATACCAGAACCAAAATGAAGAAGAAGAAGCAGAGGAAACCCCATAACCCACAGTGTTTGGGTCTATTCGGCAAAATTAAAGGAAAGCAATTTTCATTTGCCGATATCTTTTGTAGACAAGAAAACAATAAAGACAATTGGGTTAACAAACCGGAGTTAAAAAAAATTAGTTTGCTTTAGCGCACACTCGAGCTGATACCGGAACCAAGATGTAGGTTGGTGAACAAATTTTTCAATTGAGATCAATATAACTGCATTAGGTATCATTGAAAAGGACTTGAAAATACATTAAAATGATATATAAATCCTTTTTATTGGGTTAATATTAAGGAAGTTATCAAAAAACTTTTAAATGGGAAAATGGTTGATTTTTGGCCCTTTGTTTAACATTGAGTTCGATTGGAAAACTTGTGAACCAAATTCAGGTGTTTAGTGTTTCAAAGTGTAATAACTTCCTTAATACCTGACATATTGAAATAAAACTTTCAGTGAACAAAGCCAATGGGAAAAAGTTTTTATTAACTCAACTTGTACTTCATAATCATGCAATTGATATATTAATTTGGGATATTACATATTTAAATAAAACTTTCAGTGAACAAAGCCAATGGGTAAAACTTTTTATTAACTTAACTTTTATACTTCATAATCATGCAATTGACATTAATTTGGGATATTAATTACTTTAATTAGCGATAATTACTTTCATTAATATATCAACTGTATGAACTTGTAAAGAAAAGTGTATCCTCTGCAAAACTTTGTTCAAAGATAGAATACTGAAGGAAGAAAGCCCATCGAGACTAAGTTAAATCATGTTTAGTTAGTATTTGATAATGCAAGAGCTTGCAAGCCATGAACTCTTTCAGGACAAAATAAAATACCATCATTTTAACAAAATACCAATGAAAAACAATTGAAACTTTCTCAACTTCCATTCTCATGCCATATTTAGGAAAAAAGAAAAAGAAAAAGAAATTATGGTGTTTTTGAAGGCAGATTGCACCACGTAATGCGGGATGCAATTCAAAATTCATCAGATGTGCCATTACCGGATGTGATTTTTTTTTTTTTCATTACCGGCTGCAACGTTCCATTTTGTGGATCATAAAAAACAACATACATGGAAATCATCCAATTATCACCAGATTCGACAGAGATGAAGAAAAATATATAAATATTAATTTCTGTAAGTTTTAAAACAACAACTTACTCACCTTCCGGCAAATTGATGCTGACTTTTTTCCAACTTCCTGCCATCACGCAGAAATTTGTTTTTATAACAAGCATGAAGGGGTGGTTGTCCTCTACATAATCGATAGTGGTTTCCCCAGATTGCGCAATTGTCACAAGCTTAAGGGGCTCAAAGCCAAACGGTGCCGCTGGCACTGCCTCCGAAGCCGGATCATTGAAAAGGGCCGAATGGGGTGCGCGTAATTTACATTGGCTGTCATGTACCTACAAAATGAAGAACAACCACTCTCCAATCCACTGTGTTTCATTCATTTCTCGGCTTTGCCAATATCATATTAACAATAACCTGATGTACATACATGAAGAAAAAACATTTGTATGCCTTATGTGAAACATTTGTATGCAATGTATTATATATATATATATTATATTATATATATATATATATATATATATATATATATATATATATATATATATATATATATATATATATATATATATATAATACATTGTGGTTTTATATACATATATCTGGGATCATTCCAATTGCACTGAGCCATGGACGAACACCCAGGCCTAAAGCCTAAGCTCTGAGGCCTGCGATCTGTGCTGTTTTGTACCTGGGATCATTCCAATTGCACTGGGCCATGGACTAGCACCCAGGCCTAAAGCCTAAGGCCTGATGCCTGCCGATATGTACAGCTTCATAACCCGACAGACACATAATAATATGAATTTGCAAGGAACTTCATCATAGGAGACCATTAGGCCTATCAAATCCTGCGCTATTATTACCAACCTATGGTTGTTTGTCCATGTTCTACCCTTTGTAAATTCTGAGCGTCAAGCAAGGAAGCAGGACGTACCATGTTTAAAGTCCTGATCATGACTCATCTGGGGTTTGAAGCACCGACTGCCGAGGCTCAAGGCAGCCGCTCGAACCATGATGCCATCAAGTCTGGTTCAATGCTGCTCTGGGTGATGTGATGTGACTCAGCCATGCTACATGTAATGTTTTGGGATTCAGCGATTGACTGAAAGCAGAGACTTGGTTGGTGTTTCGTGATTATTTGGTAAGTAATGCACCTTGAAGTGTACAAAGTTTCCGTGTGTACAAAGGAAATATGCACTCGGTACAGATACGTCAAAGAGTGTCATGTCATGGGACTTGTAATTAGTTTGGAAACTACTCAAAATTACAAAAATGTTTGATGATATTATCAATAAAAAGCTATTTAAAAAATTCAAATGTTCAAAAAGCATGTAGTGTTGGCACTTAAGTCTTTCAAGAACCGGCTGTCCTGGCCTGGCATTCAATTTTAGGTGGTTAAAGCAGGTATTTGCAATATGGTCAAGGTGTTGCCAGTGATAACTGGCTTGCTCTTTATAGAAGAACATGGTGGGACCTTTAACACTCACCAGTAATCAATACAAACAGACAGGTCCTTAGCTTAGCTTCTTAAACAATGGATGGCACACCACGTGATGCAAGGCCTGAGGGGGTTCTACAGGGGAATTGCTCCCCAAAAGAGGTATTTGCTTTCTTCTCCAAAACTACACACGCAATTTGGATGAAACTTGACCACAACCTTTATCGCCCGTGATGTACCAAAGTTTGTTCACGGCATTAAAAATAAAATCCAGAGGTATTTACTTTCTTCTCGGTTACATATTTTGTGGGTCATCCATACCTACCAGTGGTTCCCTGATTATCTTCTCGAGCCACTTCCAGATGAGTGCCCAGGGGTATTGTCTCTATGTTTCTGTTTGTCTGTCTGTCTGCTCCCTTATATCTTGAGAATGGAATAGTGTAGGTCCACCAAACTTGGCAGACATAATGGAGACCTGATATACAGAGACATGACAGAAGTAAATAGACACCATGATTTTAAAATAATTTGTTTATTGAACATTTGAAGTATATTTGATCCATTTTAATACATACACTAGTGTTTTGTCGACTTGCCATTTGCAGATTTCAACACTTTTACTCTTTCAGGTATTAGTAGACCAGCCAAGAAGCAAAAAGGCTTCAAAATAAACTTTCACCTGATTGGAATGCTAATAGCCGGCACCCATGCTAAATCAATGAGTCATAGGTCAGACAGAAATACTAGAGTGAATGCCACTAATAATTTTTGACCTTAAAGGTCATTTCAAGGTCATTTTATGCCCCAAAAAAGTTCAAATTTCAAAGTCATCCAAATATAGTCATGTAATATATCAAAAGAACGGTATGGAAGAGACAAACCGTTTGGTACTATTTTTAGGTCAGAATATTGATCTCAGAAGTAGGTCATGTCGGTCAAAGTCCACCCCAGTATAATAATATGTAGTCCAACCTATTACAATACCGAAAAGTAGTCAGGAAAAAATACTACTACTTTTATATAATAGTGATTTAAATTGCCAATAATTAATATATACAGATGCATCTTTTGATGCATTATTAAAAACAAATGGCATTAGAATATCAAATTAGAACAAATGAATATATTTTTTCACAAAAACTTGATGTGTATGCAATGTGTATTTGACAGAAATAGTGTTCAATCTGATGGATTACAGCAGTTAATAGAATCGCAGCCACAGGCATTTGTACATTTCATATTATCCCCCGCCAAGCAACGAAGTTGGCGGGGGGGGGGGGGGAGGGATATAGAAATTGGTTCCATCCGTCCGTACGTCCGTCCGTCTGGCACATTTCGTTTCCGGAGCTTAACTACAAATCCACTCAAGATATCTTAACGAAATTTGGTACACATATGAAGCAAGTGGTGAACTCGTGCCTTTTGATGCTTACAGATTTAAAAAAAATTTTTTTACTCTGGCGGGGGATATCGAAGACTTTGTCTTCAACGGATGCTCGTTTTTGAAGCAGGTGCATCTAGCAGTGTTGCACTTCGTTTTGCAAGAACAGGTCACACGTTTGAGGCAGGACAATGGTACAGGAGGTAGCCTGGTCCATTGAGGTTTCAGACAACCTGACTACTCCTTCCAAGCATCTGGGGGCAATGTCACAACAATAGTTTCCATCTCTGCCTGAAGCCAAATCTTGGCCTGGTAGTTGGCGTGTTACACATGAAGCTCCAAAGCATCATGTGTTGGAGGAAGCAGTTCCAGGCCTTTCTTAGCTTTGCTTATTATGTTCAATCTTGCACTATCAATTGTTTGCAGCCCTGGACTTCCATTGAGGTTGCAAACAAACTGCTCAACCAGCCCAAGCTCACCATCATGGCCAATCCCTTCTACCAGTCGTGGGTTTTTCAAAAAAAATTCCAGCAGGTCTTTTTTCCATATCTACTGAATGAAGAGGTTGTGTCGCAACCTGTGAGTGCGTGTAAACTCAAGAGGTTATTCTTCACTGCATCAGGAACTTTTTTTGCTACTTGATGAATGGGAATGCACTTCTGCTTCTTTGCAGTCCCAGAGATCATCCAGACTTCACTTGCTTTCGGGGTGGTGAAGTGCAAAAGGAGAAGCATGACATCAGTATCTCTGCACTTCACAAGAATTCGTTGATAGCCCAAATCCACTGCTTCAGAGGCATGAAGAATCAACCTTGTGTCTGCTTCTTCATGATTCCCATTAAGTTTGAGGTCATCTTTGGATCTCCTGGTTGATTTTTCCCCAGTGTGGTCCATGAATCCACCTCGAGTTACCATCTCGTATTCTTATGGAAGATCTTTGGTTTTCTGGATGATCATTTCAGAGAGGAAATGTGCTAGGTCTGCCTTGTTTTCATCCATAGCAAGAAATTGGCTCCAAACCTGAGGCAGTGGAACATCTGGTCCATCTATCAGCTTTCGAATAGGCTTCTTCTTGTTCACTCGTTTTGCTCTGGTACCAGATTTGATTGAATCCCCACCCAGATAGCGATCAAACACAATGTCAACTCGTGTCGTGTTATCTCCAAAATAACGTGTCACTGAGCGAATAAAAGCAGCAGCATAGTCTCCAAATGTCTGACATCCATGAGGCTTTCCCATAGCTTGGATGAGTGCATGACCATCAATGAGAAAACAAGTCTTCATGTCAGATTCTGGAAGTTCTGAAGCAGTTTCAATTTTGTTCATCAAAACACTGATCAGTCCTACTTTATTTGTTGAATTCATCTCTCCTCCAGTGTTTGCCAAGGAGAGTGGGATTGGTGACAGTTCGTGTTTCAGGATATTTGTCATTTCCACTATTCTACCTGCAGTCACCGCATTTAAAAGACAATTGAAGCAATTTTCGGTCTGCTTTAATAGTCTTTTCATGTTCAGCAAAGCCAAGACAGGCCTGGAACTGCTTCCTCCAACACATGATGCTTTGGAGCTTCATGTGCAATGCACCAACTACCAGGCCAAGATTTGGCTTCAGGCAGAGATGGAAACTATTGTTGTGACATTGCCCCCAGATGCTTGGAAGGAGTCAGGTTGTCTGAAACCTCAATGGACCAGGCTACCTCCTGTACCATTGTCCTGCCTCGAACTTGTGACCTGTTCTTGCAAAACGAAGTGCAACACTGCTAGATGCACCTGCTTCAAAAACAATATGAAATGTACAAATGCCTGTGGCTGCAATTCTATTGACTGTTGTAATCCATCAGATTTTTGTTTAAAAATATGAGGCGCCACGAGGAGGAGTGATGTAAGGGCCACATCGGCCATTTTGGAGTTAATGCCATATAGCACTATTTTAACCCTTCCCCTATCTTCCGAGCCTATAATCATCATATTAAAAAAATGTCGCTTACATCACCCCTCCTCGCCAGGCCTCATATATTCATTTGTTGTAATTTGATATTTTAACGCCATTTGTTTTTCACAATACTTCAAAAGATGCAGCTGTATACATTAATTCTTGGCAATTTAAATAAATATTATATAAAAGTAGTAGCATTTTTTTCCTGACTACTTTTCGGTATTATAATGGGGTGGACTATATATTATTATACTTGGGTGGACTTTGACCGACATGACCTACTTCTGAGATCAATATTCTGACCTAAAAATTGTACCAAACGGTTTGTCTCTTCCATACCTTTCTTTTGATATATTACATGACTATATTTGGATGACTTTGAAATTTGACCTTTTTGGGGGCACAAAATGACCTTGAAATGACCTTTAAGGTCAAAATTTTTGGTGGCATCCACCCTAGTATTTCTGTCTGACCTATGACTCATTGATTTAGCCTGGGTGCCGGCTATTAACATTTCATGCAGGTAAAAGTCACAATTTTGGACCTTGGCTGGTCTACTATATAGAACTAACGAGTTCTGAAATTTTCTCTTGTGGGATTTCTGCCCAGGCTTCACACAAAAGGTTTCGCAATTCTGCCCGTGATTTTGGTTTCCTGGACTTTTTCCGCACAGCTTAATCCAATATGGCCCAGAGGTGTTCAAAGGGATTCATCTCAAGAGACTGACTTGGCTGTGGAGGTCGCTTGATCCCATTTCTGTCATGCCAATCTTTGGTCTTTTTTGCGGTGTGGCATGGAGCTCCATCTTCCATGAACAGAGTGTTGATTTTGACCATCTGACCAGTGAAGACAGGGAGAAGTCCATCCTCAAGGTTAGAAATGTATATCGTACAGTTGATGTTGCCAATACACTCCACGAGCTCTGACCAACCAGCGCTCCAGATTGCTCCCCACACCATCACTGAAAAACCACCGTGTTTGACAGTTGGCTGCAATTGGTTCAAAGAGAACTCTTGACTGGGAAGTCTCCAGACTCATACGCGTCCACTGACAGAAAATTGAGTAAATTGGGACTCATCTGAAAAAATTACAGTTTGCCAAATCTCCAAGGGTCTGTTGGAATCTCGTCAGCTCACTTCTTTCTCCTTTGAATGTTGGCTGGTCGAAGAAGAGGTTTTCTCGAAGCTGCTCTCCCATAGTAGGCCCAGTTGATGAAGTTACCTTACGGCAGTTCTTGAGCTAACCTGGACCTCCTCTGCAACATCTGCTGCCTTGCCACAGGGAGTTTTCTCAATGGACCGCTTGACAGCTCAGACACCTTTCTGAGGGCCCAGATCGCCTAGAACGGGAAGCTGTGGATTCCTTGCCTTCGCTGGTATATTGATTGACTGTAGAAAGCTTGATTGACCGTCAATCACTCGTTTGACCAGAGAAAGCGGAATGCCAGGATTCTGAGCTATCTGATGCTGGCTGACTTCACCTTCCAAATGGCCAACAATTCGTCCTCTTTGAAAATCGGAAAGTTTGTGTCCTCCCTGGGCTCGAGGCATAGTTAATTGTCATACAAGACCCAGGAATTCGTTTCTGCAAATAAATAGTCGAATATTTGTACAAATCACTGAATAAAACTGTGTTATACAGATGAAATGAAGAAATTTAAGGTGTCTATTTACTTCTGTCATGTCCCTGTATGATGAGTGCTGCAGAGAGGGGGCGATTTTACACGGGGGTGAGAGATGGGGGAGGGGGGCGATTTTTGCAATGGCTTGTGTGATGGCAACCACATTTTGCACACACATAGTGGGGGATAATGGGGGCCTAAAATAGGGGATAGTAATTTTAGGAGAGGAGTATGAGGGGGTGAGGTTGGGGGGGGTGGCGCAGATGGGATTGGGAGTTCTCTATATCGGGGTCCGATTATATCCCGTTCTCTATATCGAGGTCCGGCTATATCCCGTTCTCTATATCGGGGTCCGGCTATATCCCGTTCTCTATATCGGGGTCCCTGTGGGCTGCAGTGCTATCAAACGTGGCTTGCGCAATGCTTCATGTGGGATTTATGGTGAAAAAGATAAAGTTATTCGCTTTTAGAGATTTTTACTGAAGGGAGGATTTGGAATAGGGGGAGGAGTAGATCGCTGTAATAGCGTCAGTGATCGCCACCAAACCTGGTGGGGATACTGTAAGCCCCATAGGAGTAGGGGTGACATGGGTTATAATACAGGGTGGTTCAAAAGTCAGGAAACATAGGGAATAATTACTTTTCTTTGGATTGTATGTCATGGCCCACCCAGTAGAGTGGGCATCCCCAGTCCCCCGATTTGTCACCGCTGGATTTTTACTTTTGGGGACATGTCAAAGCCATCGTGAACACTGAAGATTCGGGACACAAATCATTTGAAGGAACATATTGCTGACGCATGTGCTCAAATTCAGTCTCATGTCCTTGAAAGAGTGATCTTGAACTGGAAAAAGCGAGTCCAGAAATGTCTGAACAACATAGCAAAACACATATTATAAGAATACATTCCAAATGTAATCTTAAATTGAAGTTTTTCAAAGTAATTATTGTAAAAGTAATTATTCCCAGTGTTTCCTGACTTTTGAACCACCCTGTACGTAGTAACATGAGTTCTCTTAGAAGTAACTTCAACGCAGGAGGAGGCCATGAGGCCCATAAAAGCCTGTGTTATGCATTGTGCTTACCAACCAATAATTGTTGGTTATAAAATAAATAAATAATAAATTGACTTTTTTTCCCTTTTTTTATTATTTCAGCTTTTGTCATCAAATTTTCATCAAAGCTTTATTATGAGAATATGGAGAATATAACAATTTGGTCAAAAGGTGAAAGATCAGCATCACATAAAATCATCAATTTTCATCTTATTGATCTGAAATTTAAAGAATTTGCATATTGGGTCAATGAAGCCATTTGCCTTTGAGATCAAAAGGTCAAGGTCACCTAAAATCGTCAATTGGTTTGTGTTTTGTTTTTAGCTGTTTTCGTCATGTTTAGCATACGGAAGACGAAGAAGTCCGGATACAAAGCGGACGTGGACAGGCTTTGCATTTTCAGATGCTTTCTAGTTTCTCTTGCATCTTGTAAGGACTGTTTTTTTCCTTGATGACAACCGATAGCATTGGCAAGTAGATATGTAGTTGAGTGGAGACATCAATGTGCAGGTAGTGGACAAAAAAAAAAAATGGAAACACCAATGTAAAGTCACGTAATCTGGCCTTGGGCCACTACGTGTGGCCAGTACACCCTGTATGGGCCTTGGCATAGAGTCAAACAGCATCTGGAATTCTGCAGGAGGGATGAGGCACCATTATTTCGTCGTGTTTGTTGTTATCGCACCATTATTCCACGAGAGAGTCAATCAACTCACACCTGTTTGATGAAGGTGGAAAACGCTGTCTCAGGCGTTGTTCCAGAATATCCCATAAATGCTCGATTGGGTTCAGATCTGGTCACGGAGAAGGCCGTGACGTATGGATAACATCAGTGTCATGCTCATCAAACCGATGGGCAAGCACATGTGCTCTGTGGATGGCGACATTTGGAGGTTCTCCTCTTGTGGCCATACTCGCCATAATTACAGGCAACTAGGCCTGTGCAGCATTTTTATATATGACCCTTGGCATGCTGGAATGTTATTTGCTGAATTCACACATGGGCCACACCTGTGTGGAAGCCATTGCTTGGTGTCCTTCATTTAGCCAGGTTTTCCATTTCTTTTTCTTCCTCTACCTGTACCTAAACATGGTAACCGAGAGGTTTGTGTACTCGCCTTTGAGCTGTCGAGCCTGGGGTTCGAATCTTGACCCACCTATAAATGGTCATCCTGCTGTTTCACTTGCATGGTGATGCGTGCACCGTCCTTCTGAAAGACGTGAATGCGAAAGATCAGTTTTAACGATGCCCCGGTGTTTTTCGTGGAGTGGGAGCATTGTCTCAAGGACTCTAAAACAAATACAAAAATCTTGCGCAAAATCACCTTCAGTTGAGAATCCTGGGATGGAATAGCTACCTGTTCAGGATTGCTAATTGCCTTGAAACATTCCTCGACTTGTTGTGAATACCCTCCAAGCTCTGTCAAGAGTATGGGCCAACATTATTATTATTACAACATATGTAAATATGGCACCTTCTGTAAGGGAGAACAGAAAAAGGCCAAGAGAAAATGATAGTCTAAATTAAAATCCATGACTAACCATACAGAGGGAGTCAATGCTGCATGGAAATGCCTCTCACACCGGCAGCATCTTTTTCACTGCGGATATGGCTCTCTGCTGTGAGCAGAGTGCAGGGTGATGGGAAAATGGAGTAAATTGTAGCAATAAAAGTCTTTACCTTGACAAGTCAACACCATTATCCAAACCTTCTCATTCAGGCTTCACGTGATTTCACCTGCTTCATCCAGTTTGAAAACGTCAATGTTTACTTTGGGATTGAAGCCAAGAACAAGCTGCGTGCACCTACGGACCATTGCTTTGCACTTAAGGTAGGACCCGCAGCCTGATGTGCCAGCATACCAAGTGTGCCAGCATCCTGGTTTGCTTAAAGCTTTCCAGCATGAATGTCATCAAGTCTTCATGAGCAGCTATTTTCTGGAAAGCATTTTGTGTGTTTGATGTATTAAAAAAAAGCTATAAGCAAACCAGGATTTTCGGTTGCATCTCCAAAAATTAAAAGTAATATATGAGTGAGTACAAATTTCTTCTGTGGGGTATGTTTCCCCCCCCCCCCCCCCCATGTTTGTTCATAACCCTTAGGTTAAGCAAATCATTTTGCATTCCTTTGATGACCTTAACAGCTTATCAAAGCTGAGAACACCTTTTAAGGTTCAAACAAACCTGGGTGATGCAGCTGAACTCCCATTACATATTCATGGCTTGCATCATACATAGTCTACTATTCACTGAATGAGCCTGATGTTTTGGTCAGCTGGGAAGCGCAAGGGGTAGTGCGCTCGGAACATTGTGCGCACCGAGTGATTTTACTCAAGGTCGATGTGAAGAAGCATTCCTCTCGACAGGAGTTGTCCTTTTGTTTTGACCCAATGGAATTACATTTCCTTTAAACATGTGCAATCTATACTTTGATTGAGGATACAGTGTTTTTGCTTAAAAAAGTGCATTTTTGCTTTGAAGAAAGGAATTTTGAATTGCAAGAGCAACTGGAGGGTGAATTTCATGTTGTTTGCTTTTAAATATGGATTTCAATATAACAGACGTTATCAGAGCTTTTCGACTTGCACTCCTCGGGATAATCCGCAAGTAGATGATGAAGAAGCACGAAACTCATTTATAAAGTTACAATGTGACGTCCTCAATGTTGATTGGTTGAGAGAAAGAAAGGATGAGATTACCTGATTGGTGGCACCACAGAGCATCATGAACAATGAGTGAGAACAATGAGAACAATGAGGTGGAAATGAACCATCATGAATAATGATTAGGCAATGATGAATCACCAAAGAGACCAGCGAACCGTCGCGCTAATTACACGAGGGCTAGTGGTGGAGGGTTTGGGGGTGAGGGTGTGGTTTTCATGATGACTCAACGTTGACTATAGTATAGTTGTCACACAGTTAAGCCATCATAGTCAAAATAGATATAAAGTACAGACAAATTATTTCTGTCCACAAAGAATAGGATTGGTTGACTTGATGAATGTGGATCCTCCTGAACCCACCAAAGAATCCTATAATCGGACCTGGTAAATTCCCCGTATAGCGACGTCCACCTTGGAAAGGCAAAGTGTCTCAACGGTTTGAAAACCAGATCAAACAGACAGTTTCCCATTCTTACTATGCAGTTCAACCACGAGTGATTTTCACCACCCGTCGGTAACTTCCGTCAGTCCAAAAAGATGTTCTGCCCACCTCATATTATAAGTAAGATTATTTCTGAATTTCAGTGCCAGTGTGATGCTAGGTATGTGGGCCGCACCTCTTTGAGAATGAAGGATCGCATTGAACAACACGTCCCTTTGCGGATCAGATGGGGTCAGTGAACTGAACAGAGACAACCAACTCGGGCTTGTAAGAATGTACACAGTACGACAACTATTCCCTGTGCCTCTGCAATTGGTTACCATTTACTGAATAATCCTCAGTGAGCAGAGCAATATTGTATTGGCTGGTTTAAAATCCCGAGTCAAGGACCCAGTTTAACTCATTTTCGTGCAATGGAGGCCGATTCATCAGGTCCACCAATCCCATTCGTTGTTACCAGAAATAATTTGTCCAAACTTTATATCTATTTTGACGATGTTGGCTTGACTGTGTGACAACTGTACCACAGTCAAAGTTGAGTCATCATGAAAAGCACCTGCTCCCCTCCTCCCTACTAGTAATTAGCATCATTACATAATTACTAATAATTACATTCAGGGAATTAGCATGACGGTTCGCTGGTTTCTTTGGTGATTCATCTCTGCCTCATCATTATTCATGATGGTTCATTTCCACCTTCTCATTGTTCATGATGCTCTGTGGTTCCACCGATCAGGTTATCCCTTCCTTTCTTTCTCCAAACCAATCAACATTGAGGACATTACATTGTAACTTTATATAAATGAGAGTTTGGTGCTTCTTCATCTGCTTGAGGTTTTATCCTGAGGAGTGCAAGTCGAAAAGCTTTGGTAATGTCCATTTTATTGAAATGCATATCTAAATTTTGTTGTGATAATCGAATGTTTAAGTGGCTTTTGTATGAAAGTCATTATTCAAGACTTTGTGACAAAAGATCATCACAAAATTGTTTGATTACATGCTATTTTAGACCTAACATTTCAGCCCCCCCCCACCCCAAAACAAAATTGATCCAACAGGATCGTGTAGTGGTAATGAGTGCTTTTGCGTTTGAGCTGCCGAGGCTGGGTTAAAATCCTGATTGGACTTTAAACTGTCAGATTGGTGCATCACAAGCAGATACTTGCATAAATCAGATGGATGCTAACCGAGTGTCCCATCTCCTAGCGTCTATTGATTGACGTTAAAGGAGAGTAGGCAAGTTATTGGCAACACCCTGAACAAATGATAAATTCCTGCCCAAATCAGGTTCAGTCGTATGTCAAGCCGAGCCAGTCTTTTGCGAAAGACGTGGACCAAAATCTTTCCCCGGCAAACCCCACATGAGTTGTCATCGTGATTAATAATGTTGTGTGGACGGATGATAAGAAAGCTTTCAACAGCGTCCCACATTCATGAATGATAAAATGCATGCAAATATACAAAATCAATCCACAAACAATCAAACTGATTGGGAAAGCAATGGAGCTCTGGAATACCACCTTGATATTACAGCACTTCAATGAAAATATCGAAATACCAGATGTGAAGATACGGCGCGGGATCTTCCAGGGAGACGGTCTTTCCCCCCTCTTGTTTTGTTCGTCTCTGAACGTACTGAGTAACCTCATCAACAAATAACGACACAGATACACCCTAACAACCAACAGAAGAACATCCAAAGAAACAGAAAAGGTGACACACCCACTATTCATGGATGATTTAAAGCTCTTTGCAACGAATGACGAACTAAAAGGGCACTCGGTAGAGCGGATACCTCTGCCACGTAATGCCTGATCCACAAGAACATATCCGGCCCAATACATTTTTGAAAGATCATGCTATATATCGTTTTATGTCGATCTCACAATGGTGAAGAATGATTTTGAAAATTAAATAATTCTTGTTTCCGGATCCGGATTCGGATCTTCATCAAAATTGAAACGATTAGTCCTTGTCACACACCCAACATGTCCACCAAGTTTCGTCTGAATCTGTCAACAAATGTTTGAGATATTGAGCTATATATCGTTTTTTGACCCGATCAGGCAGCTCAGGTATGGGAGGGAGCATGTGCCAGAACAGCACGTCGCTGCGTCCACTTTCTGCCGGTACTCCAGGGGCCTCCGTCTGGCCATCCCCCAGGCAGATGCCTGGCTCATCCCCATCTCCTTGAGATGCCGATTAACCTGCTGCAACCACGAGGCACGTGGTCGGCCCATTGGCCTCCTCCACTCAGGAGACTCCCTCGCTGAGAGAATCTGGTGAGCAGGATCAGCGTCAGGAAAACGAGCCACAAGTCCATACAGCCGCAGCTGATGCTCACGGACTATGCAGGTAACAAATCTCATTTGAATCTCTCTCAGCAACCGCTCGTTGGACACAAAGTCCGACCAGTGATAGCCAAGGATTCTCCGAAGAGACCTGGTATCAAAGGAATTAAGACACTGTCTCAGATCCCTGGTCAGAGTCCAAGTCTCACATCCCGAGAGCAAGACTGGAAGCACCAATGACCCGAAGACTCGGACTTTCGTCCTCCCGCACAGGTACTGTCAGCGCCACATCCCATGATCCAGTGAATCCATGACTCCCCAGGCCTGACCCAGACATCTATTGACCTCTGACTCACAGCCAGCAGAGACATGAATATCACTGCCAATGAAAGTGAATCTCTCCACGGCCTCAACATCCTCACCACAAACAGGCACAGACAGGATAGCAGCATCCAAGATGTCATTGAAAGGCTGGATCTTAGTTTTGACCCAGGAAACCCATAATCCCAGTGGCTCCGACTCCTCATTCGGCACTTTGAAGGCCTCCAAAAGGATATCTAAAGTCTCTGCAAAGATGACTGCATCATCTGCGAAATCAAGGTCAGAGATCTTGACATTCCTAAATGATGCACCACAGCTTGATCTCTCCAACATCCTCCCCAGAATCCAGTCCATACAAGTGTTGAAAAGTGTGGGAGCCAGTACACACCAATGATGAACTCCAGTAACAACTGGAAATAAGTCATAGATGGTACCACCACATCTCACAGCACTCTCAGTACCAGAGTAGAGTTCAGACATCAGATCGACCAGCTTTAGTGGCACCCCACGAAGACCAAGAATCCTCCAGAGGGCATCCCGATTCACTGAATCGAACACTTTACGGAGATAAACATTGGCTGCAAGCAGCTCCTGCCAAAACTCTCATCTGCATTCAGTGAGGACCCGAAGAGCAAGGATACGGTCAATCGTTGACCTCTTTGGTGTAAAGCCTGACTGCTCTGGATGCTGGTGCTCAAGCAGATGGTGGCGAACCCTTTTAATGGCCCCAAATTATTCCCATATTCTTTTGGGGTCAGCTGAAGAAAGATTTTGGCCCAAATCTTTCACGAACCGGCTGGCTGTGTCTGACGTTCAACGGAAGCTGATTTTGGG
The DNA here is from genome assembly GCF_056783735.1 of Eptatretus burgeri. Classification (NCBI taxonomy): domain Eukaryota; kingdom Metazoa; phylum Chordata; class Myxini; order Myxiniformes; family Myxinidae; genus Eptatretus; species Eptatretus burgeri. Next base: position 97,792,034 of record NC_140968.1, on the reverse strand, counting down.
CAGGAATTTGTAATTCGTTCAAGGATCCAGTGATAGCTCAGCGACTCTTTGTGAAAGACACTGTGGGATATTTAATGTTCACGAACTAATGCCGACAGGACGCCAGCTTTCACATCCATCCGAGGGACAGCACACACATTAATGAATCGCCCTGTGTGTGGGTCGAAAAGGCTGGGCCAACATTCAAACCCAGGTTTAGACAGTTTAAAGGCGAGTACCTCAAGCCCATTCTTCCATCCTGAGAATACTTCCAGACCCCACTAAGGTCAGATTATAGATTCGTCATTATGTTCCACATCACGTTTCCTCATGATGCTCCTCAACCTCTCGAAGCAAACAAACCGTTTTCCTGCTGTGCAAAAGAGTAGGCCCACTTCTCTCCAAACTCCCCGAATGCAGTTGGCAATCCTAATGCCAAATCTAAACGCCAGAGATGTTTCAAATCTCGAAACAACAACTAGAAAGTTCATCGAACACCGTACCCTCCACAGTCTTGAGAAACAAGGACATGGGCACGGTCGACGAGCAGCAAATTTGATTGGTTGCGATGATGTAAAATGCTGTAATATTTTGTCCCAGCACTGCGAAACGGTATTTTTGAAAGTGCCAACAAGGAGATTTGTGTTCCACAGTGTTCAAGTATATAATTCAATTGAAATAAAATAGATTTTATAGGTTGTAGAAAAAAATAATAATAATCAAGTTAACCGCCATTGATGCAGCATCTTTTACAACACCTTATTTTACACGTTGCATTAGTTATTTGTGCCTGTTATTTGTGTCCTTGATGATGTCCTTTATAAACCTGTTTGGAATGGTTTTCAATTTTGTTTCACTGCCAGAAAGGCAGATAATCTAAAACAATTATTTCACTCCTCTCCACACATGAGCAATTTGAACAAACTGAGAGCCAAAGTACTGTTAAACTCCCGGTTTGTTTTCGATCAATGTTCCGATTCATGTTCAAATTATAACATTCAATTGAAATGAAGTTGTTCCTCGATCATAAGCTGACGTTTGTCGACAAACAGACAGAGAGACGAAGTGAATCAATTCCTTAACCCCGCTTTTTTGTTCGTGTGCACAGGGTGGTTAGGGTCTAAAACCAATCGCCAAACAAACAGCTTCCTTTAGTTTACCACTCAGTAGACAGAGCCATTCTGAGTAAGGAAACGTGCCTAATATTTACCTCACCCAGGTATCAACCCCGGATTCTCTCGCAAACAATTGACCCGATCCACGATCCCACAAGGCTCCGAACGAGGTTATGTTTTCACCCCTCTCTGTCCGTCTGCCTGTCTGTGTGCAGGATATCTCAAAAAGTTGTGGACAGGTTGGGTGTGTGACAAGACCAAACTGATTTGATTTTGGTGAAGATTCGGATCCGAATCCGACTACTGGAATTTCAAAGTGATTCTTTACCAGTGAGAGATAGGGCCAAAAATGATATCTAGCATGATATCTCAAAAATGGATTGGGCCCAACATGTTCTCGTGGATCAGGCGTAACTTGGCGGAGGTATGCACTCTACCGAGTGCCCTTATAGTTAAAAATGTAATGACGCGAGCACATGAGATGAGACTCGTAAGAAGTAAATGAGCAAAAAGACGTGAAGTTGATCCACAGTTCCGCAACGATTACCAAGCCCCGGTCTGTTGATTTCAATCTCTCCGACTCACTCGCAGCTGGTCGTCGTGGAACACTAATGAATATTTGCGAGGAACAACTTGTATTTGTTGGGAGAGCTTGCACCCAAAGATGAAAGCACCACAAATTATGGCCATCATCTCAGGGTGACCCATCGGCAATCAATCGTCTTATTACCAGTGCTTCGACTGGATATCCTTGAGTAACGAAGGTTTCTTTTTCAAGAATCAAAACATCACCATCTTCCTCACACATGTAAGCTCATGAAGAGTAAGAGCCTGGTGAGGTGGTAGGATTCCATTCTCTAACGCAACTGCAGAATATGATCTTATATGGGAAAAAACTTGATGTAACTATAATATTCATCATGTCGTGGAACACGTTCTTTGGGTTACATTCTCAAAGCCGGTATTTTTTTTTTTCATTTCATTGACTTTTAAAGCAACTCCATCACATCCTTCCCCCTCCTCCAACCCATCATCAGCAAACCCAATGCAGCTTTCAGTCCCCCAATGAGTTTTCCACAACTTGTCCTGCTCTTGGTGCACAAAAGTTGAGTTATTTTTTCTGCCCTTGGGTCAATGTTCTTGGTCATACTCCATCGTGGACAAGCATTGCTCACACAGGCATCAGAATGCTTATTCATGACGCCCCTTCTCGCTGTGGAATTTACAGCAACGGTGTGAAACTCCATAGAATGTCGTGACAAGTAGATACCTCATGCCTGGGCGTTGTGCAGAATAATCACCTTGTGCCGGCACCGTGGCTGCCGCAGGCCTGTCTGATTTTTGGATTTGTTTGTAACTTTGGGACTTTCTCTAAACCAAGAGCCTTTTCCTTGGAGAGGCAACAGATGTTCACCAATGCATCACGGCTTGAAGACTTTTGCGCAGTTGACGTATCGTGCCACACAGGACTTCTTTTTACCGAACAAAGCGGAAGGTCACGGAAGCAATTAGTTCAAGCATCCATTTGGAGCAGCTACCTCTGGGATTCTTAAACCATTATGTTACACAATATTTGGCTGCTTGTTCGTCTTTCACATGACTGGCGTGTATGGTAATGCCATGTGGAGATCTCTTATTGATTGGGTTGATGATTAATTTTGATCATTGTTTCTCCCTCTTGAATACCCTCTCCTCTGTGAAGGCCTTGAGACCATCCGCCATGCTAATCATATGTAAAGGCTATGGGGCACGATTCTCCTTGCTGACCTTTCTTCTTTCAGCTTCTTTGTCCTTTTTGTTTTTTTTTCTTCTATCATTATGCATTTTCACCTTACGTGAGTGTTCTACTCGTATGATTACCGGTACACATTTTTCCCGGAAGGCCAAGATGCGCAGGTACTGCGTTCCGTTGGTAGGTATTAACACACCTTTGCAAAACCATGTACTTTGGTTTTCAGGTTTGAGTACATGCATTTTGTTAACATTTCTTGTAAAAAAAACTTTTGAAAATGAAAGTGTCAATTTCATGGAAATTTGGTGATGTGAGCTTTCGCAAGTTGAGGTGTTCCTCTTTTTGATGGTGGATCATTGAATTGCCCTCTATCATATTAACACACACACACACACACACACACACACACACACACACACACACACACACACACACACACACACACACACACACACACACACACACACACACACACACACACACACACACACACACACACACACACACACACACGTTGTTGTCATTGTTTTCTTTAATTCTCAAACTGACCGCTCAGTTTTGGTTGATGGAGCCAGAGGCCTAAATAGTTGTCCAATTTGTGTTGAGGACCTAACTTTTTACATTGCCAAAGTATTATTGCATGCTGACCTTTAAGGACCTTGTAATATCGCTGTTATCAGATCTCTTTCTCTAAAATTACACAAAACATCAAAATAGATGAGTTGGACAAGCTAATTTGATCTGTCTGCACTAATTAGGAAAAAAAAAATTCTCAAAACTTCCAAAATGTTTTTGAAAAGATACTTATATGGTGAATTCTGGCCTTTCAGCACCCACAGATCCAGAAAAAATCTGATTACATCAAACTGCTGTGCTGTGACGATGCAAAGTGCTTGCAACAATGGGTCATGGGTATTCGCATCGCGAAGGTGAGAAGCCAAGCGTGCCTCCTGCTCCACCACCTTCCACGTGTCTCCAGCATGACCACTTAAACTGTCGATTTACTTCACTGGTCAACTCGCAGAGCACACCACCACTTACATGCATTTATAAACTTGGGCTTTGCATGAAGAAACCTCAATATGTTGTGCTACCTAACTGTGTGAGGGTTGGGCAGCACATTTTATTGAAGTTTCACATTACATGCAGGTCGGTGGTATCTCTATCTCTTCCGCCTCCTTTCTGGTCTTGCACCCTCTGCTCTTTCTGTGCTCTGCCCCCCACCCCAAGGTTTCTGTAGCGTGCACACAGTCTGCCGTCAACCCCTTTCTAGTGAAACTACATAAATCCAAGATTACTACTCAACTCCACTCATTTGTTATTTTGTCCCTGACTGTGGAACCATCTTCCACATTCTCTTCAACGTCACTCTTTCTTCCAGGTCTTCAAGACGGCTGTTCACCACCATCTAAGTTTCCCCCCCATCCAAAACCATGATCTTTTCTACCCCTGTTGTCTCTCCCCAAGCTCACCTCTTTCCAAGTTTCCAGTTTTTCCTTCCTGAGACTTTGCTGATAGATCCATATTGTCCTCCCCGAGCCCTTATTCTTCGCCATAATCCCTTATTTCTTCAAATCTCCCTCTATTTTGTCCCTCGTCCCTGCTGTTGGTGTGTTTTCCTCCCTCTCTTTCTACTGTTGCTTTTTTTTCTGTTGCGTCCTTACCTGTTCTCTGTTCTAGCTCCTCCACAAGCCTCGACTTTACATACAAAAAAAACCCAACCGTCGAGTACTTAACGGTAAGTTGCAAAACAATCGCCTTCCAACTCTTTCACTCCCCTCACTCCACAGCTTTCATGTTGAGACTTCAGGACTGCACACACTTTGTTTGGGGTTCAGTGGTGCTGTTTCTGTGTTTTCACCGTAAACTTTCTCAATCAAGTAAATTCTATCTTAATACAGGTATTATTCATTGTTTAATAACAGGTAATGCTTGAACTCTTCCGATTGCCGAATGGTGACTCTCGGTAAATTGCATGAACTGTTCTGCATCTCATCCACTGTATTGGCGTTGTGGTCAGAACATTGCGGTCACTGACTCTTGTTACATGGGTGGGTGGAGGTGAAGGTATTTCGGGGGATAATCATACAGGTTTATACAAGGAATTCTGACACAGGAGGAGGCTATTTGGCCCATCATGCCCACACATTTCCACCAATATCCATGTACCCCTCTATCTTCAATGCTTTCAGTTACTTATCAGCCTGGTGTTGGCTTAATGGTTAGGGCGGCTGGCTTAAGATCTGAGGGTCTTGACTTCAACCCCCTTTCGACCCGTTGAATTAACACCAGGTGGGTTCACTCAACCCGTCATCCTTTCGAGGTCGGTGGAATGAGTACCAGATTGCTGGTAAAAAGGGGCATTGCATCAGGGGCACAGCCGTGCCCCCAGAAAATGATGCAGCCAAGCAGCCGCAGACTGCTTACGAATACATAATATAAATTACCTATCCAGGCCGGCAGGAGGGCCAAGACATACGTACAACTTGCCTCGAAGCTGGTGAGCCTGGGTTTGAATCCCGACCCATAAATAAACTGTCATTTCAGTGTTTCACGGGCAGGGTGATTCATCATTGTGTGTGCCGTCCCTCGGATGGACGTTAAACTTGGCATCCTGTCTGCCGGCATTAATCTCTGAACATGAAATATCCCACTGTGTCCTTCGCAGAGAGTAGTGAGCTTTCTCCAGCACCCTGAACAAATTCCAAATTCCTGCTGTAACCTACAGCAGGCATTGCAACAGCACGCAGCCATGCCCTCGGCCAAAGATGCTACCCCTCAGCCTTGTGCTGCATACGAACGAATAAGTTACATATGCAACTCCAGTTGTAGTCAGAAATCAGTTGGGATCAGAAAGGATCAGGGCTCTTGTTATGGAAATGGGGGGGGGGGGAGGAGAGGTGGAGAGGATGGTGATGGGGAGGGAAGTAGTCATCCAGTTTGCAAGCACTTGTGGAGAGTAAAGTTAATGGCTGTAGTTCTGAGCAAGTTGGCTAGTTTTCCTCTGTGTTTGGTGCACAGTATGGCCGGAAGCTTTATGACAACTACAAGGACGTCTCAAGAAAAGCAGCAGCAACATGGGTGTCCCTGATGAATTCAGCAACAAAGCAGCCTGGCCATGGTAATGAGTGTCAGTTATTTTGAGTCTCATGTGGTTTGAGAACAGGTTGTATTTTATTTGTCCTGTTTTTTGGGGGGTTTTTTGCCTAAATCTTCACAGAATACATCTTGCATCTTCAACGTGTTCACACCGAGTAAAAATTGCCAAGTAATGCGATGCAAACACACTTTACAATTGTGGGATTATTCACCAATTTTTTTTTCTCTTTCCCTGTGGATTGCAGAGAGGAAACAAAGTGAGATGCCAGAGAAACCTGCCCATGCTTTGACAAACACCGTTGGAAACATCTTCTGTGAGGCATGGAAGCGTGGCAATGAACTCAGCCAAGCTCGGAAGGTAAGATTGACACATCAACTAAGATCTAATCACAGGTGTGCATCCTGGCAGCCACAGGTACACATTATCAACAGTACATAAAAAAAAAACCATGCATGATAAATCTTATATCGTGATATGTGCAAGAGGTGCGACAGACAATATGTGATGTCCATTTGCAACAGTCACAGATGCTGTACAGTATTCGTCCAATTTCCGGTGTGTGTGTGTGTGTGTCACGAGGAAGGCATTAACTGTATTTTTTCCATGAGCTAAATTGCATAACTTTCCTCTCGTATCGTGGAGATGTACTTTACGGAAGAAACAGGTGTCGCCTACGTCCTTTCATGAGTGAACACGAAGACACACTCCCTGGCACTTATTGATGAACCTCTGAAAGTTTGATGAAGATCCGTTTAGCCATGTTTGAGAGAAATGGCAACACACACACACACACACACACACACACACACACACACACACACACACACACACACACACACACACACACACACACACACACACACACACACACACACACACACACACACACACACACACACACACACACCACTGGGAACTGATACCTCAGTCAGCCTTGCGACCAGACACCATTCTCAGGAACAAAGAGGCAAAGACAGGTTGCTGATTGAGGCTTCAGTACTCAGCGATTTTGGCTTAAATAATGTAGAAATGAAGAAAATTACCAAATACCAGGACCTCAAAAATGAGAACAAGAGACCTTGGAATCTGAAGAGCGTTTAAATTGCACCATCAGTGATAATTGGAGAAACAGGAATAATAAAGAAGAGCCTCACTAAAATTTTGAAAACCATCCCCGGGAATGTTACCACAAAATAACTACAATTGAAGGGAGTCCGGGGTTCGGTGACGATCCTGAAAAGATCCGTCAGAACCAAACTCTGAGAACAACAAAGTTGAACAGCTTGGTCTATGAACTGTGATCCTCACCGAAGCAAAAGTGAATATTTTGAGTCTTGGGAGGACTTCGTTCTACCTCCTGAAATCAACAAATGGAGATAACAACCAACAACGCACACACGCACACACACACACGCACACACACACACACACACACACACACACACACACACACACACACACACACACACACACACACACACACACACACACACACACACACCTCTTATAGTTATAGATTTTATTTACTTTAGAGCGCAGTGTTTTGGAGTACGTTATTTATTACTATAATCAGATGGCTGAGAATCATAAAGGGTAATTTTTTTTGAAATTAATTCACTTTCACACCTTCAACTTGATCACAGTTACTGGTGTGAACCCCCTCCCCCACCCCTTCTCACCCTCGTTCAGAGTACACTATGGAACTCGCGTTCACAGTACACTTCACAGTACACTTTTCACGATTTACTACCACGCTGTCAGAGCATCATCTGCTGTTATTCACACTTAGGCCAACCAGAAAGTGTTTCTTTCCAAATACAGAGCAGAGAACAAGCCCGAGTCATAACACAGATTTTAAAAATGACACGTGCTGCTTCCTTGCTTGACGCTCAGCATTTAAAAAGGATGGAGCAAGGACAAACAACCCTATATTGCCAACCACATAGCATAGTCTTTCATGAATCTAATAGCCTCATCCTGCGTTGAACTTCCTTGTAAGGGAGCTCCTTTTTTTTTTCTTCCAAATATATTAAACATGTGGAGTGTGAAATCTGAGTAATTAATGCGTGCACACAAGCTCATCACGAATCATCCTCCACCCCCACCATATGATTCGCAAGTTTTCCCTCTAAATCGTGCTTTGAAGCAACTTGTGTGAAAAGTGAAAGTTGAAGTATGAATGTAAATTAAAATGCATCTCAAATTTGAGAAATAGTGGTAAACAGGAACTGATGCTACCAATGAGGGCTTTTATGGATGACTGAACTTTGAGGGTAGAGTCAGAAGATGTAACTTGAGGGATGGTGAAGGATCTATACGAAAAGGTTGATTGGTGCACAATCAAGTTAAAAGCAAAGAAAAGTATCGGCCTGGTGCTGCAGAAAGCTAAACGTACAGAGCGGTCACTTTTACTACTTGAAGACAAAATTCCAACGGTAAATGAGCATTGTTTCAAGAGCTTGGGAAGGTTGTATGAAGTCTCTTTGTCAAACAGACAGTGGGGGGTTCAAGGTTCAGCACATGGTCGAAGGTATGACGACCATTGAGAGAGGTGAACTACCAGAAAAAATCATGTTGTGGTGTCAGCATCTGGAATTCTGCAGGAGGGATGCGGCACCATTTTTCCATGAGAAAGTTAACTCACTCCTGTTTGATGGAGGTGGAAAATGCTGTCTTAGGAGTCATTCCAGAATATTGCACAAATGCTTGATTGGGTTCAGATCTGGTGATTGAGAAGGTCATGACATATGGATAACAACAGTATCTTGCTCGTCAAACCAATGGGCAACCACATGTGCTCTGTGGATGGGGGCACTGTCATCTTGGAAGACACCCTTCCTGGCAGGAAAGAAATGCTGCAACATTGGGTGAAGGTCCTGCGCTGCTGGAGGTGAGGGGATTGCAATCTTCTCCCTGCTTTCCTGTCCTACCTCTTCCTTTCCCTTCGTCCTCTCCTCGTCCTCCTTTACTGTGGGGGAGGGGGAGGATGACAAACCAGGTACAGCAGGCACAATACCTGTGTTCATCCCTGGGGCAACAACCACACCTCCACCCGCAGATGCACGCATCCTGCGAGCGTAGCTCTGTGGGCAGGAGCGGAAGGTGTGCTCCAATGCACCACAGCGGTTGCACTGCACCTGTGCAGTTCATTGCTCCCTCAAATATCTCAACTGGCCACACTGCGAGCAAAACTGTTCTTTGTACCCAGCACCAAGGTGGTCCAGTTGACCACATCTGTGGCATGCTTTTGGCAGACCCACATAAAAAAACTGCCCATGGTCCATCCCAATGACGATCCCATGAGGGATATGGGTGACTGTGCCAGCCTCCTTAACTCGGAACTTAACGCAATATTGCCGAGCCCTGGTCCTTATACTCAGACCATTTCGCATTTCCCGGGGTGGGGTCTTAACATCAACATATCTAGCCAACCAGTATTTAACGTCATAATCCGTAACGCTGTTATTGTAGAGACGGACTGTCATGACCCTTTCATGGTCAGAGAGGGCCGAGACCTCCCAATCAGCCAGAGATTCAGCTGACCGGGCGGTAGTCCACTACACTCAGAACTCGGCAAGCCTTTCAGAAGTCTGAAAGACACATCAAATGCATGGGCCAAGGAGATGAGGCAATAAAAATCATCAACCTTGAACCCCAGCAAGTCGAGCAAAAGCGTCCACCCAAATACCTCACTTATCGGCACAACTCCTTCCTCGGAGAACACCAACCTGATGCAGTTATGGCACCTGCTCACCATTCTGCGGTCAAGGGGAGGGCGGGGACAGCACTAGGAGAGAGGAGGGGAAGGGGAGGGAGGGAGGGAGGTGGCAGCTGGGAAGTGCGAGGCTACCTTCCTGCCTGGTGGGTGAGGCCTACCAGACAAGAGGAAGGCCAGGCAAAAGCAGGAAGGGAAAGATGATCGAAAACGCAGGACTAATAATCCAACAAGTATAAGATAAACAAATAGACAAGATAGGGGTTGGGGGGGGGGGAATAAATCACGCAGAACATACACAAGGCTAACAAGCTGCTAAAAAGGGGCAAAAAAACGAATCGCTGAGGTTTTTCCTCCGCATCCAAGCTCGCCATAATTAGAGGTAACCAGCCCTATGCAGCATTTTTATACATGACCCGAGGCGTGCTTGGATGTTATTTGCTTCAATAATACATGGGCCACACTTGTGTGGAAGCCGTTGTTTGCAATATACTTGGTGTCCCTCATTTTCCCAGGTGTTTCCATTTTTATTTTTTTTACCATTACCTGTGTTTACACGTATATAGGTATAAATTGATCTGTCTCCATAAATTAAACTACAACAACAACCCCAACCCCTAAGGGGAACAAGCCTTTTAAAGCTTCGGCCTTGAACACTTCTCAAAAAATGAGAAACACGTTTGAAAAGAAAAAAAAAGGTTAAAAAACCTAAAACATTGCGACAAAGCTGAATATATGCATTTCAGCTTAAACACCGAAGTGCATGATAATGCAAAGGCTGGAAAAGCTTGGCAAACCAATATACTTGCACCTTGCTCCTTATGCCAAAATTTATGATCATCCGAGATACACTGGCTGTTTCTGCATTAATGGCATCACCAGAAAGACAAAAATATACTTTAATGCAAGGCTTTTGGCAAGGCCTACAAAATGATTGTCTCCCATGGAATGAGACAACGGAAGGAGGGTGGGGTGGGGAAGGTCGTTCAGCGTGATGCACATTGCTTACGCCGTGTTGAGTGTAACCTGGGGTGCATTCAGTTACAAAGTTTCTTGTAGAGCACTCGCCAAGTGGTTTACGCACTCAAAGAAACACTCCAATCGGAACCGTTGATAAGGAACGGTCGGCTTGGCAAGCGATAGCTTGCTTCTTGGTAACTGAACATGCCCCAGAACTGAGATCATTTTCTTGTTAAAAAAATTTTTTTTAGAAGAATCTTCTTCTTTCGGCTGCTCCCGATAGGGGTCGCCACAGCGGATCATCCGTATGATCCGCATAGTGATTTGGCACATGTTTTACGCCGGATGCCCTTCCTGACGCAACCCTGGTCGCCTCTTACGACACAGGAATATGGTACACCTATTTTAACCAGGGTATACACCGGCCCAGTATACTGGTACTCATTTCGCCGACCTCGGAAGGATGACAGGCTGAGTCAACCCCCTGGTGTATTAATTCAGTGGACCAATGGGGCTTGAACTCAGGACCTTTTGGATCCCAAGCCGCTGCCCTAACCACTGCGCAAACACCAGGCTTTTTTTTTTTTAGAAGAATATACCTGTTTAATTCGAATTTTGCAACAATGATGATATTGATGATGTGTAATAAAGAATCTGCCATGCCTACATTTATATGATATAATCATCATCATTAATTATATCAATTTATCAATGCCATTAAGCCTTGTGTTGGTTTAATGATTAAGGTGGCTGATTTAAGATCCTAGGGTCCTGAGTTCAAACCCCCGCAATCATTGAATTAACACCAGGTGGGTTGACTCAGCCTATCATCATTCTGAGGTTGGCAAATGAGTTCTAGCTTACTGGTAATGGTGGCATTGAATCAGAGGCACAGCTGTTACCCAAGAAAATGATGTAGCCAAGCATCCACATGCTGTATATGAATATATAAATAAATCATCAATAACATTGAGGTTTGACTCTAATATATTTTGTTTGTGTCCTTGCCAGGACATTCCTCAGCACCAGCCGATCTCTTCAGTTTCTGCACCAACTTCTTCTCAACAGGCTTCACCAAAGATGGCTATTCCAGAACTTTCCACCCATGCACAGGATAACAAGCCAATAAGAAATCAAGATCCAGTAAGATCACCCGTGAGCACTGTCCAAAGTCCAGGCAAGGATCCATCAGGAACATTGTCGGAGAAGGGAAGTGCAGCAACAGTGCTTGCCACGAAGCGCAAAGCTCCTCCCAATTGTCCTCGCCGTGCCTCGAGCCTCGTGAGCATTGAAGACCAGGAAAGTTTACAGCAGTTGGGCCCTGATAACTTCAATCTACCACCTCCACCCCCAGATTTTTTTCCTCCACCTCCTCCTCCTTTAGATCTCTCAGATATCCCACCAGACCAAGACCTTGAAATGCCCCCTCCACCAAATGAGAACGACATTCATATTCCTCCCCCTCCTCCTTGTTTTCTTCCTCCTCCTCCCCCACCAGATGAGTCACTGTCCACCTCTCCTTCTAATAAATTCATTCCTCCAAATCCTCCTCCAGTCTCTACCCCACAACCCCCTCCCACCACAATAGCCTCACAAATTGCTCCACCCCTCAGTTCCAATGCTCCTCCTCCTCCTCCTCCTCTTCCTCCCCCTCCTCCTCCTCAGAAGGCAAAGCCCACACTTACACTCCCACCTTCGAAAACACTCATACCCTCAACTCCACTCAATGCCAGTCCCATTAAATCTGTGCCACTTGTTCCACCTCCTCCACATCCTGCTCCCAATCTTGCTATTCCATCACCACCACCCCCTCCACCAATACCCCCACCACTGGCACCAGGTGTAAACGCACAACCCCGTCCAAATTTTGTTAAACCAAAACCAACCGAGAAGCCAAGTAGGCCTGTACAAGCCCCACCCAAGCCGGCCCCATCGGGCCAAGTCGGCTTCCTCGGTGACCTTGCTCAGACACTCCAGAAACGAGCGAAGGAAACCAGAGAGCAGAATGGTTCTGCGCAGCCGTCCCCAGGCACGACTCCACCGGCTACGCTGCCCAAACCCAACGTTCCAAGAAAACCACCGACTCCACTAAAAAGAGATCTCACAAATTGACAAGGCCTTGTTCTCTATAAAAAGCAAGAAAATGTCAGGCAAAACAATCAACCTGGGTTTTGCATGGAAACAGGGACATTAATTTCGTCCAACTTGACCAAGCAGCAGTTTGGGACATCATGCACTGCCATTATATAAACTCTGTTTTGTTCGTCTCTCAGAACTCTGTCCACTTCGTATTATTACAACCAAAGAAATACCATACTCTCTGAGTTGGGGGCGGGGGTGGGTTTATGACTCAATATTGGATGTATTTCACTTGTATGTCTGCTTGTTTTAACAAGAGCTGAAGAAATTCCCTATTCTGTTAATAATGACAATGGTGATACAATAATTATCGAATAATTAACACAGTTAAATAGTTATCGAAGCACAGGAAAAGGCCATCCCATGTCGTCTGTCCTCGGTCCCCTCCAAACACTCTTTATAACTATAAGCAGTGCTTTTTAACCTGTGTGGCATGTAGTCGTGGTCGTGGGAGGCGGAGGGTAAGCAGATAGAATGAAGATGTTAATATTTAAAAATAATCATTTTATAATAAAAAAAAATTCATTTGGAGGGGTGGTGGGAGGAGGGGGCGGGGGAGTGGTTGTTGGGTTGTTGGGTAGTACTTGAATTAAGGCAGAAAACAGAGATATAGATTAGGTCGACCTGATTTTAATACTGTGCAGTCTCTTCGAGACCATAATGCATCTTTTGATCACTAAATGGTATTGCGGAGTGCTTTGATATGGTATTTCATATTTCAAATGAAATGTTTGAATTTCAATATTAATGTGGATTAAAAACAAAAGTCCACTCATTTTCATATTAATTGTGAAATGTAAGAGAATCATGTCCCATCTGTTTGTGAATGCGTTGTTTATGGGCCAATAGCCGCCTGCGGCAGGTTGTGAGGGGGTTCACATTTACTAAAGAGGATAACAGAAATATAGACTGAGAATGTAATCCTGATGATGTTGAGCTGCACAAGAGAATTCATCAGTCATTCCACAGTGTTGAGAAAATACCAATGATCAAGCAACAACATCGCATGCAGCCTGATATCGCATCGCATCAAGGTCGTAGCCCTTCATGTTGTGGATTTCAAGGTTTTGGACATGCATTCTCACATGCAGCCTTTAATCAATGAGGATGCTCAAGAGCCTTTTGCCCCATCCATGAACTAGTCATACATCTTCCACCATCTCTGCAGAACTTTACACCCTCTGTGATCGTTCAGTGTTAGTTTTGTTTGTTCTTAAAACCATGCACTTTGCCATGTTTTTTTTTTTTTTTTTTAGCTCTTCATCCATCTTATAAATATTTTAAAGTGTTTGTTTGTTTGTGCGTTTGTACGTTATTCTTTCACGGCCGAACCATAGCACCTAGAGGCCCCAAATTTGGGGTGTACGTATTTCAGAATGTGGGAAAGGTTTTAAGCTACCGCACGTTGGCCTTGACGTCCATTTTGAGGACATAAAGTGTATTTTGAGATATGGGTCAGGCAGTGCTGCCGCCGGCCCGCAGGCTAACGGTAATCAACCACAAGGCCAATAACTCCATCGATTTTCAATGTCCAACATGACCCGAAACCACCACGGGGAAAAGTTCATCCAGCTGGGCATCGCCGGGTATCCCCACCCCATCCTCCCCTCGGGGAGCACTGAGTGGCCCCCTGCTAGTTGTAAATAAAACTAGTTACATCACACGCAGAATAATTGTGTGAACTTCGATAACCTGGTGAAATTGCTTGGTACCATAACGGCTGGGATTTCAAGGTGATGGTCTATTGAATAACAAACGGCATCGTGTGTTATTATGTTACAAATAAACAAAATTAAATGTACGATTCATTACGATTTTTACTGATTGCTTACTTTTGCAAAACGACTATCCCAATTTGTTTGGTTGTATATTTCGACATTCCTGCTAACCATGTATAGAGGTAATAGTGGTGCCTTTGGATGTGTGATAGTGGTGTTGGCGGTACTTTGATGGACACGTGATTGTGGTAGATTTTGTGGATGTGGTGCGAATAGGTTTCAGAACTTGAGATGATACATTCATATGTGTTGTCTGGGTTCAGAGAAGGCTTCAAGATCCTATTTTCAGCATATTGTCCCTCCAGGCTATTTATGACAAAAGTGATTTATGGGTTTTAACTTATTTATGTTTTTGGATGGTGCAGTTGTAAAAATACCTTTTATTGCAAATTTTGACATCAAAATGTTATTGTACAAAACAGGACAAGCTTTCTCAAAACTGGATTCCAATGGAACCATTGATGCAGGTTACTCTCAAATGGATGGGTGCTTTAGGCTGGACTGAATAGTCAGGAAAATTTGGTTACACCATGTCCTGTTATGGAACCTAAATATTCCCTCAAATTTTTTTCATCAACTCAATTGCTCAGATTGTAGTGTGGCAACTTAGCTAAATATAGCATATCAATTGTGCATTTTGTGAGGAAAGCACCAAATTTGGCAAACTAGTAGCCTATCATTATGAACAGATTTGGATATTGGGCCATCTCAAATTCAGCCGCTGATGGCTGTGGCAGCCATTTTCCACTGCCATCAAAAATTTTGAGATGGCCCAATATCCAAATCTGTTCATAATATGATAGGCTACTAGTGTGCCAAATTTGGTGCTTTCCTCACAAAATGCACAGTTGTTATGCTAAGTTGCCCCACGATTGTAATCACTCATGAATCCGACTTTCACATCATTCACACCTTATTTCCTTCATTCCTGTTGTTGTGGGGTGGGGAGAGGTAGCTTGTTTTACTCCATTCAGCAATATAAACTCACGACTTCTCATTATATATTATACCTCTCATCTCACTGTCTGGTTTGATGACCACTTGTGGGTGTCATGTGTCTGGTGGGAGACAGATATCGGGTGGCCTGAAAGTCACTTAACCCCTGCTAACTTTATCGCACCTCCCTCCCTCCCTTCTCAGTTCTCCACAAGTTCAATGGTGCATGGAGAATGATGGAGCACATACAGATACAATGAGTGATAAATAATTAATTATTGTAAGCATTGCACAATCGAACCTCTATATTAAAAGAGTTTTTAATAATTATAACTTTACTGGAGATTGGTAAAGTGACTTTCAGACACACTGTAGATATCGCATGATCATATAAAAGGAATGTTTTGTTTGTCTGCAGCTCTCTTGAGAAAAGTCATCCAATGATTACAATAAAATATATATTGTGTGAGGAGGTGCCAGAATTAAGTCTAAAAGATGGACCATGTAGTGCACCAGCAAAGGACGATTTATAGCTTTATGCACAAAGGGATACCTATTGTATCGTCGTACAAGGAAAGGATTATTTTTAGGTGCACATACCTTGGGCTATTTATAGCTGCAAGCACAAATGACTATTTATTGCTGTCCACACAGAGCTATTTATAGCTGTGAACACAAAGAGCTATTTATAGCAGTAAGCACAAATTGCTATATATAGCTGTACATACAAAGGGCTATTTATAGTTTTATACACAAATGGCGACTTAAAATTGGACACAGAAAGGGCTATTTTTTGCTGCACATACAAAGGGTTATTTGTAGTAGTACATATAGAGGGATATTTATAGCTGGAAGCACAAAATTATATTTATAGTTGTACACACAGAGCTATTTATAACTGTAAGCACAAAGGGCTATTAATGCTGCACACACAGAGCTATTTATGGCTTTAAAGTACAAAGGCCTATTTATGATTGTACACAGAAAGGGCTAGCTATTTTAGCGAAACATACAAATGGCTATTTATAGTTGGACACACAAAGGGCTATTTATAGTTGTAAGCACAAAGGCCTATTTATAGTTACACACATAAAGGGCTATTTTTAGCTGAACATGTAAAGGGCTATTTATAGCTTTAAGCACAAAGGCCTATTTATTGCTATATCACAAAGAGCTATTGTTTGCAAGTAAAAAGAGCTATTTATTGCTATAGCACAAAGAGCTATTGTTTTAGCTGTTCACAGAAAGGAATATGTATAGCTGCATGCACAAATAGGTATTTGTTGCTGTACTTCAAGGCTATTTTAGCTCTACCTACAAGGTGCTATTTATAGCAGTAAGCACAAAGGCCTATAGTGCTGGAAGCTCAAAGGCTTATTTATAGCTGAACACACAGCTATTTATAGTGACAAATACAAATAGGTATTTATAGCTGAAAGCACAAATAGCTATTTATAGCTGTAAGCACAAATAGCTATTTATAGCTGTAAGCACAAATAGCTATTTATAGCTGTAAGCACAATGAGCTGTTATAGCTGTACACCCTGAGCTATTTATAGCTGCCAATACAGAGTTATTTATAGTTGTACACACAGAGCTATTTATTGGTGAAAGCACAATTACCTTTTTCTCGCTGCACATAAAAATGGCTATCACAGTTGTGGACACGGGAATATTATAGCTGTACCACAAGGGCTATTTTTATATAGCTGTGTGCACAAAGAGGGCTATATGTATTTGTCAGCACAAAGAGCTGTTTATTACTGTACACACACAATTATTTTAGCTCTACAAACAAAGGGCTATTTGTAGCTGGAGGCCAATGGTCTCTGTATGGCTGTTAGCACAAATGGCTGTTCTAGTTGTACACATGGGAATATTTATTGCTGTACACACAAGGGGTCTTTACCCCGTGGGGTCTTCCACCCCACGGGGTCTAAGCACTGCTCGCGTTCTCTCTTTTTTGTGTACAGTTCATTTGAACATCTATTTCTCCATTATTCGTGAACAGAATTCGATGAAAATTGACAGGCATACAATAGATACATATGTGCAGGCAATAACTGAGCCCAAAGTGAGATTGCGGCCCTTCGGGTTGAGGAACGCCCATTTTCTTTAAATTGTTATTTCTCGGTTATTAGTGAATGGAACCCAACCAGACTTGACAGGTATATTCTAAAGACCATTCTCCAGGCATTAACTGAGCCCAAAGTGAGATTATGTCCCTTTGGACCGAGAAACGGCCCTCCCGGCCCATTTTTTAAAAAATTGCTATTTCTCAGTTGTTCGTAAACGGAACCGAACCAAACTTGACAGGTCAAGAGACCACTCCCCAGGCATTAACTGAGCCCAAAGTGCGATTCCAGCCTTTTGGGCGGAGAAACGGCCTTTTCGGACCATTTTCTTAAAATTGTTATTGAAAAAAAAAGATATATGAAATGCGCTGGGCGATGCCCAATGCAAAATTAAGTCGGAATTGATGATATGAAACTAGTCTCACTCTTGTGAGGTGTTCTGGTTTCTTTTTCTGAGGCGATGAAAATCTTACCAAATTTCAAAACAATCCGTCGTCCGTGCTTTCGCTCACCTGAGAGTTGTACGAATGAACTCCCACAGGGTATGTTCGCAATTTGAACTTGTTATATAGTTGTACACACAAAGTGATATTTATAGCTACACACACGCACGCACGCACGCACGCACGCACGCACGCACGCACGCACACACACACACACACACACATTTCTCGTCTATCGTGCTCACTAATCATCAATTGTGAACAGTGTTGTGTCATGAGTATAGTTGGTTGTTTGTTTTCAAATGCAGCACAGTTGCTTTTTATTCTTATTGTCTTAGTCGCCTCCTGGTTTTACCGGTGGGGATGAAAGGTTTGCTCTCTGTCTGTCCATCCCACCTGTGGTTGTTTCAGACTTTTTTTCCCCCAAACCCTTCACCATATTCAACTGAAACTTGGTACATGGCTTTGTTATGATGAGTTACACAACAAGTTCGAGTTTCATCAATTTTTCAGAGTTGTGCCCTTTTTGGACTTAGGAAGTATCATATTGGTAGGGGACATGTATTGCAAACCAATTCTCGCTCTTGTTAATTCATGACTTAATGACCATATTTTATTTATCATCAATTATTTAGTTTCATTTGAGGCTCTTTAAACTTTACAATTGTAATGCACATCATGTTAACCATAACCTTTAATTAATTTGTACACAAAGTGCTTGATTAATTTTTGCCTTTTGGCAATACATCAACCTCAGCAATTCAACCACCCTTAAAGTTGGCTGTTGTGTTGCTCCCTGCCCCTAAAACGTGCACTACTTTGTGTGTCATTATCTAAAAGCTTTATCGATTCTATCTTCCCGTCGTTGCTGGAATCTCGGAAAACAAGTCATTGTCCTTTGTCTGACTTGCAGTCCTGGCAACAGTTATGAATATTAATTAGCTCATTAATGACATAGCAGTGCTACAACACTAATGGTAGGTCGTTCAATGTTTGAAATTAAGAGAAATGGTAAATTGGTTTGGCGTAAGGGGTGACTGGGAGGGTAGGGGTTAAAAAAAAAACTAAAACGCATGGCATTAAATATACTGGACTTCAAAATTCCCTTCTATGACTGTGGAACCTCTTACAATTAAATGGAAGACCAAATTCTTCATTAGAGTAATTAGAAGGAACCCAAAGAAGCAAAGAGCAAAGATGGAGTCATCAGAAGGAACCTGAATATGATTCGGGTTTCAGCCGCTGCTCCACAACCCATCCAGGTGCAGCCAAGTGAGCCTTACAGAAAAATTTCTGCAAGAATTCACTTCTTAGATAGATAAAGAAATAGAGAAAGAA
>NC_140968.1:97739224-97759224 GCF_056783735.1 Eptatretus burgeri | reverse complement strand
AGCTTGTTGGTGGATAGGAGTTCAGGTGTGCCAAGGAAGGACTTTGTACAATGAAGGATGTCCAGTTGGCGGTTGGCTTTGGAGGCCAACTTTGGAATGTGGTTTGCCCAAGAAAGATCATGGCTGATCGTGATACCAAGGAGTTTGAATGATTGAACTTCCTCATGAGGATTGTTAAGAAAGTAGATTGGAGGGGGTGGAGGTGAGGTGGGGGAGAGGTTTGCCAGATGGTCCTTTCAGAGAGAAAGAGATTGAGAGAGATTGAGAGAGACAGAGACTGAGATTGAGAGTTGTCAGGATTGAAAGACATATTCCAAGTGTTTGACCAGCTTGTGATTTTTTGTCAAGATCTGAAGAGAGGAAAGAGGCTTCAGCCCGCCAGTCTGCAGGACAAAAGATGTCACGGCAGAGGGTGGAACCATCAGCAAATCGATACAGTGGATTTCCCAGTGAGTCAGAGAGATTCTTGGTGAAGATCAGGAATAGAACTGGGACCAGAACACTGCCTTGGGGCACTCCAGTTTTGAAAGGAAGAGGACATGAAAGGATTCTATTGAGAGCCACATGTTGGCTATGAGAGTCGAGAAAGTAAGAAAGCTATGTGCAGAGTTGGCATTGGTTTCCATAGGCAGAGAGATTGGAGAGCAAGGCACGATACCCGACTATCAAAAGCACGAGATATGTCCACAGAGATGGCCCTGATCTCATGTCTGATATCGAGGGCCTCCATCCACTGCAGGGTGAGTAGAAGCAGCATGTCCAAGGTGGAGTGACCTGGTCTGAAACCAAATTGGTGATCTGAGATGAGGTTGTTGGAGAAAAGGAAGGATTTCATATCAACTGTAATGATGGATTCCATGACCTTGCTGATGATTGGAAGTAAGCTGGTAGGTCTGTAATTGAGGGGATCAGTGCACCATGGGTGGGAAGAGAGAGATAGAGAGATAGAGAGATATCGAGATTGAGATTGATTCTGTGCAGGAATTCCCAGGCTGAGCTAATATCAGGGCAGTGGATATGGGAGACCAGTCCTGAAGCGAAATGGCTGCTTGCAGTCCTTTCCAAACTGTCAGACTCGCCGGTGTTGAGACAGCTCTCTGAGAATAGTCAGTGAGATGCTGACTTTCACAAGCCTATGATCAGATGATCGAATTGCACCAGAGGAAGTGCAGTAAGTAGACATTTATGGGAAAATTAGTCATCACCAACTCCCTCTGGTCTTGCACCCTTTCTGATATTGCACCCTCTCCCCTTTCCATGGTATATTTCAATCTTCTTCAAGCTGACAGTCAAGATGTATCGGTTGGCAGATCATACAGAGGCGTCCATCAGGCATTGTGCATCCTACTCCATATGGGTGACAAGGGCACAATTGGTGGCAAACACCAGCTCTGATGGGCATCAGCCAGACTTTGCCGAAGTGTTCTGCCCACCTTTGCAGGATCAAAACTGACTCGATGATAAGAGAACTCCAGTCAGCACTTCATATCGGTGTAGCCCCATTGAAAATGGGACCGTACAATACTTCCAGTTATTTGAAGAAGCCTCGTGCGTCTCTGTTATCGGCAGCTTCTTGGAGCATACTGGCTCTGTCGATCCACCAGTCCTCTTTCAGTTGACGACATTTCTTCTGTGCTGCGCTTCTGGCAGTTGTGTATTCGTTGTTCTTTGACAGATTCTATTTATCGCGTGCATCGGCAACATGCTTCTGGTGCAGGTCGTCCAGCATGGAAAGAAGAAGTGGACCGTTTTCATCGGATCGAGTGCAGCCTTCTTGGTCGCTTCGCAGAGTGTGTTCCATTCGGCTGTGCATGAGTTAAAGTCCATGTCATCAGATTTTCCCAGCTCCTTCTCGAGATTTTCTGCTGGACATGTTTCTGGGTTTTTCAGCTTCAAAACGTTCAGCTCTGGGTTTTTTTTTTTTTAGGGGGTTGCTGTTTTCGTGCTTTATGTGCAAATTGGAGAGCTGTTTTACCAACAATCAGACGACGATTGGACCATGCATTGGAATAGTGGACAGCTCTGGTCAGATGGACATCATGTCGATCACGTTGGCGCACAATGGTGTCGTCTATTTGGTGCCAGTGCTTTGACATTGGTGCATCCATGATGTTTTCGACCGGTTTGCCTGTTGGAATTGCATGTTTGTGATGGTGAGCTTGTTCGTGGTGCAAAAACTGAACAAAAGGGTACCGTCGCTCTTTTGTTTGCTGACACCATGGTTGCTGATAACTTGGTCCCATGTGTCACAGAGTTGCAGCCCCCCACTCAGGCGTTGAAATTGGCCATCAACACAATTTTAGCGTTGACAGGTGCAGATGATACAATTTGTGATGGTTGTTCATAAAAGGCTTCTTTCTCATCATCGGAATATGACATGGTTGGTACGCACGCGCTGGTAACGGTGGCTTGTCGGTCGTCCTGAAGTTTTAACCACATCGACATTAACCACTCATTGTGTCCTTTCAGGATGGGTACCAGCTGCGAAACAAGCTCACTTTTGATTGCGAACCCAATACCTGCTTGTCGGGCAGCATCTGCAGGTTCACCGATCCAGTGGAATGTGCATTCGGTGCCTGTTTCGGTGAGCTGTGACTCGTCCGCAAATCTTATCTCGATGAGTGCTGCAAAATTGATGTCTTTTTGAGTGAGTACCCAAGCGACGATTGCTGTTTTTCATTCCGGGTTGGTCGCGTTGTCTTTGAGCGTGCGAACATTCCATGCACCAAACATCTAACTCTTTCGTTTTGATTTTTCTTCCTTTCCTTCATTCTTTCGACCGCAGAAGTTAGATGGCACTTCCACCTGTCCCCACCACCCCTTCCCCATCACCACAAGATTTGAAATGGTTAGAAGCGGTGGCAAAGTCTTCCTGCACTGCGTGGGATTATAGTGAGAATGGCAGGTGTTCTGTCAGACCCACTCTCTCGTCCGCCACAGCCCGTGAGCCCAGGTCTGGAAGCCCAGAATGTGAACACAGCATCTGATGAATGCAACAGAATGGCCGAAACAAGAGGCCTAGTTGGCTTCTTGTTTGCCCTTAGAGTGTGTGCACCACATCGTGGTGCCTGGAGACTGTGGCCAGAATATGTCCAGATTGCCCTCCAAGGTAATACCTGGTGGGATAGCACCATTGACCCTTCCGTGGGTTCGTTCACCATTATACCCAAACTGCTGCCCCACTGCAACCGATGGCCCCCGCCATTGCTGCTGCAAATGCCACTGACGTCACGGATCGAAAGGGCCGACTGCTCAGTTGTCATCGGACCCCCTTCTGGTGACCCTCCCTAAATCCAAAATCACTGCTCACCTCCACTCATTCATTCTTTCTTTTTTTTTTCCCTACCTGTGGAACCAACTTCCACATTCTCTTCAATCTCATTCTTCCCTCCAGAGCTTCAATGGAGCTGTTCACCACCATCCCAGGTCATCCCCCACCCACAACCATGATCTTTACCCCCAGTAACCCTCACCAGGCGCATCTCTTTCCGAATTCCAGTTTTTCCTTCCACTTCTCGAATTGAGAGTTTGTGGCTGTATCCATCTTGTTCACCCCCTTGTGTCTGCCCCTTACCCTCATTCTTCCCCATATCCCTTATTACTCCATGGCTCTCTCTATTTTGTCTCTCAATGCTGCTGCTGGTGTGTTCCCTACCCCCATCTCTTTTCTATTGTTCGTTTTGTTCTTTTACATCCTGATCCATTCTATATTCTAGCTCCTCCACGAGCCTTGACGGTGCATACAAAATAAGAAGAATTTAAATATCCCTCATCCTACATGGCAAAAGGTGTGGATGCAGTGATGTGATTGTGTGGATGCGTTTTCCAGTGCAGTGATGTGATTTGAATTACTAGTGCGGGCCCGTAGGTGCAGCTCCTTCGCTCTCGTAAACGACGACTAGATTGGGGCATTGTTTCAATTAGATTGGACCAACCGTATCATAAATGGCCATAACTTTGGAAACAGAAACATACTCAGGTCCCCAGCGGCAATTGTGACGTCATATCAAACGAAGAAGAAGAATTGTGACGCCTCCTCTCTCTCACCCCCCTCTCTCTCCCCCCTCTCTTGCCCCCCTCTAGTCTCACCCCTCCTCTCTCTCCCCTCCTCTCTCGCCCCCACTCTCACCCCCTCTCTCGCCTCCTCCTCTCTCCCTCTCTCTTGAATTGTGACGCCCCTCTCTCTCTCACCCCTCTCTCACCCCCTCTCTCACCCCCTCTCTCACCCCTCTCTCACCCCCTCTCTCACCCCTCTCTCACCCCTCTCTCACCCCCTCTCTCTCTCACCCCTCTCTTGCCCCCCCTCTAGTCTCACCCCTCCTCTCTCGCCCCCACTCTCATCCCTCCTCTCTCGCCTCCTCCTCTCTCCCCCTCTCTTGAATTGTGACGCCCCTCTCTCTCACCCCCTCTCTCTCACCCCCTCTCTCTCACCCCCTCTCTCTCACCCCTCTCTCTCACCCCCTCTCTCTCACCCCCTCTCTCCCTCCCCTCTCTCCCTCCCCTCTCGCCCCTCTCTCGCCTTCTCTCTCACCCCCTCTCTGCCTCCCCTCTCTCCCTCCTCCTCTCTCGCCCCCTCTCCCTCCCTCTCTCCCTCCCCTCTCTCCCTCCCCTCTCTCCCTCCCCTCTCTCGCCCCTCTCTCGCCCCCCCTCTCTCGCCCCCCTCTATCGCCCCTCCTCTCTCCCCCTCTCTCTGTAAATGTATTCACAAATGTCTATCAAGCGCAACAATTAATTCAAACCTTGGGAAAAAAACAGCTTTCAAACCCTTGGGAAACATAACAGCTCTTTCCCTTGGGAAAATTCAAACCTTGGGATTAATTAATAATTTGAACAATTAATTCAAACCTTGGGAAAAAAAACAGCTTTCAAACCTTGGGAAATACTTGTGAAACAGCTGAAACGGATGAAGAACGATATCAAACCTTGAAAAGGCACATACTCAGGTCTCCAGCGTCGATTGTGACGTCATACCAAATGAAGAAGAATTGTGACGTCAATCGTGCAAAAAATAAAATAAATAAATAAGCAATAATTGTGACGTCATTCGTGATGTCATAGTACCGTGTCTTGTCATTGCTTGACAAATAAATGGCCGTAACTTGGGAACCGCTCGTCCGATTGATATCAAACCTCGAAAAGGCACATCCGCGGGTCCCCGGCAATATTCCTGGCAAGTTTCAATCAGATCGGACCGGTGGTTGTCGAGAAACGGCTGTTGCAGACAGACAGACAGACAGACAGACAGACAGACACACACACACAGATTGCTGGAATTATAGATAGATATGCAGTAGGTATGTTTTTGCTTCATGCACGTAACCCAGGTTTTTTTTTTTGCCAACACAGAGCTGTCAGTTGCCTAAACACCACCCAAATAAAGGTATGCATCAGAAGAACGTGTTGCATGCTTGGAACAAGATCTCTCGTTGGATGGATACTCTGAAAGTTCATACAAATTAATCAGAACGCTCAGTTTTTTTCCCCACAATGGTGCCAACATTTATCATAACAGACAGGGTTAAGGGTCACTCTGACCATGTACAAGGTCGGTTAAAATAATTTGCATTTTAACTACAATCTTACTTTGACCCTCTGAAATCATCCATTGGGACCATACTCTGTGTAGAGCGTTGACTGCCTCAGCAGTCTCCTCCGCTATTGGGCACAATTCTGGACGGGTCTTCACTCCGACACAGGACACCAGCAAGCTGGCTCTCATTTTTCCAACCTCGGAAGGATGACAGGCAGAGTCAGCCCCACATGGTATTACTTCAACAGCAAAGCAGGATTTGAGCTCAGGATCCTAGGATCCCAAGCCCACCACCCAAACCATTAAGCCAATACCAGGAGGACGACTTTGGGACCATACTCTGTGCAGAGCGTTGGTGCTGCTTCAGCAGTCTCCTTGGCTATTGGGCACAATCTTGGACGGGTCACCCCTCCGACACAGGACACCAGCATGCTGGCACTCATTTTGCCGAACTCGGAAGAATGACAGGCCGAGTTAACCCCATCTGGTATAAATTCAACAGATGAGGGGGATTTGAACACAGGACCCTCGGATCCAAAGCCCACCACCCTAAGCATTAAGCCAATACCAGGCATACCCCTGAATGAAACCCAAACATCCCTGTTAACCTGAATATTATATTCCAGCAAACGGTCAAAACGTTTTGATCTACTCCGTAGAAAATAACACGTGGGATTGTGATTTCACATAACAGGTAGGTATATGTAGATAAAATGGTATAGGCTGTGCCTTTTCATTAAAAAAATATTAATAATAAAAGTAAAGGTCCTCCTCACCAGAACCACCAATAATTCCAGTAAATATTCCAGGAGAGAGTTTCTTCTGTCTCGACAGCACCTGGTATCATTTTCACAGCAATATGAACCCACAGAGCACCTGTAAGTTAGAAAAGAAACACAAAGTACAGTCAAACACTACAGCATTTGAAGCAAGGCTTCATAAGAGAATCAAGCCAGGTAGGGATACAATACAATACTTACGTCAATGTTTCACAAAAGTACTTCCCCAAGTCTGCAACCTGCAACATATGTGGTTAGGATAAAAGTGCTTTGTTAAAACTACAATAATAAAGCATTGAGACACACACACACACACACACACACACACACACACACACACACACACACACACACACACACACACACACACACACACACACACACACACACACACACACACACACACACACACACACACACACACACACACACACACACACACATTGAGACTAGGTAGGTCTCTGTTCCATCTCCTGAAACCCACCCACGTGTGGAGATAGCAGTGAACAACAACAACTTGCGGGCACAGACATATACTATGTATATATTACTAAAAATCTCATCTTGAATGTATGAATGTTCCCAAAATACAGCCAAAACAGTACAAGATAGCACAAAAATTTTAGGGCCACCTTACTCACAATTCGCCTGTAGTGTGCAGTATCAAGTTTCGTTAAAATCCGGCAACGAAAAAATTATTAACAAGTGGTGCCAGGCACAACAAATCCCGCCCATTTAAGGCATAAAGTTATTTTGGGGATCAAATTTAAATTTGATACATCCTTAACCTGAATGTTGATTATAAGGAATAGAATGAGGAATATTTTAGTCTTAGTTTGAAGTCAATGAAACCATTTTTGACGAAGTTATGACCGTAAAATGATTTTTACCTCTTTGTGACCTGACCTTGACCTTTGACCTAATTGGACCCAAAAGTTAATGGGGTCGTCTGAGGTTCATTCCCCACCTGTGGATACAATTTGAGGGGGGGGAGGTAGGGGCTTGCCCCCAAAATATGTATTTAATCTTTTCTGAAACCACACACACAATTTCGATGAAATTTGACCACAACCTTTATCACCCATGATGTACCAAGGTTTGTTCATTACATTAAAAAAAACCCCCAAAAAACCAGAGGTATTTACTTTCTACTCCATTATATATTTTGTGGGTCATTCATGCCAACCATTGGTTGCCTGGTTATCTTATCCAGCGACTACCAGGTGAGCACCCAGGGGTACTGCACCGATGTTTAATATCTCTGTGAGGTTCTTTGTCATCATTCCTGTCGGTCCAGCTATCACTGGAACAACTTTGGCATTCTTCAGTTTCCAGGATCTTCTCACTTCATTCTTGAGGTCTTGGTGTTTGGTCTTGATTTCTGATTTCTGCATCGTTTCGTCCAAAATCACTCCTATTAACACCTCATTCAGCAATGTCACCTTCCCTTTTTTTGTACCTAAGTATAATATGTGGTCACAGCACTTTGTTTTCGATATTCACGCTCGATGGGATCATGTTTTCAGTGATTACTTTTGGTTCATGTTCCCACAAATTTTCAGGAACTGGGATATCAAAGTTTTTGCAGACGTGCCAGTGGATTACTTTATAAACTCTGTTGTGTCGTCGTGTGTATAGCTGTTCTGACGTGTGTGTGTGTGTGTGTGTGTGTGTGTGTGTGTGTGTGTGTGTGTGTGTGTGTGTGTGTGTGTGTGTGTGTGTGTGTGTGTGTGTGTGTGTGTGTGTGTGTGTGTGTGTGTGTGTGTGTGTGTTTGGTCATTAAGCATAACATATCATTCTCTTTACTAACTCGACCTCCACCCCTCACCTTTCTCTCGTCTTCTTTTTTTCATACTCCTCTCACTCCCTCACTCCTTGCATCTCTCCCTCCCGTGGTATAGCACTATTTGGTGAGCATAGCTCTTCCCACACCCGATAGCCTGGTGTTGGCACAGTGGTTAGGGCAGCGGCTTGGGATCCAAAAGGTCCTGAGTTCAAGCCCCGTTGGGCCACTGAATTAATACACCAGGGGGTTGACTCAGCCTGTCATCCTTCCGAGGTCGGCAGAATGAGTACCAGTGTACTGGGCCGGTGTATACCCTGGTTAAAATAGGTGTACCATATCCCTGTGTCGTAGGAGGCGACCAGGGTTGCGTCAGGAAGGGCATCCGGCGTAAAACATGTGCCAAATCACTATGCGGATCATACGGATGATCCGCTGTGGCGACCCCTAACGGGAGCAGCCGAAAGAAGAAGAAGAAGAAGAGCTCTTCCCACACCCCACCCCCCCCCAGGTCAGGTCAGGTCAGGTATGGGAGCATGTGCCAGAACAGCACGTCGCTGCGTCCACTTTCCGCCGGTACTCCAGGGGCCTCCGTCTGGCCATCCCCCAGGCAGATGCCAGGCCCATCCCCATCTCCTTGAGATGATGGTCAACCTGTTGCAACCATGAGGCACGTGGTCGACCCACTGGCCTCCTCCACTCATGAGACTCCCCCGCTGAGAGAATCTGGTGAGCAGGATCAGAGTCAGGAAAACGAGCCACATGTCCATACAGCCGCAACTGACGCTCACGGACTATGCAGGTAACAAATCTCATCCGAGTCTCTCTCAGCAACCACTCGTTGGACACAAAATCCGACCAGCGATAGCCAAGGATTCTCCGAAGAGACCTGGTACCAAAGGAATTAAGTCTCCGTCTCAGATCCTTGGTCAGAGTCCAAGTCCCGCACCCATAGAGCAAGACTGGAAGTACCAAGGACCTGAAGACTCGGACTTTCGTCCTCCCGCACAGGTACCGGCAGCGCCACACCCCATGATCCAGTGAATCCATGACTCCCCAGGCCCGACCCAGACGTCTATTGACCTCTGACTCGCAGCCAGCAGAGACATGAATATCACTGCCAAGGTAAGTGAATCTCTCCACGACCTCAACATCCTCACTACAAACAGACACAGACAGGACAGCAGCATCCAAGATGTCACCGAAAGCCTGGATCTTAGTTTTGACCCAAGAAACCCGTAATCCCAACGGCTCCGACTCTTCATTCAGCACCTCGAGGGCCCCCAAGAGGATGTCTAAAGTCTCCGCAAAGATGACTGCATCATCTGCAAAATCAAGGTCCGAGATCTTGACATTCGCAAATGACGCACCGCAAGTTGATCTCTCCGACATCCTCCCTAGAATCCAGTCCATACAAGTGCTGAAAAGTGTGGGGGCAAGTACACATCCCTGACGAACTCCAGTAACAACTGGAAATAAGTCAGAGATGGTACCACCACACTTCACAGCACTCTCAGTACCAGAGTAGAGTTCAGACATCAGATCGATCAGTTTTGGTGGCACCCCACGAAGACCAAGAATCCTCCAGAGGACATCCCGATTCACTGAATCGAACGCTTTACAGAGATCAACATAGGCTGCAAGCAGCCCCTGCCGAAACTCTCGTCTGCGTTCGGTGAGGACACGAAGTGCAAGGATACGGTCAATCGTTGACCTCTTTGGTGTAAAGCCTGACAGCTCTGGACGCTGGTGCTCAAGCAGATGGTGGCGAACCCTATCGAGAATTATCCGAGCAAAGACCTTGCCCGGCACTGAGAGCAGCGTCACCCCTCGGTAGTTGTTGCAGTCTTGGCGATCACCCTTCCCTTTCCAGAGAGGGACAACAAGGCCCCTCTTCCAGTCAGTTGGGATGATGCCTGTGTTCCAGGCAGAGCACAAAACTGCATGCAACAACACGAGTGCAGCATTTCCACCAGCCTTGAGAAGTTCGGCATGGATGCCACAGATCCCTGGAGCTTTGCCCCGTTTCAACTGGTTCACCGCAGCCCATGTTTCCACAAGCGTAGGTGGACCACAGTTGATTCGAGGGTCAGCAACAGGGATTGTAACACCCTTGACATCCAACTCGACAGTTGGGGGATCAGCCTGGTACAACCGCTCAAAGTAACCGGCCCAGCGGGCCTTCACTTCAGACTCCTCTGTCAAGAGCCTACCACTCTCTGCTCGAACTGTAGTGCTCCGAGGGATGGGCTTGGATGAACGTAATGCGCGAATTCCCCTGTAAGCGGGACGAGAATCACCTGTCCACAGGTGATGCTCTACCCCCTCACAGATTCCTCGCGCATAGGCCTCCTTGTCCACCCTCAGTGCATGTACAGTTTTACGCCTCAGCTCCCTGAACAGCTCAGCTCTGCCATTCAGCCTGGCCCTGCGACTCTGGTCAATGGTATCCAGTGTCCCTTGAGAGACAAAATTCTTCTTTGCCCTGCGGTGAGCTCCAAGGCATCCACCGGCAACATCAAGGACGGTGGTCTTGAAGGCGCTCCACAACTCTTCAGGACCCCCCAAAGCAACCAAACCCCCCAAGTGTCCACTCAGCCTGTTCGCAAACTCCTCAGCTACTCTCTCATCCCTGAGCTTGGCAACATCCAGCCTTGGCTGGGATGGTACCATTCTCCAGGATTTAAGTTGCAGCTTTAGAGTTGCTACAACAAGCCTGTGGTCAGTATTGAGGAACTGAGCACTCCGGTAGACCCTGCAGTTCTGGATCATCCTCCAACGACCGTCAATGAGGACATGGTCAATCTCCTTTGCCACACCGCCAGCGTTGGAATACCAAGTCCAGCGATGAGCTTGTGGGCGCTGAAACCATGAACCAGCCACCCTAAGTCCATGACTTCTTGCAAAGTCAAGGAACTTAGTGCTATTCTGGTTCACAGTTCCTGACCCATGGGGAGCAACACACACCTCATAACCATCCCTATCAGTTCCAGTCGATGCATTGAAATCCCCCAAGACTAGAAGTGTATCTCGTCTGGGGCACTGATCAACCACAGACTCGAGTGTGGCGTAGGGACACAGACTCGAGGGACCCCCCCCCCCACAATTCCTAGCTTCCTCTCCCTCCTGCCTCCTCTGTCTCCCCTCCCTCTCTCCTTTCTTCCTTTCTCTCCCTCCCTCCACTCTCCTTCATACCCCCCCCACCCCTCCGTGTCATCAAAGCGATGGGTTATGTTTGCAGATATATATATATATATATATATATATATATATATATATATATATATATATTTGTGATTATGGGGGGTGGATGAACCGATTTAATAGTACAGTTAGGATTGTATCGTGTAGCATGGTCCGTGAACGGGTAGAAGCACCTCGATGTATATGTCAGGGAATCTGTCAGCTTAAGTGTTACGTGTCACCACACGAGGGGTGGTGCAGTGTTAATTAGCTTAGGGAGTCAAAATAAGTTCCCCTGTACGTGATGACCCTCTGTGATTTCCCCTATGTTTTTATATTCCAAGCCAGGCCGCAAGCTAGGGACTGAGTCCCTGAAACAACAACAGGAGAAGCTCCGCCTTCCCGTGCTTGGAAGCGAGGAGACCACAGCCCGGGAGTGGAGGAGACAGAGGATAAGAAAGAGAGGAGGATTGGAGGCGCAGAGTGTGCTTGGGGAGGGGGCTTCAGAGAGAGCAGATCGAGCATGGTGGAGTTCACATGAAGAGCCGATCGAGGAGGTGCTGGCCAGATTTGCGCATGAAGACCTTGGAAAGCTTCTACAAGGGAAGCACGATTCTGCCTGCATGTGCACGTGGATGGTGGAAGCGCCTTCCTCCCGGGCTCGACAAGAGATGGCGCCATTTTGCTTGCAAGTACACGTGCCAGACAAAGCTCTCCAACACCAGATTGATGAGGGCAGCAAATATACATGAAACTAGTAGGGTAGGTTCATGGTATGTCCTAGTTATGTGTGAGAAAGAACTGTTGCTCTGGACCCCTCCGTTGCCTAGCAACGACCGAAAAACCTCTAAATGTGGGGGTATTTTAACGAAAAAACAATCTGCAGCGTTAACCCTTGAAGCTAGAATCATGAATTTTCTTGTGCTTAATCCTCAGGTCATTCCCCATCGAACGGGCCCATCACGTCAGGTTCTATTGGGTAGTCGACTACCCATGTCCACCTACTGGCTTGTCTGTCTGTCTGTCTGTCTGTCTGTCTGTCTGTCTGTTGAGTAGTCGATCTAGTCGAAAAAAAAATCTCCCAAAAAAAATTTGAGATTTTTTTTTCTACCCTTCTAATTATTATTATCAGTATTTCCGTCGATTTGTTGGCAGCTCTTAGAACACCCTTATTCTGGACATCTTCATCTGTCTGTCTGTCCGCGAAACTTTGGTCAAGCCTCGGGGCTAAACCACTCAACCGATTCCAATGAAATTTGGTAGGTCGGACCAATATTTCTGGGAATCGTGTGCTTTCGAATATGGGACCCCGGGCCCTAGCAACGGCATAGCAACGGCCATTTAAAGTGGTCAAAGAAGCGAAAAAAAAATCGAAAAATCTAAGCTAAGAGGTCTGTGCGCAATCCATCTCGCTCCCTTCATGCCAATTTGCAGCCTTAACAAAAAATATTTGTAGGAGATAGGTTTTGGGGGAGTACATGTCGAACATTTCAGAAACGGTTAATTGCGAATATCTCTAAGAGAAAGAGTGTGATTTTGATGAAACTTGGGTGAAATGTGTACAATGTGGCTAGCATGTACACAAAAATGAATGGTTGCTATGCACACCTCCGTTGCTTAGCAACAGCTAAAATACTTTATCGTGCATCGTACACTTATTGTGGACTGAACAAAAAAATTCAATACCTCCGAAACTGGACCTCTGAGGGATCTGTTTTTTTATGCCCAAGGAGAATGTCTTACAGCATCATATAAAAAAATAAAATCTTTAGCGAATAGATAAATGGAATTGCCAGGGCTGCCATTTGTTAGAGTCTCTTTGGAAACATGCCTGAAATTTCACAAGGCGGGTTTCTGGGCGCAAACTAAGAGGGCTGTGATAATCATATTTATTGTGCTAAATTGATTGATAGCATGTACATGAATATCGGCTAGTCGCGTCGGCCAGCTTTCCATCGAGAGTGAGCAGCCATGTCGCCTACCGGCTTGTCTGTCTGTCCCTCTGTTCGGTCCAGTGCTCCGTTAATACAATGGCGATTTCGATGAAACTTGGTTGGTAGGTTCATACCAGGACCGAGTTGTGTGCAAATGAGAACCGTTGCTATGGACACCACCGTTGCCTAGCAACGAGACTTTGAAATTTTTGAAAAATCATCAAAAATGTATTTTTTCAAAAATCGGGCCACGAGCGACTGTGGGCAGTACATTCAGCCATATTGTCAAAAATTTCCAGCCGGATTCTATGAAAACTGTCGGAGAAGATAGACTTTGAATGAACCCTGGTCAAAAATAATAAAAAAACAAAAAACGAAGTTCGTTATATCTCAGAGACTTTGAGTCAGATATACATGAAACTGGTATGGTTGGTTCATGGTATGTCCTAGTTATGTGTGAGAAAGAACCATTGCTATGGACCCTTCCGTTGCGTAGCAACGGCCGACTACCCATGTCTGCCTACCAGCTTGTCTGTCTGTTAGCAACTTTACGGCAAAACGGCTTTAGCAAACACTATCAAATTTAATCCATAGGTGGGCAATGAACCTTGGACGACCTCATTAACTTTTGGGTCCAATTGGATCAAAAGTCAAGGTCACGAAAAGATCAAAATCGTTTTTCGCTCATAACTTCGTCAAAAATGATCTGACTTACTTTAAACTAAGCTTATCGTGAACCTTATTCTATTTGTCACTTATAATCCTACCCATTCCTCGAGTGAAAAATGCATATTTGTGAAGATCAGTAGGGTCCGAAGTTTTGGGGGTCATGGTCATCGGTCAAAATTACAAATTTTCCATTGAGTTCACCTGAAAAAAAAAAAAAACTTTGATAAGTCTTAACCCTAATAAATTCTAATCGTTGGTGGCGAGTTCTCCTTTGTCGGGCTGCAGATCGTGTTGATCGGACAACTTTCAAACAAACTATTCTAGATGTTATCGATTCCCGCCAGGATGAAGAAGGACGCCAGATCAAGATACGATTAATGGGCACATTCAGCGATCTTCATGCTGCTGATGCGAGATACCACGATGACTGCAGAAAGTCCTTCATGACACCCCGTTCTGTTGCAGCAGCAGCACACAGTGGCAGAGAAACTCAGGACATTGAGCCAGCTGTCAGTTCTACCATCCTATCGATGAAAAACGACATGTTGCGCATCTGGAATTCAGTAGAAGTCCACAATATGTACAAGGATCATGGAGGAAAGCTATACTCTCGACCAACCCTGTTATCCAAATTGTTGGATATACTTGGCTCTGAGCTTCTGGTTCTGTCTGGTGAAGGTGTCGCTAGTTTAATCTTTTTTTCGCAGCAGAGCGTCTACTGCGATCAACTTGGTAGCATCAGATGAAGATGACACCATTGATGTTTCCATAGAACGAATTGCCAAGAAGGTTGCACAGGAATCTAAGCAGTTGTCGTCCGACCCCAGTTCCTATTAGACGAGAATTAATATAGATATTGCTCATGAAGCAGTGAGTTCAACCCTTCAATTGCTACTCTCCAAAATATCAGCTAAACTGGACTGCACACTTCCAGGAGCTCTGATAGGAAACATCATAACGAATATGATCACCAATCGACCAACTACACTCCAAATAGCACTGGGAATTCTCGTCAGTCGTAAAAGCCTCATCGAGCAGTTGTACAACTATCGTGTGACCTGTTCCTATGATGAGTTTCAGCATTTCAAGGGATCAGCAGCAAAGGCTGCAACTGTTCACTCCCGGATTAGGGGAACCGCCAATGCTGAATGTGGCCTCGTTCAGGTTGTTGCCGACAACTTCGACACAAATATCTCATCCCAGAATGGACTCGTTTCAACACATTATCTTGCAGTACTACTTACCATAAAATATCAGGAGATATCTTCCACATCTGAAGATGAAGCCTTCATCAGACGATTGACCCGTGATGAAATGAAGACACCTGTGACAGAAGACATTTCGGTTCAAAGGTACAAGGGACCTGAGAAACCAGCGATGCCAGTTGAAGAAGCCACACGTGTGGTGTTACCTCTCCGTGTATTGGCTCATCAAGCTATACAACTTAGGAGAGTTCAAGATGTGGATTTCTCTTTTCTGAAGCAAATCACTTCTGATCAGAACACACCAGAGTTTGGTGGCTTTAATACGAAGCTCTGCAGAGAGCAAGGACGATCCATCCAACCTGCAACAAGGGCCATTTATACACCACTCATAGATATGGATCCAGCTAATCCGGACATGATGTTTACAGCAATGGAGGAGGGAAAACGGTTGACCGCAGAGTGTGGACAAACCATAACCATCTACACAAACGACCAACAGCTGTATCGAGTGGCTGTTAATGTTAAATGGGTTTATCCTGAGCGATTTACCCAGTTCATACCAAGGCTGGGCGGCATGCACACCCTCATGGTTTCATCGGTTGTGTGGGGAACTTGATGGCTGAAAGTGGGCTGGAAGACGTGATGAAATCTGCCTTTGGAGGTGTTGCTGATATGCTTGGTGGAAAAAAGTTTCCCCAAAACTTCAGGGACCTGCGATTGGTGACTGAGGAGGTCCTTCGTTCCAGCGTGGCTCAGGCAGAAAGTCATGAAGACTTAGTGGACACTCTTGAAACCAAAGCAACAAAGAGCATGACCACACAACTATGGGTACAGAACCTTGTGAAACCTGTATTCATCATGAGGGCGTTTGTTCGTGCTGAGCGTGAAGGAGACTGGCCATTGCATCTTTGGGCTATGAAGGGGATGCTCCCCATACTTCTTCGTGGCTGGACATCACAACTATGCTAGATATGGGCTCTACTACCTTCGATCGATGGAAAGGCTTCATGGAGACATTCTGGAAATGTTCTTAAAAGGAGATCACGTGATGCAGCACAAGAAGGGCCGATGGAACGGTATATGGTCGGATATGTACATCAGGTCCACGTTCATGCGCTATGGTCATGGCATACATGGAATCGTTCGCATTACAATGAAGCCTTCTACACTGAAGAAGTGGGTCTATAGTATGCATACGTTTAGTCAGATAGTCCACGATATCAGATATGTCTGAGGGGCACATAGTCACACAGGTGACCATTCACAAGGAAGAGAAGCCATCACACATACGATCTGATGCAGAGGACTGAGATAAGATAAGGAGAAAACTCCAGTCCTGTATCGACCCACTTGACCCAAACGAACATGCAGACAGAGTTCTCAACATTGTAACTGGCAGAATTGGACCGGAGAAGGTGAACGCGCCAAGGGCAGCTAACATTGGCCGAGCACAGATGCATTCGTATGAAGAAAGCTGGCCAGCAGGATTCAACGTTCCCTTATCTAAACAAGTCATAACTATGGCAGTGACACGGAAAGTCATGTGTGTGGGATCTACTGAGGTTTGTGATCTAAAACTCATCTACTCCAGGGTCATGGGACTCCAACAAAGTCAAAACATCAATCTATGTGACGTCTTGGAGTACGAGCTTGTTCCAGTGCCAACATCAATGTTCGATGAAAAGGGGGAGATGAGAGTAGCAAAGACCAAGTCGACATTGAAGAAGAATCTCCAAGTGGAAATCTCAACAAGACTGGGTCCGCAACCTGAAGTCACCATCTTAGATGGTTGTGCAATCCTCTGGGTTATTCATTGGCCTAACAGGGAAATTGTGCAAGACTTTGTTGACAACTTCACGAGCTACATCATGGCAAAGGTGGACAAATCAGATGTACATCTGGTATTTGACAGATATCATGATTTCAGCATCAAGAGTGGAACAAGATTAGCAAGAGCTGGGCAGCAAGCTCGCAGGTGCCACAGGTTGAACCACCAGACTCCACTGCCTCCACAGCTGGTGGTTCTGTCAGTAACTGAGAACAAAGTTCAGCTGATAGAACTGATTTGCCAGAATTTGATTGGCGTTAGTCAACAGAGAAAGCAGAGCCAACACAAGCTCGTCATTACGGGACAGGAGTCTACCCCAGTGGAAATACACCTTGGAGCCCAAAGGTGTCGCACTGATTTGAAGACTATGCATGAGGAGGCAGATGTCATCATGATTCAGCAAGTCGCTAAAGTTTCCGAAGATGGCGAAAAATGCATCACAGTCATCTGTGATGATACTGATGTGTTCATTTTGCTTGTGTATCACTTCGCAGAACTTCATCTGCAATGCTGCGTAACAATGGAAGCAACATGTCCTGGCCGATCATTGATCGACATTGGGGCCACTGCCAGAAAGCATGCCGGGATGGTGCAAGACCTACTAGCTTTACACGCACTGACAGGTTGCGACACCATTGCCCAGATGTATGGTAGAGGTAAACTGACTGGCAAGAAGACACTCGCAGCAGGCCATTCACTTCAAAAACTTGGGAATGTGGATGCATCTATTGATGATGTCATCGACGAAGCCACTGTGTTCATGGCTGTTTGCTATGGTAGCAAGGAGAGAAGCAACATGTCTGATGTTCGCAAAGCGGTGAGGTCTATGAAGATGGCAAAACTAAATCCCATCAAAGCAGCAGACCTAAAGGCTCTGTCACCGACTACAGAGTCCTTTGAACAAAACGTGCGACGTGCTCATATCCAGACAGCAATATGGAAGTCAGCTGCTGAGCTGCAGCCACCACCTCGGGATCCCACTCAGTATGGATGGAAACGTGATGAGGCATCAAGATCATTACCTCCAATTATGCTGCCGCCGAACGTCGCTCTTGCACCACCAGAGATCTTGGAGCTAATATGATGTGGATGTTCCTCCGACAAGCAATGCTACACAGCTCAATGCCGCTGCACAGCAGACAAGTTACCATGCACAGTTTTCTGTACGTGCCATGGAGATACTGGCTGCAGGAATGAGCGCACCAAGGCAGCTGCTGACTCTGACACTGAATGAGACACCAAGCACTGAAGTCGCCTTCATAAGGTTTACAAACCTGTTATATATATATATATATATATATATATATATATATATATATATATATATATATATATATATATATATATATATATATATATATATGAACATTTGATTTACACAGGAATGTCTTCTTTTGTCCGTGTTGTTAGCTGCTTTCATTGCATTCTTGAGGTCGGACATACGTCACAGTCACGTGACTTCGCTTGGTAACGCGACCGCCATGTTGGCAAAGGGGAAAACAAACGCAGCACCGGTCGCAGACGCACACACATCGTGGTTTTACTTGCTCGCAAAGCCGAGTGATTTGTTTTTTTCTGTTGATGTATTTCAGATAAATTGTTGACACATCGTGTTCACCCAAGTGTTTGCAATGTCATATCAATATATAGAACATTTGTCAGGTGATGCATTGGCCAGATATCGAGCCAAAATACAGTTAATTGGCCTTGATTCTTGCCCCCACCAGTACCCTGGTGATTCGTGGATCGACAACCCGAAGGAATGGCCGAACGTGCAATACCCGGACGGATACACGTATCTAGTCAAGACACCAGGTATGTAATTCAATTTTAATCCAAGTTTTAACTGTGTATTATCTAATATTACTGTACTGAAGTGTTAATATATTTCAATTATTTATGAACTCCCGAGCTGACGTGGCTAGTTAGTAATAGTTTTAATTGACCTGCCTTGTCTAATGTGTGACGGTGAGTCATCTGTGCTAGTTGTAGGTCACTCACTGACCCAGCAAGAATGTCAATGAATGATTAAAATATTGCTCACATTCATGTTGTATAAATTCTGTCTTATCCCTGATTTTAATGATGTGTATGAGCGTTGCCGTATGAGAGTGAGCATGTGTGCCTGTGTGTCTCTACGTTTTGTAATGATGTAGCAGTGCGTGGCTATTTCTTGTGGCTGCTGAGTTGAAGCGCCTGGGCTGAGGACAAGACTGCAGTGAACTTAAAGGAAAGGCTGACACATTGTTGTTGCATTTAGTTTGCAAGTTCTAATCCTATTAATGGCAATCAAGGGCCAAGGCATTAATGTTTTTGCGTGATGTACCATTGCTTAATTGCCCTGGTACTATTTTAATAACTAACCACAGAATATATTTTTATTTTTAATCTCAGGAGTGTTTACACATGAGGCAATGAAAAACTACCGATCACTGGAAGGTCACAAATTTTTTGTCTCATGGCTCTAAGCCACAGAAGTCTCCTCTCTGGTTCAGTCGC
The DNA here is from genome assembly GCF_056783735.1 of Eptatretus burgeri. Lineage (NCBI taxonomy): Eukaryota > Metazoa > Chordata > Myxini > Myxiniformes > Myxinidae > Eptatretus > Eptatretus burgeri. The sequence goes on along the minus strand of NC_140968.1, from coordinate 97,739,814 downwards.
CCGACTTGGTATGAGATGAAAGGAGAGTTCTGAATTTTTTGCCTTGTTATTAGTACAACTGAAAATACAGCAACTTTTCGGCATTGTTGCAAATAATAATAATAATGTGTAATAAAGGCTACAAAAGAAACAAACTTGTAACGGGTACGAGTCGAGTGCCGTGCGATAGCGCTAGCGCTACATACACCACTGCAACGCATAGCATGGCGATCCGAGCGAACGAAGTACTTTGTTTTCCCCTTCGCCAGCGTTGCTCTGCGGACATTGCATTATGGGTCGGCGAAGTTCCCGGATGTCCGACCCCGAGAGTACTGTCGAATTGTTGAATCTGTATGAAAAATAAAGTGATCTATATTCACAAAGACTGAAGTGTTTTTTTTTCTATCTATATGTCTATTTATCTACATGGTGACTGCTATTTATCCACATTTTCAACAATGGTGACTGCTAATTTGCATATTGATGAACTAAATTTCAATGTTATCAAATTTTAAGTGGGTTTATCATGACCATTGACCCTAAAAACATGGGTGTAGACTCCTCAACCAGGCTATTTGGATGCTTACTTCTGGATATATTAAGAAAAAATG
>NC_140968.1:97726724-97734224 GCF_056783735.1 Eptatretus burgeri | reverse complement strand
TTTTGAGCTACGAAGCTGATATTTGGACATGACGATGACCAAGTGATTTGGCTATAAAAGGGTATCTTCGATTTATTGATTAATCAATTCATCGATTAATTACCTTCGCATTCTGTGAAAGGTTATGTATTGGTCGCTGTGTATTTATTTATTTATTTATTTGTGAATATGTGTGTGTGTGTGTGTGTGTGTGTGTGTGTGTGTGTGTGTGTGTGTGTGTGTGTGTGTGTGTGTGTGTGTGTGTGTGTGTGTTATTCGCATAACTCAGAAAGTATTAAACCAAATCGCTTGAAATTTGGTGGGATGATGGGTTATTATCCAAGGAACATTTGATTAGGTTTTGGGAGTGATCGGGTCAAAGGTCAAGGTCAAGGTCACGGAAAGGTCAAATTCGTATTTTTACCATAGCGCGGTCAATTTTGATCTAATTGGCATGCAACCGATGCCAAAATGTTCAGAATTCATTGCCCAATCTTGTGATGGGTGACATGACACAATTACGTCATTACCCTTGTTAGCGGTTGGGGGTCAAAGGTCAGTGGGGTCACGACCTTTCAAAATATGCGGTTTTTGTCATAACACGGTCAAATCAAAACCGATTTGCATGAAACCAACACCAAAATGTTCACTGTTCTGTTCCCCCCACTCTCATGCCAAGAACAAAAAAGTAGCGGAGGCAAAGGTATGCGCTCTACCGAGTGCCCATTCTAGTTATTCATTTTTCGATTAATTACTTGATTTTCAAAAAGTTCCAGATGCGTATGAAACACGGTGGTAGTTTAGGTATGCTATTTGGCAATTGATTGAGAAATTAATTATTTTATGATTATTATTTATTTATTTTAATTTTGCAATTACTCAGTTGATCAATCAATCATTGTACACCGCTCCCTCCCAATAACGACTCCATGTGCTGCAGGGCAGCATTGCCAGACACCAAAGGCACTCCGCCGATGTCGCACGCTGCAGGATTTGTTATTTATTATCTTGCCAAAACGAAGGTTTTGCAAGATATGTTAGTCAGCTTGTATGTTTTTTTTTGTTGTTTTTTTTTTGTTTGTCTGTAATCACGTATAAAAAATTCTGCAGAGCACAGTTATCATTGGAAATTTTTGTAACTTTGCATATCAGAGGCCTATAGAGGTCCCTTTCAGCGCATAAAATTTTGAAGGTCAAAGGTCAAGGTCACTTTGTCGCAAATCAGGGGAGTTGACGAAACCCTTATTTTTTGAGTAATTTTGATCGGATCGTCTTCAAACTTCAAGGGAATATAGTTCATGGTCCGGCGCTCAGCTGATTAATTTTTGGTGGCGATTGGCCTTGACCTTCATGGTTAGCGCCTAAGGTCAAACATATTTGACCCCAAGGTCAAATTTTCAAGTTTTAGGAACCATATCGTGTAGTACCTCAAATTGAACACCTCGATGAGTGCTTTCTGGATATGTCAAGCTTGAGACATTATGACGTCATTTGGTGACATTATGAGGCAAAAGCATATTTTTCATGGTTACTCTGTAGAACGATTCTCATCGGAATCTCTCGTAGGCAGATATTCCTCAAGGAGTCGCTCCTGGTGGATAGCAGCTCTGTTCACCTCAGTGTGACCTTAAAGAAGTCACACGTGGTCACCTTTTGGCAAGATACGGGTCACCCTGCGGGTCACATTGGTTTATTTTATTTATTTGTTATGGGGGCGGTATACTTTGAATGTACCGGAACTTATTTTCTTGTTTTCATCCTTGTTTGTTAGTTTGTTTGTCCAGGCGATATCTCAGCCATCCTTTGCGTTAGCAAGCTGAAATTTGGGGACAAAAGAGAAGATGTGCTTTGGCAAAAACTTTATTTTTTTTTTTTACTTTTGATAAATTATTTGTTGTCGATTTATAATTCATTCATTGATTAATTACTTTATTATTTCGATTTATTATTTATTTATTTTATTTCTCATCCTGGCAATATCTCAGGCACATTTTGAGCGAGGACGTTGATACTTGGACACGGCAGTGACTAAGTGATTTGGCTATAAAGGGTATTTTAATTTATTGATTAATCAATTAATAATTTAATTTTTCGATTAATTACTTCATTTTTAAAAGAAAGTCACAGATTTGGAGGAAACAGTGGTGGTTTCGGTATGCTATTAGCCAAATGATTAAGAAATTGATTATTTTACGATTATTATTTAGTTACCTTAATGATGCAATTAATCATTTATTATACACTACTCCCTCCCAATTCTGCCTCCATGTGCTGCAAGGCGGCATCACCAGGTGCCAAAGGCGCCGCCGCGATGTCACGAGCTGGAGGATTTGTTATTTATTTGGCATGGGGGCAATGTTCTTTGAATGTACCGGTACTTGTTTAAACATCTTAATTCAATTTTAACCTCTTAATGTCATTAATGCCCTCTTGCTTTGATGAACAGGAAAGAAAGAGGGAGGGATCAGTAGAGTTGAGTGGGGGTGGCAGAGTGTGGACAGTCCTTTCAGTCCTTGTTTTGTCTTGTTTAGTCCTGTTTAGTCCTGTTAAGACCTTTTAGACACTTTCTAACTCTTAAAACCCAATAGACCCTTTAGCTGTTGAGACCCAAACTACTATTGGAATGTACCCTTTGGACCTTTAGACCCTTTAGGCCCCTTAAGACCATTAAGAGTCCTTTAGACCAGTTAGACCACTTGATCCTTTAGATCTATCAACCCTTTAAGCTCCTGAGAGCGTTTAAGACCCTTTAGACACTTTTATACCTATTAGACCCGAACTACTTTTGGAATGTACCCCTTGGAGCCCATAGACCTTTCGACCCTTTAAATCCCTGAAGACCCCTTATGCCTGCAGACTCTTTTGACTCTTTAGACCCCATTGAAGACCATTTCAGACCCTTACATCCTTTTAGACCATTTTCGACCCTTTAAACCCGAACAACTATTGGATTGTTGTACCGTTTAGACTCTTTCCACCCTTTAAACCTTTAGACCCCTTATAACTCTTTAATCCCCAATCGAGCCTTTAAGCATTTCCATCCTTTAGACATTTTTAGTCATTTCAAGACTTTTTTAGTCCTTTTAAAACCCTTGCACCACTTTAAACCCTTTACACACCTTTAGGGTCTAAAAGCGTAAATGGGTCCTTTCACTCGACAAAAAATAATAGAATGTTCTTCATCATTTCAGGACCCGCTCATCCTGCATGGTTTTCATGTTACACGGATACAATCATGTTAACAGGCATCTCAGCCCCCACGGACCCTACTTTTGCATCAAATCAAATTGAATATCAACTATATCACCTAATACACCCCAACTACAACCGCCCAACATTGGGAGATGAGCCTCTGTCCCACTTGGGACTATTCATTTAAAATGCCTTTCGACCTCCCAGATTCGGAACAGACGCTCTAACCATTATACCACCGAGTCTGTTGGAATGTTATTTGGTTCAACCTCTCTTACATTTTTCATATTGTGATGCAAACAAGAAAAGTAAGGCTGGAAAACCATTCCCTTTCAAACACAACTAAAATTAAATGAACATTGTGTTGCATTTTTTGCAACACTCTTAACACCATGACAACTCATTGGGAGACTGTCCTGGTGAACATCCAGAGAGTACAGATTCTGCTGTCAATATGCTGTAACTCAAAGGCTTTTACACATGATGACAGCATTTGTGTACCTGAAAGGCAGCGTCGCTACCTGCTTCTCCTTCGCTTTGCTTTAACTGCGCTGTCTTTTGAACATTTTCTCCAAAGAGTGCTGCCATTGTGTTGAGCTCCAGTAAACAGAGCCTAATGCTTTGAGGTGGCTCAAGGTTACTTTCGTTCCACATTTAAACCATTGCTGATAACCCTTCGAGTCTCTCAACCCACCGAACAGTGGTCGTGAGGGCATCCCATTGTTTGGTGGATGGCAGAAGTGACCAGCCGACCTCTGTTATCAGATGTGAAATAATTTCATCAGGAAAAATGGAGTGATTTCTACAACATCCAGAAAATTGTGACACTTGATAGCTCAAAGTGATTTAACTTGTCAAAATGTGAAAATCTGACAATTGTTTTGGAATAATTGGTGTCGGATAATGACACAAACAACCCTGAAGAGGAGGAGGAGAGGAGGTGCGGGGCTGTACAACCAAGAAACAAAAACGATGTCACAAAGTCCGAAAATATTGAATATATAAAAGACGAAAGAGAATAAAAGTTTCATTGTCTTGGTGAATGACATGAAGTTTCATCTGGAATGAATTTAAATCTTCACATTCTTTTTCCTCTTGATGTCCGTGGTAAAGATCCAAATTTTCAGAACACCCTCATCAGCTGCTCCATCTGCCCTATCTGCGATTCCTCCCTTCATCTCGATGCTCTTCAATGGCTCTTTGCCAATGACGGTGGACATGATGAAAGCCGAACTTCAGCGGTGTGCTTCGTAATGTGTTGGCAGTTAGACATCGTGCCAAGCAGGTGGTGGCTGAAGGAGTGATTCATAAGAAGCAAAAGTGGAAGGTCGAAGATGATGTTTCATTTCTCATTCATGTTTGCCACTATGTGTCTTGACCCACTGTTTTTGCGCTTGATAGACGCTACGATTTGTTATTTTTCAGTGCACTACCAGAGAAAAAATGAGCACCCCCAAAAGCCTCGATTATAATCAAACTATAGCTTAAAAACCTTGTATACATGAACAAAATCAAATTAATTAGCTACATTATATGTATTGTTATCTGGTGGCCTGTCATTTAGCATCATGCAGTGCTTCAACTCGTGAAGGCATCGAAGCAATGATCTTCTGCTGTCAATATGCACATCTGTACTGTATGACGGCCTGATCCAGATTCCACCAAATGTGGAGTAGATTTTGTTGCAGCTTTTGTGTATTACGTGGCAGAGGTTGGCTTTTCTGCATCTCCCGATCCATATGTTCCCAGAAGTGCTTGTTGGCATTCATGTCAGGGCTCCGTGGTACCCAGGGAAGAAGTCGCAGCCCACTCCATGTCTTCCAAGCAGAGATTGTTCTGAACGTATGGGACGTAGCACCACCTTGTTAAAGTAAATGCGTTGCACACTATAAAATGCTTTGCTGTGGAACACATTAACCGCAGGAAGATGGTGATGCCATGGGATGTTGAGTTTGTTGACTCGAGTAATCATTTGCCCCATAGCTCATCACAACTGCAGGAACAAGTTGCAAGAGTCCAACGGAGGACTGAGAAAGATGGAAAGGAAACATTGCAATCATCCATCTAATCTATGTGTAATAAGGACATCAACAAGTTTCTCTTCCCAGTTGTGATACAAGTTTTTTTTAAGGCTCTGAGAGATCACCACCATGTTAATTTTGACGTTTTTGTTTGGAGGCAACCACTAAGCATGTCTATTGTATTGCAGTTAGATTCAACAAAATTGCTGCTCATCAATGACCCGGTATCTGCTAAGCAGACTGTAAGAGATGCTAGATCAGATGGGTTTCCCATACTAACATCCGGCAATTGTATGTATATATATATATATATATATATATATATATATATATATATATATATATATATATATATATATATATATATATATATATATATATATATATATCTGAACCTTATGGAATCGAAAATGGCTGGGCCAATCTTTACCAAAATTTGCATAAGTGCTGGGGGTACCCAAGGTCTCAGCATACGCACAGAATAACCCCCTCATCCCCACCTCCCACGAGGATGCGATTTTCACCTGAATACCGCGACACAGTGCACATGTTTACTGACCCTTTAGATTGAGAAGGGATCTTATCTGTGTATTTTGAGTGAGCACGTGACTCAAATGAATGAATGATCATTAGTATTATATTTATTATGGTTATAATGCACAAAATGATTACATCACTTCTTTTTTGTACTGAATCTTAAGCATGCCCTCACTCTATTAAAATCTCTGCTCCATCATTTATGTGGTTTCACATGTGTTTAGGATGTAAATTAATTATTTAATTAATTCATTCCTTCAAATTAAATTTCGTGATAAAATGTCTCAGGCGGCTCGCTGGGGCAGAGAGCACGGGGCACAAAACGGGGTTACATGGAGTAAAGTAGACAAAATGGGATTGCCGAGTAGGGGGCATGGAATGAGGTCTTGTATTGAGACTTGGGAGCATGGAATGTGGTTGCCAAGTAAAGGTGGGGGGGGGGGTGCACGAAGGGATCATGTACAGGAGAGAATGACATAGAGTTGAAGAGCTTAGTTGGGATGAAATTGGTCAGTTAGCTTATGGAATATACAGTGGGCATGGAATGTGGTTCAGAAGTTGGACACATGGAACAGGTTTGTGAAGAACAAGACACAGAATTTATGGGAATGAATGGGGTGGGGGGGGGGGAGAATCTTACAGCCACACTCTCAGCGTGAAAAAGCACACAGAGGCAAGGAGGGCCGTGGCACCCCTTCATCTGATAGAGTGTGAAAAATCAATCATTTTCATGTCTAGTTTGTACGTGAACAAAGCTTACACGGTGATGTCGACTCGCTCCCAGACGAGCGCATTCAAGCATCCCCGCACAGGTTATGATGTTCCATGGTTGCGTAATAGCGCGCTGCACCTACCTGGTCCATGGGTAGTAAGCGTACACAGGGAGGATGCACAGCACGAATGTCAGAGCGGGCACGATCCTTGCGTTTGATTGATATGCTGAACGGATGTGAGGGATCTTGCACCGGCTTGCTCCACGATGCGGAGCAATGATCGCCCACACAGGCCTGCGCGACTCCAAAAATACCATCCACCCTACCCCTCCCCCTCTTCCTTTTACTCCCCCTCTTCCTCCACCTCCTCCTCCTCTGGGAAACCTCCCTCCAAACTTTCATCCCTGCTTCAGCATCGTTCCCTGCATGGTAGGAAATCGGAAGGGTAGCGTATAAGTTGAAGCAAGATCCCCACCATTTACCGTGTGTATGTGTATATACGATAAGTTTGTTTATATCAACACAAAAACACGTTTCGATAAACATCAAAGAGAACAGGGAGACTCATGAAACCGTGTTATGAAAATCATGGCGCGCGCGCACACACACACACACACACACACACACACACACACACACACACACACACACACACACACACACACACACACACACACACACACACACACACACACACACACACACACACACACACACACACACACACACACACACACACACACACACTGACGTTCATGACACTGAAAATGCCATTATGAAGCATGCAAATAGCAAATGTGATGTGATATTAATACAGCAGTATAGATGTCTATACATTCACAGGGTATGTGTATATACATGTATGTCTATATATATATATATATATATATATATATATATATATATATATATATGTATGTATGTATGTATGTATGTATGTATGTATGTATGTATGTATGTATGTATGTATGTATGTGTGTGTGTGTGTGTGTGTGTGTGTGTGTGTGTGTGTGTGTGTGTGTGTGTGTGTGTGTGTGTGTGTGTGTGTGTGTGTGTGT
>NC_140968.1:97709224-97721724 GCF_056783735.1 Eptatretus burgeri | reverse complement strand
TGGAATAAAAGAAGGTAATTTATAATTAAGATTACAACAGGAATGAGCGGGACCTCTATATTTACCAGTAAGATGACAATGGTCTCTAACTTTAGACTCCTTAATTTCCCCCTCACAAATATGACAGATATTGTTCATTCTAAATTCTAATTTTTCTTCTTTGGTTAATTTCATCGGTTCATTTGTTTCTTTCATTAATTTAGTGAGTCTTATACAATCCTTTTCTAATCGTTTTACAAACTCTTGTGAAGCATTTTTTCCACGATAATGTTCAAGTTTGTTATACTTTTCTCCAACAGATGATTTGATATAATAACAGAAACCACAAGGAATATGTTTTTGATATTTATTTGTATATGGTTCTTTTGGATTAGGAGAAGCAGTATTTATCTTTTTAAGGATACATTCAAAATCAGCGTATATCACAAATGGGTGCATGATAGATTTATTATAATCTTCAAAATAAATCTTTTCACCAGGTTTAGGCATTGTAATTACAGCTGATTTATGATTACTACAATATTTTGAATGTTGTTCTAATCGTTCTTTTGTATGAAATGAATTAAGACATCGCTTACAAGGATATATTTTGTTTGCTGTTCTGAATACCTGAGAAGAGATTAATCTTGATAAATTATTGATGTATGTGTAATGTGAATTCTTTCCAACACTAAAATATAAAAGGTCAATGTGTGTTTCTTCATTTTTATAGTTGTTTGAAATTTTTAATATTTGAACTTTGTTTGTATCCGTTAATCCATATACATTAATAGAAAGATTATTCTTTTCTCAAATTTAGGAATATCTGTTAATGGCATTGGGAATTTAAAATCTTTAATGTCCAAGGTATTCTCATATTTCATATATTGTTTTACTCTTTCTGAATTACATTTTGGTGGATGTAAGTGAGCAAGAACAGACCAGAGAAAACATTTATTATCATTGTTCTTAATATTAACAACTGCCTTCTTTAGTTTTATTTCTTTTGGTAATTCAATATAAGAAGAAGCTTTAAGAGGGTTTGATTTTAGAATGTGTATATCTAAAAAGATGATTTTTTTAATATTGAATCCACTTCCTACCACTGTATTATCAACATCCTCCTCTTGTCTTGATAGTTCTTCATAAACCCCACTATTCAAAAAATCTTGAAATGATGTTATAAAATGAAGATCTGTTCTCATATAAGGAGTTTGTTCTTCATCTTGTCTTTTCATATTCATTTTCACTCCCATATAAAACTTTAAAGTTTTCATTTCTTTTAATGTCTTTTTAATAAATTTTTCAACATCGGGTTTCACTATTTCAATTGATTCAGCTATTGATGATGGACCGGGTTCTCCAAATTGAAAAATCCTTATTTTTATATGCCCTTTAAATGCCTCATCAGTGTTTTTAATGTAATAGTCTCCCTTTACTTTAAACTCATTTTTCTTGTGTTTTTGTGATTGAAGATGTTGATTATAACTACTCTTCAAAACATCCTTTGAACAGATATCACAATGTTTTCTTTCCAACTCAAGAGGAGATATTTGATGAAATAGATTAAATGTGTGTTTGTTGGTTCGGAGGTGTTTTCTATAATGTTTATATTCGTGATTACAAACATCGCAGTACGTTGTATTCACCATATTTATAGAATAAAACTTTGCTTAAACTAAAATTTTCTTGATGAAAATTTCGTTTAATTTATAGGTGAATCTGTGCTTAAAAACATTTTATCCTCCAACTTTTTCACTTAATAAATACAATGTTTCAAGACACAAAAGACAAGTTTCAATCAATCTCTTCATCTGTTAAAGATACTGAGAAATATGTCAAGGATGTAAAATTGAACAAAGATAAATATAACAACTATTGGATAAAAACTATTATGGTAAATAATATGAGTTCTTCAATTTCCTTCAGTGGAAGGGCTTTTAGTATACCTGGTAGAACATCAATTAAAGTATCTCTAACAAAAGTTTCTCCTCTCCTTCTAGTAATATATTCAAAACTAGAAAAAGCAATGAAACAAGAAAAAGTATCAAAGAACAAAAACCTTATGGATGAAGCTTTAGAAAGAAAAGATAAGACCATCTGTAATATGCAAGGAGAAATTTGTATTTTTTTCAACAACCCTAAAGATGTAAATCTTGATGAAATAAAGGATGTTAATATATCAGGTGAAATGACATTTCGTTCAATAGTAGTTAACGATAATTTTAAAATTACCTTTAATATAAAAAATGTTGTCGTTGAATCTGTTAATGAAAAAAAGTATATCGATATCGATGGTAATATACAACTGAAAGTATAGATGAATTTCAGTTTAAGTAAAGTTTTACTTTATAAATATGCTAGACTTTCCTGATTCTCCATATGACAAATTTGAGAATTGTCCTGTGTGTGAAAGACAGGGATTAAACACAGAGTCAAAAGCCTATAAACAATGTATATTCTGTGATTATCTTCTAATTAATGATAATAAAAAATATAAAAAGGAAAATAATTCTTTTAGATTTACACCAAAAATGAATTACTTTACAAGATTGATTAGAGAAATGAATGTAAAGTATGAGGATGATAACACACCTTTCCTTACAAGGGAAGAAACTGAACGTATAAGAGAAATGTTCAAAGGATTGTTGTTGTATATTATTCATGGATGTAATTTTCAGGGAAATATCAACACAAGATATTGTATAAATAAAATAATGGATTATCTTGAAATTAAACCTGAACTTAGGATAAAATATAGAGTTTCTAAAAAGCCAATAATAAATTAAATAACCTGTTTTTCAAATATATAAATGAATGATTTTTTACCTATTTGGGAAAATAAGATAAAATTTAACAACCATAAAAATCTCCCAAATTCATTAAGATGTCTCATAGTTGGTTCAAGTGGATGTGGAAAAACCTGCTTACTTTTAAAAATGCTCCTCACTCCCAACTTTTTAGATTATGATAATTTAATAATTTTCACAAAGTCGAGTTTTCAACCAGAGTATCAACTACTCTCACAAGGTTTTAATGCTGGTCTTCAAAAAGAAGATATAATAGGTTTATTTAAACGTCAAAAAACCTAAATGATTATAACATTGAAGATATAATTCAACTATTTTGTGATACACAGAGATGTAAAAAGAAATCAAATCTTATAACTTGTATTCTTAGTGATAATACGGATGATATACCGTCTCCCCAAGATTTGGATAAATCAAAAAAGAACCTCGTTATCTTTGATGATTGTGTTAATGAGAGAAACCAAACGGTAATGGACAGCTACTACACAAGAGGGAGACATTCTTCTTGTAATTGTATTTATCTTAGTCAATCGTACTTTCAACTTCCTCGTCGTTCCATCAGAAACAATGCTAATACTTTTATTTTATTCAAGTTAAATTCAATAGATATCAATAATTTTTGGAGAGATAATTGTTCTACATTATGTAGTAAAAAGAAATTTGAGGATTATATGAAGCACACGACTGAAAAATATAAATATATTGTTGTGAAACAAGATGAGATATTAAGGGATATATTTTTTGTTTTATAAACAATTACATATATAAATGACAACTATTATTATAAATCTTGTGGGTAAATCTGCTTCTGGAAAAAACTTTCATAAATCAAGGTTCTTGTGTAGTACAAATGAGAATATTGTAAATTTACTTAAACACCCCGTGATACGCATTGTATCAACAACAACTAGAGCAATAAGACCTGGAGAAGTAAAAGGTGAAGATTATCACTATATTTCAGTGGAGGAACATATGCGATTGAGGAATGAAGGACAAATATTTGAGGAGGTTTCTCTTGGTACAACAAAATATTCACATTGTAAGAGTGAGTTAAAGAAACTAAAATCTGGTGGTGTTGGGATATTAGAAACTAATCCAGAAGGAACGAGACAAATTATTAAATATCTGAGCGGAGTGAAGATTTTATCATTCGGTTTTGATGTTGATGAAGAAACTCAACACAAACGTATGAAAAGCAGAGATGCAAGGATTAGTGAAGAAGAAATTACAACTCGCATTAATGTTAATAAAGAATTTGATGAAATATTTAAAGAAAAGGATTTATTTGAACACATCTACTTGAATGATGAAGAAAAGGAAAATTTCCCTGTTGATCTTTACAATTCATTAAATGATATTTTACAATAAATAAATGGATACAAAAGAAAGAGCAAGAAGATTTAAGGAACATCAAGAGTTGGTTTCAAAAGTTGTAAAACAACAGGAAGACATAAAGAAGAAACGCAGACAGAAACTAACGGGCGAAGAAGCATTTGAAAAAAAACAAGAGAAATTTTTTAAACCACTTTTAAAAACTTCCCAAGAAAAAATGAAAGAAGTTTCCACAGTTCCCACAGTAGAATATACTCCTAGAAAGCTTCAAATGTTAAAAGATTTCAGTCAAATGACGGAGGAAGAATTAGAGCATTTAGGAGAATTAGAATATGATGATGAAGGTTTATTTCAACAACTGGAAGAGATTAATCAACCCCCTGATTATATTGTGAATGCTGTTCAAAACAATGAATATTCAGCGGATTCAAAAACCAAAGCAGGACTCATTCCAACAGAACAACCAGCAATATTTCATCTTGTTCAAGAAAAGGTATTGATATTTAATGATGAATTAAGGTTCTTAAGTTCTGCTCAACCCCCTGTTAAACTAACTCCGAGATTAATGTTTCTTCTCACAAAAGATGGAAGACAAGGTTCAACTGTGAGGGATGAATCAAAGTATATTGATAAACCATTGGATATGGAAAATAATGATGATAGAGTATATATTGATTTGCTGAACACTCTAAATTATAAGGTTATTCTTTCTGGTAAAAGTAGGAAGAATGAGAAGGAGAAACACATTATTCAGGCTTTAAGTATCCTTGGTTCAGGTATTAGTTTTCTTCCAAATGACCCATCGCAATTAGTTAATAGACTGTTATTGTTGTTCGGCAGTAAGAAGGCTGGAAATAACAATTGTTTTAATGAAGCATCAGCCATTTTAGACCAGTTGATGAACATGAAAATAATTAATAAATCTCAATATAAAGACATTTTATCTCATATTAAATAAGATGAGAAGCACAATCCTGAGTTTTAATTTCACAACAAGCGACCACACATCTTCATTCCCATACCCACTACAACTTGACACAACAAAAGAATATGAGGCATCTTTATTGTCCATGGAGACTTATAATACCTTATTTAATATAACCGAGAAAAATGACAAGTTTAGTTATAATCCGGGAAGTGGATACAAAGCGATAACAGTCTCACTGAGCATACGAGATTTCTCAAATATCTTCCGAAATTGCTCGTCTTATGAAAGAACAGGGTGATGAACCAAAAAATATTGTTATAAACATTCAAAAACATACTTCAAAATCAACGATTAAAGTTAAAAATAACTACAAGGTTGATTTCACAATTGATAATTCATTTAGAGAGTTATTAGGTTTCTCCTCAAAAAGATTGAAACTAATGGGACGTTTTACAGTGATAATGTCATTCAAATATCCTCAGGAATAAATTCGGTGTTAATTCACTGTGATTTGATTGATGGTGCTTATAATGATGGATTAAAAACAAATACAATATTTTCATTCAGCGCATACTCAACCCCAATTGGTTATAAATTCAATATGGAGCCTAAAAATTTGGTTTATCTACCTGTGTCAGGAAAAACCATACACAGAGTAAATTTTAGGATAACCGACCAAGATAATCGTGTGATCTCTTTTAATGGAGAAGTTATATCCATCAGAATTCACCTACGTGAAGTTTTTCAATAAATAAATACGATGGTTATTGTGAGGAAGCACGAGTTGGGAAAATATAAAATAATTACAGGGGATGGGATGTTCCTTTCCCCGTACTACAAGGGTGAAGGTATGTATCTTGGTAGAGGATACTATAAACCTAAGAGACAAAGGGGTGTCGGACATCAATTTAGAGGAGATGGGATAATTGATACTCTCATGGGTATTGGTTCAACTATTCTTAAACATAAAGACCTAATTGGTTCAACTGCTTCTGCTGTGGGAAATGTAGCAGGTGCTGTAAAGAGTATAAAAGATGCTCAGAAAGAATCTCATAAATTACAAGCAATAAAAGAAATTAAGAAAGGTAAAACTCAGTTGTCCCCCAAGAACGACAGAAAATAATTCAAATACTTGGATCAGGGTTTCAAAAGTTTTAACATCTTTTTTCCTAAATAAATACAAGTATGGAAGCAATTGATAGTATCTATGATTTGGATGATACTATTATTATCTCAAACTCCACTAAAAAGAAGATTACTTCAAGGTAAATGCAATAACTGGAACAGACTGGAATACAAATGGTACAAAAAGTTTTGAAATAAATAATCAACAAACCTATTTGAATCTCTCCGAAAGTTTCTTGTTGTGTAAATTTAAATTCACTAAGGCTGGGAATAACACAAACGCTACACTTGTAAATGATTTCTTCTGGAAAATGTTTGATAGTGTGCGATTGTATATTGGAACACAAGAAGTTGAAGCGGTTGATTATGTCTCTGCTGTATCTGAAATGATGAAATTTACACTCTATACATTCAGTGATAGAATGGGAAAGGGGTCTGTCGAAGGTTTTATTCCTGATATGTCAACGGGAACAAACACAGACCCTGGGTATACTCAAAGGAAAGGAATGTATAATGATGATACAAAAGCAGAAAATAGTTTTACTGTGGCAGTTCCTCTTAAAGGTATATTTGGATTTTGTGATTATGATAAAGTTCTGTATGGTCTTAAAATTAGATTTCAACTACAAAGGAATGATAATGAAAATAGATTGCTTTTTGGTGTTGGTAATGCTTTTGGTGATCAGAATAAATTTGTAATTGAGGAGATGAGTTGGTATATCAGTGAATATACTCCTAATCTTAAAACAGAAGAGATGTTGAATCGAAGACTTAACTCAAAAAAACCACTCAGTGTATCATACCTCAAAAGAAGATGTCAACACGTTAAACTCAATCAAACTACTTACACGTGGAATTTGGGTGTTCTGGAAGGAAAGCCACGATATCTGTGGATGATTTTTAAAAAGCCAGATGGTGATACTGCGACTGATAAGAATAATGCATTGAGTGATAATGCTAAGGTGAAACAACTTCGCGTTTCTCTAGATGGAACATTTTATCCACGAGATAGATTGGAAATTAATTGGGAAAAAATGATTTTGCTGAAGCATACAAGTCTTACCAAAAGGTGTGTGAAAGTAATGGAAATAAAGAACCTATTTTGGATATGACAGCATTTAAAAGTTTGTATACAATCTATACGTTTGACCTGAGCGCTCAAAAAGAAACTATAAAGTCTAATCGAGTGGATACTTCCCTATACATTGAAAGAGGAGAGAGTGAAGAAGTTGATACATATTGTTTGCTTTTGGAAGAAACAGAATTGCAGATTAATACAGATAATGGTGTGATGATTAGTCTCACATAATTTTTTTGTTAAATAAATGAGTGGCAAAGTACCAACTGGGGTATATGTTAATCAAATCAATCTTCATAAACTATCATCTTGTGTTCAAAATCAAAAGCCTTGTACGATTAACGTTAATACAATTCAGAGAAAAGGAGCAGTAAGAATTGATGTTTTGCTCACAAGAGAACAGGTTAAAATCTTGAATGACACTGGCTCACTTAAAATTAAAATGACAAAACCAATGTTAAAAAAATATTCAATAAGAGAGACGAGTGGAGGATTTCTCCCATTTCTAATTCCTTTATTTGCTGGTTTAAGTGTGGTTGGAGCATTGACGGGTGGTATTTCAACAGCGGTCAAAACTGCCAACGAAAGGAAGGCTCAACTCCAGGCTCAAAAAGAATTGGAAAGACATAACAAAGAGTTGGAGAAACAAATTAGTGGAAGTGGTGTAATTGTAGATTTTGCTGAAAAACTTGAAGGTCTGCCTGATAAAGCGAGATTGTTAGTTGGAGATATGCTTTCTTCTATAGCACAAGCAGGTGTAAAATTAACGAAAAGAGGTAATGGATTATATCTTTCTAATAAATAAATGAGCATTGATGAGTGGTTGAAAGAATTTGGAAAGAATACAACATCAAATTTACAACTTGCCAAATATTGTAAGAAATTAAAAATTCATAATGTGGTTATTTGTATGAGAGATGAATTAACAAATGTGTCGAAACATACAAAGAATATTATTATGAACTTAGAAGATAATGATGGGAACGGTTCTCATTGGGTTTGTATTTTTAATAGTCAAGACAAATATTATTTTGATAGTTTTGGTCTTCCACCACCTGTTGAAGTCATAAAATTCTTACAGAATGGTGTTTATCAAACATTTCAAGTCCAAGAATTAAATTCCAAGTGTTGTGGTCAATTATGTCTATATGTGTTATTTCAACTCAACAAAAATAAAAAATTTTATGATATTATTTTTAATCTAATATAAATGACTTATGTTGGTAAAGATGGTTCTATCTTTGGTGTATCTCAAGAACTGGATATTGATTTATCAAATTATTACACAAAGGCACAGGCTGAACGATATAAATATAATATAAACAAAAATATTAACATGAAAAATGCTTATAAATTAAAAAATTATCCAAGCCCGACTGACGCGAATGACTTGGTGAGATTAAGCGATTTATCACAATATATATACTTAAATAAAACGGCTGTGTATTCTAAAGATACAGAAGTGTTGATATTATCTCCAGGTCATACAGAATTCACAGTTCGAATTAAAATAAATTTTTATAAAGAAGGGCGTATCGTTTGTATGAGAATAGAACAATGGGGGTATGATATGAATGATTTAGGGTATAATTGGTCATTTAAAATTAACCTCGAAGACCTGGAACAATTAAATCAGTCTCGTAAGGAAGAATATTATCCACTTGGTATCGAGAATGAGTTTTGTGGAGCCACGATTAGTAAACAACAAATAAAAGAATTTAATAAGGGTAAATATAATAATGGTTTTGCCCTTGTTTATCTCATGAAAACAGAAAAAACAGGATTATATATAATAAGTAAGGAAATACAAAATGATTTAACTATGGGAAGATGGGGAGGTGTTTCGTGCCATAATATTATTCTAACATATATTTCTAATACATAAATGACAGCAAGAAGGCTTCAAGAAAATTATCATTTCTGTGTTCAAGCATACCTTCAAGAAAAGGGTATTCGGTATTTTAATAAATATGTTCTACAACATAAGAATGAGGTATTTTCAATAAAAGATTGGCATTATGCTGATGTTGATAAACCAACAACTTTAGATTTAATTAGAATGTTAAATAATGAAAAAATTATAAGGTTAAGAAAAGGTAAGGCTCTTTTAGAAATTCAAAAGAAATTTTATTGGTATCCTGTTGTAAAAAAAATTATTTTGGATACAGGAATAACAAGAAATCCTGATGAATATATGTATAATATTCTATGGGGTGTAAACGATTCAAGTATAGTAAGGGATGAGGAAGGAGTTGAAGAAGAGAGGGAAGAGAGAGAGAAGGAGGAAAGAGAGAAGAGAGAGAGGGAGAAGAAAGAGAAGGAGGAAAAGGAGAAGAGAGAGAAGGAGGAAAGAGAGAATAGAGAGAGGGAGGAAAGAGAGAAGAGAGAGAGAGAGAGGAAAGAGAGAAGAGAGAGGGAGGAAAGAGAGAGAATGAATAAATATCAAAATATGGAAACCAGTGAGATTCAAAAAAGAATAGAGGTATTAAAGAAATTAACTTATCTCACCAGGGAGGAATACAAAGAATTAAAAAGTCTATTTGCAATACTTTCGACAAGACTATCGACATCGAGAAGACATGTATTTTAATTCAAGTTTTTTCTTAAATAAATGGAGGAGAGAGTGAAGGCATTTCTAAGGATTCTTTATGTTTTAAAAATTAAGATTCAAATGTGCATGTTGGAAACTAAAAAGGTTTTTGCACTCTGCAGGAATTTTTCTCATAAATAAATGAGTTATTGTCTCAAATGTAAAAAGAAAACTAATACTAAAAATATTTCATATATTAAAAGTAAAAATAACAGGGTTATACAAAAAGGTATATGTTCGGTGTGTGGTTCAAAAAAAAAATCAATTTATCTCCAAACACAAACTCGGAGGAGATATACAAAAGTTTTTATCAGGAAGTAAATTTACAACTACTGGAATACCAGGGGAATTACATCTTCCAGGGTATTCTTTCTGTGGTCCAGGCACAAACTTGGATAAAAGATTAGATGAGGCAGACAATCCTAAATCCTGGAGTAAACCAATCAATCGAGTTGATGAAGTGTGCATGAGACACGATATTGATTATGGGAATACCACAACGTTGGAAGAAAAGCATGAAGCCGATAGAGAAATGTTGTATAATTTGTCTCTGATACAAAATCCAACCTTGAGAGAAAAAGTTGATAGGTTCATCGTGAAGAAGATGATTAGTGCTAAATTGAAACTTGGACTTGGAAATTCAAAAAACTTATAGGCTCTAATGATGCCATTAAGACTGAAGAGCAATTAGCTGATGAATTACATAAACCAATATTCACAAAGTTTCAGAGAAGGAAAGTTTATTCCAAGGAAGTTGATTATATCTGGTCTGCTGATTTGATTGAACTCAATAATGATAAGGGGTACAAGTATGCTTTAACCGTTATTGATTTGAGGAGTAGATATGCGTGGGTTGTCCCTTTAAAAAACAAAACAGGTAATACTCTTATGTTAGCTTTTCAACAGATATTTAATAAAAGTAAGAGAAAACCTAAGAAATTGTGGACTGATGAGGGTAGAGAGTTTTATAACAAGACATTTATGAATTTTCTAAAAATAACAGTATTACATTATACAGTACCTTTAATGAAGGGAAGGCAGTTGTTGTTGAACGTTTTAATCGTACCTTAAAAGAGAGACTATATAAAAAATTCACACAACTCGGTTCACAACAATGGTTATCTTTTATTCAGGATATTGTGGATAAGTATAATGACACGATTCACACGTCAACGAATATGAAGCCATCAGAAACATTTACAAAATTAAAATATGAAAAAGAGATTAATGTCAGAAAACCTAAGTTCAAAGTTGGTGATATCGTAAGAATATATAGGTGGAAATCTCATTTTGAAAAGGGTTTTACTGAACGATGGACGAAAGAACTTTTTAAAATTGTTGATGTAATAGATACAGTTCCTTGGACTTATAAAATATATGATTTGGAAGGGGAAGAGATTTTAGGTTCATTTTATTCACAGGAATTACAAAAGACAAAACTAAGCAGATAATACACCTTTGTGGACACTAGAGGGCCAAGTCCGAGGTGTATAACAGTATATAATGTGTGTCAAGGGGGACGTTCTTAGATCTGTGAACCCCAAACACAGAATCCTCAACTGAATAGTCAAGGCTTAACTTTTGTTTGTGTGTGTGTGTGTGTGCAATGGGAGCAATAGGTTGGCGCTTCACTCCCTCCTACTATACACCGTTGTGGACACTCGAGGGCCAAGTCCGAGGTGTATAACAGTATATAATGTGTGTCAAGGGGGACGTTCTTAGATCTGTGAACCCCAAACACAGAATCCTCAACTGAATAGTCAAGGCTTAACTTTTGTTTGTGTGTGTGTGTGTGTGCAATGGGAGCAATAGGTTGGCGCTTCACTCCCTCCTACTATACACCGTTGTGGACACTCGAGGGCCAAGTCCGAGGTGTATAACAGTATATAATGTGTGTCAAGGGGGACGTTCTTAGATCTGTGAACCCCAAACACAGAATCCTCAACTGAATAGTCAAGGCTTAACTTTTGTTTGTTGATGTGTATGTGTGTGTGTGTCCCAACCCTCACATTCAAAATCTCAACCCCAACCCTCACATTCAAAATCTCAACCCCAACTCAATCCTCACCCAACACAGTCTTTTTCAAAATGAGATTTCCACCTATATATATATATATTTTTACGTTTTTTTTTTTTTCTTCTTCCAATTCTGTCTTTTAAGGCTTTCAGGTTTGATGACGTAAAAAGGGGGAGTAAGCCTGCACTTTCTTCCCAGAACTTTCTTGATCTTGCTCCCATCAAGCACCATCCGACAAAGAACTACATCGATAGGTTTAGATCCCAAAGAGTGATAGCAACTCCAAAAGTCTCCAAAATATAAATAAATAAAATAATAATAATAATAAATAAATAAATAAATAAATAAAAGCCCCCAAAAAAGTTTCAAGTGTCCAACATAAACCCAACTTTCCAAGTCTTCAAGGTATAACCACATTCCCGTTGAGTTTCCAAGATATGTATCACATTGTGAGTTATCAATCCAGAACCCACATTTCAAGTATTCAAAGTAAAACCAACTTACAAAGTCTCTTAAGGATAACTCATTTACTGATTTTTTCAAAATTTGTGAGTCTCCAAGGTAGGTCCCATATTTAGAACCATCTTGGCAGAACCCTTTTCCTGAGTCTCCAAGGTAGTTATTTAAACCATCAAGGCAGA
>NC_140968.1:97689224-97701724 GCF_056783735.1 Eptatretus burgeri | reverse complement strand
ATATATCTCCCAGTTATTTTCCAAGCTGTCTCTCCCGAAGCATCATTTCCTGTGGCCACACCCAATGATTAAGCAATCTCCTCATCGTTGCTTTATAAGTGATTCGCCAGACAAAGTTTCTGCCAGACGGGATTTTCATTTTTACAACTGAGACATGAGCGATCTTTCTTCCGCGAACAAAACAGCTCAACACAAAGTTGGTAAGCCTGTGTATAGGTTCCTCTTTGAACGATGAAGCAATTGATTATAAATTAAATCGTGATAATTCTGATATATATATATATATATATATATATATATATATATATATATATATATATATATATATATATATATATATATATATATATTTTTTTTTTTTTTCTTGGCAGGTCCTTGGAAGAAGAGCAGTTTACATATCACGACGAGGTGCATGAAATTAATGCTCTTATTGAAGAGGTCAATCATCTTAGAAGAGAACTGAAAAACATTTTTAAAGACTGACACGACGTCTTATCACGGCCTCTGATCTTTTTGCCATCTTGTACCAATGGTAAAAAAAACTGAGACATGGACTCACTCTCTTCCGATGAAGATAACAGCTCACTACAAAGTTGGTAAGTTTGTGTAAGGTTTCCTCTTTGAACAATGAAGCAATTGATTATAAATTAAATCGTGATAATGTGAAAATATATATTTTTTCCTGGCAGGTCCTTGGAAGAAGTGGAGTTTACATATCACGATGAGGTGCATCAAATGAATGCTCTTATTGAAGAGGCCAATGATTTTAGAAGAGAATTGAAAAACATTTATAATGACTGGTACGAAGTCTTATCACGGCCTCTGATCTCGAATAAATTAAACCAATGGTGAGACACGTGTGTGTGTGTGTGTGTGTTTGTGTGTGTGTGTGTGTGTGTGTGTGTGTGTGTGTGTGTGTGTGTGTGTGTGTGTGTCTTTCCCTGTGTGTTTGTCTCTCTCTATCTCTCCCTGTCTGTCTCTTTGTATCTCTCTCTGTCTGTCTTTCTACCTACCTCTCTCTGTCCGTCTCTCCATCTATACCCTTGACTCATTATTAATTTTTTTTTCAGCTCGATTTCACAACATCAGCTGTTGAAGCAATCTGGTACAACACATGATTTTCTGGAGGTAAATGTTTCTGAATTATTATTTAGTTATTTGTTTATTAATATCACTCTCTCTTTGGAATGTCGTCTTATGTTGGTTGCATCATTAGTTTGGACGCGGTTTTACCAGTACACTGGAATTCATTTTATTGGCCTTGGAAGGATGACAGGCTGAGTCGGCCTCCTGGTGTGTTAATTCAGTGGTCAACGAGGCTTGAACTTAGAACCAACACCAGGCTTACTCATATTACCATGTAATTATCTTTATAAAACCTAATTATTATCCACTTTTTGTTTCAAAACAGAATATGGTGTCTGTGTTTCGAAATCACAAGACATCTGAAGAAGATTGCTGGGAAAGATTATACATTCTCGCAAATGAATATTTAATATTTTCAATTTTGATTAATTATATTTGTTTTGTTTACAATTACTTGATTTTGAATTTCAAAAAAAGGATCAAGACATTAAGGAGAGGGAGGGGGGGTTGGGGGGCGGGGGGGGGAGGTGCGCTCCCCCAATGACCCATCACCCCCTCATCCCACCCTCCCCTCCCCATGTGTGTGTGTGGGGAAGGGTGGGGGTGGGATGAGGGAGGTGGTGGGTCAAAGGTGGGGGCGCACAGGGGGATGAGGGGTGGGGCTTGTGTGGGCGGGGCTTGTGTGGGTGGGGTTTATGTGAGCGGGGCTTCGGTGTGGGCGGGGCGTGTGTGGGCGGGGCTTGTGTGGGTGGGGCTTGTGGGAGGGCGTTTATGTGGGTGGCGCTTGTGTGGGCGGGGCTTCGGTGGGGTTTATGTGGGTGGGCTTCGGTGGGGTTTGTGTGGGCAGGGTTTATGTGGGTGGAGCTTCTGTGGGAGGGGTTTATGTGGGCAGGGTTTATGTGGGCAGGGTTTATGTGGGCGGAGCTTCGGTGGGGTTTATGTGGGTGGGCTTCGGTGGGGTTTGTGTGGGCAGGGTTTATGTGGGTGGAGCTTGTGTGGGAGGGGTTTATGTGGGCAGGGTTTATGTGGGCAGGGTTTATGTGGGCGGGGCTTCGGTGGGGCTTATGTGAGAGGGGTGAATGTGGATGAGGCTTATGTGGATGAGGTTTGTGTGGATAAATAGATGGGTGGATGGGTGGATGAGTGGAACTTGTGTGGATGGGTGGATAATTTTTTAATTAAATAAACATGTTGTGTGTGGGGAACTAATTAACTAATCACTAATTATGTGAATATGATGAATATTGGGTGGAGCTTGTGTGGGGTTTGTGTGTGTGGAGCTTGTGTGGGGTGGAGTTTTTGTGTGGAGCTTGTGAGGGGTTTGTGTGTGTGGAGTTTTTGTGTGGAGCTTGTGGGGGGTTTGTGTGGGGTTTGTGTGTGTGGAGCTTGTGTGGGGTGGAGTTTTTGTGTGGAGCTTGTGAGGGGTTTGTGTGTGTGGAGTTTTTGTGTGGAGCTTGTGGGGGGTTTGTGTGGGGTTTGTGTGGGGTGGGGTTTGTGTGGAGCTTGTGTGGGGTGGGGTTTATGTGGGTGGGTTTTGCGTGGGCGGAGTCAAAAAGGGGCGGAGTCAAAAAATTTCAATTTATCTTTGTCTTTTGTAATTCCTGTGAATAAAATGAACCTAAAATCTTTTCCCCTTCCAAATCATATATCTT
Organism: Eptatretus burgeri; assembly: GCF_056783735.1. Lineage (NCBI taxonomy): Eukaryota > Metazoa > Chordata > Myxini > Myxiniformes > Myxinidae > Eptatretus > Eptatretus burgeri. Next base: position 97,698,986 of record NC_140968.1, on the reverse strand, counting down.
ATAAGTCCAAGGAACCGTATCTATTACATCAACAATTTAAAAAAGTTCGTTCGTCCATCGTTTAGTATAACCCTTTTCAAAATGAGATTTCCACCTATATATTCTTACGATATCACCAACTTTGAACTTAGGTTTTCTGACATTAATCTCTTTTTCATATTTTAATTTTGTAAATGTTTCTGATGGTTTCATATTTGTTGATGTGTGAATTGTGTCATTATACTTATCCACAATATCCTGAATAAAAGATGACCATTGCTGTGAACCGAGTTGTGTGAATTTTTTATATAGTCTCTCTTTTAAGGTACGATTAAAACGTTCAACAACAACTGCCTTCCCTTCATTAAAGGTACTGTATAATGTAACACTGTTATTTTTTAGAAAATTCATAAATGTCTTGTTATAAAACTCTCGACCCTCATCAGTCCACAATTTTTTAGGTTTTCTCTTACTTTTATTAAATATCTGTTGAAAAGCTAACATAAGAGTATTACCTGTTTTGTTTTTTAAAGGGACAACCCACGCATATCTACTCCTCAAATCAATAACGGTTAAAGCATACTTGTACCCCTTATCATAATTGAGTTCAATCAAATCAGCAGACCAGATATAATCTACTTCCTTGGAATAAACTTTCCTTCTCTGAAACTTTGTGAATATTGGTTTATGTAATTCATCAGCTACTTGCTCTTCAGTCTTAATGACATCATTAGAGCCTATAAGTTTTTTGAATTTCCAAGTCCAAGTTTCAATTTAGCACTGATCATCTTCTTCACAATGAACCGATCAACTTTTTCTCTCAAGGTTGGATTTTGTATCAGAGACAAATTATACAACATTTCTCTATCGGCTTCATGCTTTTCTTCCAACGTTGTGGTATTCCCATAATCAATATAGTGTCTCATGCACACTTCATCAACTCTATTGATGGGTTTACTCCAGGATTTAGGATTGTCTGCCTCATCTAATCTTTTATCCAAGTTTGTGCCTGGACCACAGAAAGAATACCCTGGAAGATGTAATTCCCCTGGTATTCCAGTTGTTGTAAATTTACTTCCTGATAAAAACTTTTGTATATCTCCTCCTCGCTTGTGTTTGGAGATAAATTGATTTTTTTTTGAACCACACACCGAACATATACCTTTTTGTATAACCCTGTTATTTTTACTTTTAATATATGAAATATTTTTAGTATTAGTTTTCTTTTTACATTTGAGACAATAACTCAATTATTTATGTGAAAAATTCCTGCAGAGTGCAAAAACCTTTTTAGTTTCCAACATGCACATTTGAATCTTAATTTTTAAAACATAAAGAATCCTTAGAAATGCCTTCACTCTCTCCTCCATTTATTTAAGAAAAAAAATGAAAAACTTGAATTAAAATGAATAGCTTGTCGATGTCAATATTCTTGTCGAAAGTATTGCAAATAGACTTGTCAATTCTTTGTTTTCCTCCTCGGTGGGTTGAGTTATTTTCTGTAATACCACCAATCTTTTTTTAATCTCACTGGTTTCCATATTTTGATATTTATTTTGTCTCGCTCTTTCCTCCCTCTCCTTCTCTCTCTCCTGCCTCTCCTTCTCTCCCTTCTCTCTCTTCTCCTTTTCCTCCTTCTCTTTTTTCTCCCTCTCCTCCTTCTCTCTCTTCTCTTTTTCCTCCTTCTCTCTCTTCTCCTTTTTCTCCTCTTTCCTCTCTTCTTCAACTCCTTCCTCATCCCTTATTATCCTTGAATCGCTTACACCCCATAGAATATCATACATATATTCATCAGGATTTCTTGTTATTCCTGTATCCAAAATAATTTTTTTTACAACAGGAAACCAATAAAATTTCTTTTGAATTTCTAAAAGAGCCTTACCTTTTCTTAACTTTATAATTTTTTCATTATTTAACATTCTAATTAAATCTAAAGTTGTCGGTTTATCAACATCAGCATAATGCCAATCTTTTATTGAAAATACCCCATTCTTATGTTGTAGAACATATTTATTAAAATACCGAATACCCTTTTCTTGAAGGTATGCTTGGACACAGAAATGATAATTTTCTTGAAGCCTTCTTGCTGTCATTTATGTATTAGAAATATATGTTAGAATAATATTATGGTACGAAACACCTCCCCATCTTTCCATAGTTAAATCATTTTGTATTTCCTTACTTATTATGTATAATCCTGTTTTTTCTGTTTTCATGATATAAACAAGGGCAAAACCATTATTATATTTACCCTTATTAAATTCTTTTATTTGTTGTTTACTAATCGTGGCCCCACAAAACTCATTCTCGATACCAAGTGGATAATATTCTTCCTTACGAGACTGATTTAATTGTTCCAGGTCTTCGAGGTTAATTTTAAATGACCAATTATACCCTAAATCATTCATATCATACCCCCATTGTTCTATTCTCATACAAACGATACGGCCTTCTTTATAAAAATTTATTTTAATTCGAACTGTGAATTCTGTATGATCTGGAGATAATATCAACACTTCTGTATCTTTGGAATACACGGCCGTTTTATTTAAGGATATATATATATATATATATATATATATATATATATATATATATATATATATATATATATATATATATATTGTGATAAATCGCTTAATCTCACCAAGTCATTCGCGTCAGTCGGGCTTGGATAATTTTTTAATTTATAAGCATTTTTCATGTTAATATTTTTGGTTATATTATATTTATGTCGTTCAGCCTGTGCCTTTGTGTAATAATTTGATAAATCAATATCCAGTTCTTGAGATACACCGAAGATAGAACCATCTTTCCCAACATAAGTCATTTATATTAGATTAAAAATAATATCATAAAATTTTTTATTTTTGTTGAGTTGAAATAACACATGTCGACATAATTGACCACAACACTTGGAATTTAATTCTTGGACTTGAAATGTTTGATAAACACCATTCTGTAAGAATTTTATGACTTCAACAGGTGGTGGAAGACCAAAACTATCAAAATAATATTTGTCTTGACTATTAAAAATACAAACCCAATGAGAACCGTTCCCATTATTATCTTCTAAGTTCATAATAATATTCTTTGTATGTTTCGGCACATTTGTTTATTCATCTCTCATACAAATAACCACATTATGAATTTTTAATTTCTTACAATATTTGACAAGTTGTAAATTTGATGTTGTATTCTTTCCAAATTCTTTAAACCACTCATCAATGCTCATTTATTTATTAGAAAGATATAATCCATTACCTCTTTTCGTTAATTTTACACCTGCTTGTGCTATAGAAGAAAGCATATCTCCAACTAACAATCTCGCTTTATCAGGCAGACCTTCAAGTTTTTCAGCAAAATCTACAATTACACCACTTCCACTAATTTGTTTCTCCAACTCTTTGTTATGTCTTTCCAATTCTTTTTGAGCCTGGAGTTGAGCCTTCCTTTCGTTGGCAGTTTTCACCGCTGTTGAAATACCACCCGTCAATGCTCCAACCGCACTTAAACCAGCAAATAAAGGAATTAGAAATGGGAGAAATCCTCCACTCGTCTCTCTTATTGAATATTTTTTCAACATTGGTTTTGTCATTTTAATTTTAAGTGAGCCAGTGTCATTCAAGATTTTAACCTGTTCTCTTGTGAGCAAAACATCAATTCTTACTGCTCCTTTTCTCTGAATTGTATTAACGTTAATCGTACAAGGCTTTTGATTTTGAACACAAGATGATAGTTTATGAAGATTGATTTGATTAACATATACCCCAGTTGGTACTTTGCCACTCATTTATTTCACAAAAAATTATGTGAGACTAATCATCACACCATTATCTGTATTAATCTGCAATTCTGTTTCTTCCAAAAGCAAACAATGTGTATCAACTTATTCACTCTCTCCTCTTTCAATGTATAGGGAAGTATCCACTCGATTAGACTTTATAGTTTCCTTTTGAGCGCTCAGGTCAAACGCATAGATTGTATACAAACTTTTAAATGCTGTCATATCCAAAATAGGTTCTTTATTTCCATTACTTTCACACACCTTTTGGTAAGACTTGTATGCTTCAGCAAAATCATTTTTTTCCCAATTAATTTCCAATCTATCTTGTGGATAAAATGTTCCATCTAGAGAAACGCGAAGTTGTTTCACCTTAGCATTATCACTCAATGAATTATTCTTCTCAGTCGCAGTATCACCATCTGGCTTTTTAAAAATGATCCACAGATATCGTGGCTTTCCTTCCAGAACACCCAAATTCCACGTGTAAGTAGTTTGGTTGAGTTTAACGTGTTGACATCTTCTTTTGAGGTATGATACACTGAGTGGTTTCTTTGAGTTAAGTCTTCGATTCAACATCTCTTCTGTTTTAAGATTAGGAGTATATTCACTGATATACCAACTCATTTCCTCAATTACAAATTTATTCTGATCACCAAAAGCACTACCAACACCAAAAAGCAATCGATTTTCATTATCATTCCTTTGTAGTTGAAATCTAATTTTCAGACCATAAAGAACTTTATCATGATCACAAAATCCAAATATACATTTAAGAGGAACTGCCACAGTAAAACTATTTTCTGCTTTTGTATCATCATTATACGCTCCTTTCCTTTGAGTATATCCAGGGTCTGTGGTTCCCGTTGACATATCAGGAATAAAACCTTTGACTTTCCCATTCTATCACTGAATGTATATAGTGTAAATTTCATCATTTCAGATACAGCAGAGACATAATCAACCGCTTCAACTTCTTGTGTTCCAATATACAAACGCACACTATCAAACATTTTCCAGAAGAAATCATTTACAAGTGTAGCGTTTGTGTTAGTCGCAGCCTTCGTGAATTTAAATTTACACAACAAGAAACTTTTGGAGAGATTCAAATAGGTTTGTTGATTATTTATTTCAAAACTTTTTGTACCATTCGTATTCCAGTCTGTTCCAGTTATTGCATTTACCTTGAAGTAATCTTCTTTTTTAGTGGAGTTTGAGATAATAATAGTATCATCCAAATCATAGATACTATCAATTGCTTCCATACTTGTATTTATTTAGGAAAAAAAAGATGTTAAAACTTTTGAAACCCTGATCCAAGTATTTGAATTATTTTCTGTCGTTCTTGGGGGGACAACTGAGTTTTGCCTTTCTTAATTTCTTTTATTGCTTGTAATTTATGAGATTCCTTCTGGGCATCTTTTATGCTCTTTACAACACCTGCTACATTTCCCATAGCAGAAGCAGTTGAACCAATTAGATCTTTATGTTTAAGAATAGTTGAACCAATACCCATTAGAGTCTCAATTATCCCATCTCCTCTAAATTGATGTCCAACACCCCTTTGTCTCTTCGGTTTATAGTATCCTCTGCCAAGATACATACCTTCACCCTTGTAGTATGGGGAAAGGAACATCCCATCCCCTGTAATTATTTTATATTTTCCCAACTCGTGTTTCCTCACAATAACCATCATATTTATTTATTGGAAAACTTCACGTAGGTGAATTCTGATGGATATAACTTCTCCATTAAAAGAAATCATACGATTATCTTGGTCGGTTATCCTAAAATTTACTCTGTGTATGGTTTTTCCTGACATAGGGAGATAAACCAAATTTTTGGGTTCCATATTGAATTTGTAACCAATTGGGGTTGTATAACCAATTGGGGTTGAGCATGCGCTGAATGAAAATATTGCATTTGTTTTTTTTCCATCATTATAAGCACCATCAATCAAATCACAGTGAATTAACACCGAATTTATTCCTGAGGATATTTGAATGACATTATCACTGTAAAACGTCCCATTAGTTTCAATCTTTTTTGAGGAGAAACCCAATAACTCTCAAAATGAATTATCAATTGTGAAATCAACCTTGTAGTTATTTTTAACTTTAATCGTTGATTTTGAAGTATGTTTTTGAATGTCTATAACAATATTTTTTGGTTCATCACCCTGTTCTTTCATAAGACGAGCAATTTCGGAAGATATTTGAGAAATCTCATATGCTCCGGGTGAGACTGTTATCGTTTTGTATCCACTTCGGGGATTATAACTAAACTTGTCATTTTTATCAGTTATATTAAATAAGGTATTATAAGTTTCCATGGACAATAAAGATGCCTCATATTCTTTTGTTGGGTCAAGTTGTAGTGGGTATGGGAATGAAGATGTGTGGTCGCTTGTTGTGAAATTAAAACTCAGGATTGTGCTTCTCATCTTATTTAAAATGAGATAAAATGTCTTTATATTGAGATTTATTAATTATTTTCATGTTCATCAACTGGTCTAAAATGGCTGATGCTTCATTAAAACAATTGTTATTTCCAGCCTTCTTACTACCTAACAACAATAACAGTCTATTAACTAATTGCGATGGGTCATTTGGAAGAAAACTAATACCTGAACCAAGGATACTTAAAGCCTGAATAATGTGTTTCTCCTTCTAATTTTTCCTACTTTTACTAGAAATACTAACCCTATAATTTAGAGTGTTCAGCAGATCAATATATACTCTATCATCATTATTTTTCATATCCAATGGTTTATCAATATACTTTGATTCATCCCTCACAGTTGAACCTTGTCTTCCATCTTTTGTGAGAAGAAACATTAATCTCGGAGTTAGTTTAACAGGGGGTTGAGCAGAACCCAAGAACCTTAATTCATCATTAAATATCAATTCCTTTTCTTGAACAAGATGAAATATTGCTGGTTGTTCTGTTGGAATGAGTCCTGCTTTGGTTTTTGAATCCGCTGAATATTCATTGTTTTGAACAGCATTCACAATATAATCAGGGGGTCGATTAATCTCTTCCAGTTGTTGAAATAAACCTTCATCATCATATACCTTTAATTCTCCGAAATGCTCTAATTCTTCCTCCGTCATTTGATCAAAAATTTTTAACATTTGAAGTTTTTTAGGAGTATATTCTACTGTGGGAACTGTGGAAACATCTTTCATTTTTTCTTGGGAAGTTTTTAAAAGTGGTTTAAAAAATTTCTCTTGTTTTCTTTCAAATGCTTCTTCGCCCATTAGTTTCTGTCTGCGTTTCTTCTTTATGTCTTCCTGCTGTTTTACAACTTTTGAAACCAACTCTTGATGTTCCTTAAATCTTCTTGCTCTTTCTTTTGCATCCATTTATTTATTGTAAAATATCATTTAATGAATTGTAAAGATCAACAGGGAAATTTTCCTTTTCTTCATCATTCAAGTAGATGTGTTCAAATAAATCCTTTTCTTTAAATATTTCATCAAATTCTTTATTAACATCAATGCGAGTTGTAATTTCTTCTTCACTAATACTTGCATCTCTGCTTTTCATACGTTTGCGTTGAGTTTCTTCATCAACATCAAAACCGAATGATAAAATCTTCACTCCGCTCAGATGTTTAATAATTTGTCTCGTTCCTTCTGGATTAGTTTCTAATATCCTAAGACCACCAGATTTTAGTTTCCTTAACTCACTCTTACAATGTGAATATTTTGTTGTACCAAGAGAAACCTCCTCAAATATTTGACCTTCATTCCTCAATCGCATATGTTCCTCCACTGAAATATAGTGATAATCTTCACCTTTTACTTCTCCAGGTCTTATTGCTCTAGTTGTTGTTGATACAATGCGTATCACGGGGTGTTTTTTAAGTAAATTTACAATATTCTCATTTGTACTACACAAGAACCTTGATTTATGAAAGTTTTTTCCAGAAGCAGATTTACCCACAAGATTTATAATAATAGTTGTCATTTATATGTGTAATTGTTTATAAAACAAAAAATATATCCCTTAATATCTCATCTTGTTTCACAACAATATATTTATATTTTTCAGTCGTGTGCTTCATGTCATCCTCAAATTTATTTTTACTACATAATGTAGAACAATTATCTCTCCAAAAATTATTGATATCTATTGAATTTAACTTGAATAAAATAAAAGTATTAGCATTGTTTCTGATGGAACGACGAGGAAGTTGAAAGTACGATTGACGAAGATAAATACAATTACAAGAAGAATGTCTCCCTCTTGTGTAGTTGCTGTCCATTACCGTTTGGTTTCTCTCATTAACACAATCATCAAAGATAACGAGGTTCTTTTTTGATTTATCCAAATCTTGGGGCGACGGTATATCATCCGTATTATCACTAAGAATACAAGTTATAGGATTTGATTTCTTTTTACATCTCTGTGTATCACAAAATAGTTGAATTATATCTTCAATGTTATAATCATTTAGGTTTTTTTGACGTTTAAATAAACCGATTATATCTTCTTTTTGAAGACCAGCATTAAAACCTTGTGAGAGTAGTTGATACTCTGGTTGAAAACTCGACTTTGTGAAAATTATTAAATTATCATAATCTAAAAAGTTGGGAGTGAGGAGCATCTTTAAAAGTAAGCAGGTTTTTCCACATCCACTTGAACCAACTATGAGACATCTTAATGAATTTGGGAGATTTTTATGGTTGTTAAATTTTATCTTATTTTCCCAAATGCGTAAAAAATCATTCATTTATATATTTAGAAAACAGGTTATTTAATTTATTATTGGCTTTTTTAGAAACTCTCTATTTTATCCTAAGTTCAGGTTTAATTTCAAGATAATCCATTATTTTATTTATACAATATCTTGTGTTGATATTTCCCTGAAAATTACATCCATGAATAATATATAACAACAATCCTTTGAACATTTCTCTTATACGTTCAGTTTCTTCCCTTGTAAGGAAAGGTGTGTTATCACCCTCATACTTTACATTCATTTCTCTAATCAATCTTGTAAAGTAATTCATTTTTGGTGTAAATCTAAAAGAATTATTTTCCTTTTTATATTTTTTATTATCATTAATTAGAAGATAATCACAGAATATACATTGTTTATAGGCTTTTGACTCTGTGTTTAATCCCTGTCTTTCACACGCAGGACAATTCTCAAATTTGTCATATGGAGAATCAGGAAAGTCTAGCATATTTATAAAGTAAAACTTTACTTAAACTGAAATTCATCTATACTTTCAGTTGTATATTGACTCATATTTAATAATATTACCATCGATATCAATATACTTTTTTTCATTACCAGATTCAACGACAACATTTTTATATTAAAGGTAATTTTAAAATGATCGTTAACTACTATTGAACGAAATGTCATTTCACCTGATATATTAACATCCTTTATTTCATCAGGATTTACATCTTTAGGGTTGTTGAAAAAAATACAAATTTCTCCTTGCATATTACAGATGGTCTTATCTTTTCTTTCTCAAGCTTCATCCATAAGGTTTTTGTTTTTTGATACTTTTTCTTGTTTCATTGCTTTTTCTAGTTTTGAATATATTACCAGAAGGAGAGGAGAAACTTTTGTTAGAGATACTTTAATTGATGTTCTACCAGGTATACTAAAAGCTCTTCCACTGAAGGAAATTGAAGAACTCATATTATTTACCATAATTGTTTTTATCCAATAGTTGTTATATTTATCTTTGTTCAATTTTACATCCTTGACATATTTCTCAGTATCTTTAACAAATGAAGAGATTGATTGAAACTTGTTTTTTGTGTCTTGAAACATTGCATTTATTAAGTGAAAAAGTTGGAGGATAAAATGGTTTTAAGCACAGATTCACCTGTAAAATAAATGAAATTTTCATCAAGAAAATTTTTGTTTAAGCAAAGATTTATTATATAAATATGGTGAATACAACATACTGCGATGTTTGTAATCACAAATATAAACATTATAGAAAACACCTCTGAACCAACAAACACAC
>NC_140968.1:97651724-97684224 GCF_056783735.1 Eptatretus burgeri | reverse complement strand
AAAAAAAACAGAGAGTCTGGAACACTGATGCTAACCATTACATTGACGTGTTTCGACTTATGATTAACTTACAATTAACGTGTGTCAACGATCGCATAACGTGCCTACAACTTTTGGCCAGCGTAGCGGAACTTGTGAGTCATACGCTGGCATACGTCGTAAAATTCCGAGCATGCTAAAAATTGAGAACAACCGCAAAGTACAACGATGAAAGCCAGCGTACTACGACGTATGGCAGTGTTTTTCAGCATGCTCTCAATGTTTCCAAAACTTACCCATAACGTATTCGACGTGTGTCAGCGTTTTAGACAAATTTTTCAAAAATCGGCATAAGCTGGCTAAAACGTCAAGGTGTGACTGGGCCTTTAAGGATGGGATGGGAGGCAGAGCAGATCTTGCTCATTGAGAGAATGGCGAGCTTTTCCAGTAACGCATCTGGTTCAGAATTTCTTGCTCCTGTGGGATAAAACTGCCATTCTGGTGTAGTGTCGACAGGGGGTGCTGGACGTGTGCGCACAGAGAACGTACGTCTGTCGAATGGGGACGTAAAGCCGGCTGTCCCGTCTGTTTGTAGCTTGTGCACATGAAACTTACAACGGCATCATTCACAAGATTCGGCCATTGCAGTGCATTGTCGGCTTGGCTCAACCCACAAGATGAAATTATAGCTGATTGTAAAAGGAATGTGGATATTAAGTTTAACATTAAAATCATGGTAAGAATGGTCTGACAAGATAGCCTAGAGATATGCACACGACTTTAAGCTATGTAACCAAGGTTAGAATCCTGACTTGGCTGTAAACTGTCATTCTGGTCTTTCACATGCAGGTATTTTGGATTTGATGGCATCATCATGCAGGGCAAGTACACCAAGCTGAAGGATCCACCTGCCAGTGCTGGTCGTGTCGATGGACAATAGAGCTCTCATGGTATTTTGCAAAGAGGAGGTGAGTGAGCTATCACCGGCACTCCAAATTAATTCCTAATTCTCGTACCCTTCCAGGATCAGTTCTCACCGAGAGGAGTGCCTCGATTAGTCGTGTTGAGTATGGATGGACCTGTCATGATTAATTATTTTACTAAGAATGGTTGGGTTAGTCGAAGATGAGTGTTTTTAATGAGGGTATTGATAGGGCACAGACATGCTGTCCCATCTGGCCTCCTCTTCTGTTCACGTTCGTTCTCCATCGTTGTCTCTACACAAAATGAACCCAGTTGATCATTTTAGTTAAAACTTCGGTTGATGAACAAGGGCAAGCTCAGAAAATTCTGCACTGCGAGATTGTTACATATCTGAAGGACAGGCATCCACTCCACATCCCCAAATATTAATACAACTCAAGGTCAGGACTCAAGATTGCAAGTTTATTAAACACAGAATGTCATTCTTGAATATCATAATACACCCAATGGCGAGTTATCACCCTGTGCACGCAAAGCGAATAGCGGGGGTTAAGCAATCGGTTCACTGTCCAACGAGTCCGAAGCAGTCGAAGGGCAAGGGAGTTAGGGTGAGGGGCAGAATTTATTTGAAAAAATTAAAATAAAATAAACATATCCTTCCCTTTATTGATTTCGGGTAGAAGATAAATATCTGGAGATAAACAGCAAGTTGCAAATTGAAGAAGAAATCGAGGCCGCAAATCGAACTGAAACGCGCGATATGAATTAAACATCGGTCATGACGCTCGCGATCAAAACGGAAGTGCTCCAGTCGCTGTTTCACACCAAAATGCCCCCAAAAAGTGATCACACCTGCAGAGACATGACAGAAGTAAATAGACACCTTCAATTTATTCATTTTAATCTGTATAAAGCAAGTTTTACTCAGTGATTTGTCCTAATATTCAACTATTTATTTGCAGAAACGAGTTCCTGGATCATGTCTCGAGCCCAGGGAGCACACAAGCTTTCCGATTTTCAAAGAGGACAAATTGCTGGCCATTCAGAAGGTGGAATCAACCAGCATCAGATAGCTCAGAACCTTTACATTCTGCTGTCTACGGTCAATCAATATACCAGCGAAGGCGAGGAATCCACAGCTTCCCGTTGTGGTCGATCTAGGCCCTCAGAAAGGTGTTTTTGAGCTGTCAAGCGGTCCATTGAGAAAACTCCCTGTTGCAAAGCAGTAGATGTTGCGGATGAGGTCCAAGTTAGCTCAAGAACTGCTGTGTGGTACCTTCACCAACAGGGCTACTATGGGAGAGCAGCCAACATTCAAAGGAGAAAGAAGTTGGCTGACAAGATGGCCAACAGACCCTTGGAGTTTTGCCAAACTGTAATTTTTTTCAGATGAGTCCTAATTTCCTCAATTTTCTGAAAGTGGACGCGTATGGGTCTGGAGACTTCCCAGTCAAGAGTTCTCTTTGAACGGATTGCAGCCAACTGTCAAACACGGTGGTTTTTGAGTGATGGTGTGGGGAGCAATCTGGAGCGCTGGTCGGTCAGAGCTCGTGGAGTGTGTTGGCAACATCAACTCTACGATATACATTTCTATCCTTGAGGATGGACTTCTCCCCATCTAATCCACTGGTCAGATGGTCAAAATCAACACTCTGTTGATGGACGATGGAGCTCCATGCCACACTGCAAAAAACACCAAAGAATGGCAGGACAGAAAAGGGTTCAAGTGACTTCCACGGCCAAGTCAGTCTCTTGAGATGAATCCCATTGAACACCTCTGGGCCATATTGGATTGAGCTGTGCAGAAAAAGTCCAGGAAACCAACATCACGGGCAGAATCGCTAAACCTTTTGCGTGAAGCCTGGGCAGAAATCTCACAAGAGAAAATTTCAGTACTCGTTAGTTCTTTGCCTGAAAGAGTAAAAGTGTTGAAATCTGCAAATGGCAAGTCCACAAAACACTAGTGTATGTATTAAAATGGATTAAATATACTTCAAATATTCAATAAATAAGTTATTTTAAAATCATGGTGTCTATTTACTTCTGTCATGTCTCTGTACGTGCGGTAAAATTATTTTAATTAATCGTGATACTGAGATTTATCAATCATTTCAATTAGTGGTAGCATACTGCACAGCACTATCGCTGTCCGATGTAACTCCATAGCACCTGTACATTTGTCAGGTCGCATCATTCGCTGCCAGGATGAGTGCGGTGTATTATCCTGGGGAAGATTAACTAAATACTGTGCAGGACAAATTGGAATCGGCGAATGTTTTTGAGGAAATTTGGGTGTCTGCCTCCTGAAGGCTATGAAAGACTTGCGAGGATAAAATGATTGGCAGTCAAAGGATTTGATGGATTTTAGAAACCTCTTACACTCTGCTCGTCCAGCAATGCCATCAGACCTTTACGGGCGTTAACGTGATTAAGCACTTCCTGCCCCCCTCCATCCCTTCTGGTAAAATGCAAGGGAGGAGGGGGGGGGAGCAACTGTCCTCTCCACTCGATCGTCTTTGCTTCTGTGTTTCTGTCTGTCTGTCATTCTGTCGATAAACGTCGGTTTATAATCGAGGAACAACTCGATTACAATTGAGCGTTATACTTTGAACACGAATCACATGAATCAGAAAATGAACCTGTCATTTATCAGTACTTTGGCTCTAAATTTGTCCCAATTGCACATGTGCAGAGAGGAGTGAGATGACATTATTTACTTGGTCTGCCTGTCTGGCAGTTGAACAAAATTGAAAATCATTCTTAACAGGAAACTTACCATTTTTTTTAAGGTTATAATGGACACAAACAACAGGCACGAAAATAATTAATGTAACGTGTTAAATAAGGTGGTGAATAAGACCCTGCATCTGCAGCGGTAAACTTCCAGAATTTTTTTTTCGACAATCTTTAACCCTTTGAACTCTGAGCTCCTTGGGACTTTCGGCTCCTCCATCCTGGGCTCCCTATGGAAAAATCCATCTGCTCGCGTATATGGAGGTTTGAATAGCGGCCGGTAAAATGGCCGCGAGGACTCAAATGGTTAAAATCTTTATTTTATTTCAATTTAATTTTCGACTTGAACATTCAAACACAAATCACCCTTTTGGCACTTTGAAAACCCTTCCGTTTAGCAGAACTTGGGCAAAATATAAACAGCACTTTTAATGCGTCATCACATCCAATCAAATTTGCTGCTCACAGACAGCGGGGAGGGGGGATGGTAACGTGTTATATGAACTCTTTAGTTTCATAGTGATTCAAACTGGTTCGTCAGTCACTTCACCAAGAGTTTTGAAAGTTTTTAAAAGTTCAGTATTTGGAGATGCGTTGCTTTGACCTTTGAAATGACATGGGTTTAGTGTAGGTCTTAAACTTCACAAAACTATCACATTATAAACGTTATGTTTTATACGCAACTGGTTCATTGTTGCCTATTTTCATAGGATTCTAAAACAAATATAAACCCTTGCACTATGATGATGGCAGGAACCATGTGCCATAGCTGTATGGATCCCGATCAACAAGGGTGTGCCTTCAATTTCCGGTGTCCCTCAAATGTATATTGAGTTGTCCCCACTACACAGTGTATGTGTAAAATGCGAACAGCCTCGACACACTCTCCATCATCTGAGGACGAGAGCTGACGGTGTGATACAACATCACAAAGTAGTGTTTCTGGTTTATTGGGCCATCTCTTGTCGCGGGTTGGTGTGGCCTTGTGGGGAAATACACAGGGGATTCAGGGAACATCTACCTGGGTAGGCAGGTGAAGGAATGTTATATGGGCCTTTTGACTCTGTTCTGAGGGATACCATTGCCAGGCATGCCCTAAGTACTTACCAAGGTCCTCAATGGGATGAGGTCAGGATATTGGATTCCATCCCAAACCAGACCTGATGTCTCTTGATAGACACACCCGGTATTGAAAAAGGGTGGGTGATTCTCCTATCTCGAGGAGACATGATGTATGTGTCTTATTTTTGTCATGTCCTCGCACCGCATGCTTCCAGACTTGGATACATGCCTTGCCACCTTTATCGAAACTTGCCAGGTCACTCAAGGTACACTTCCTTTTGATGACCCGGCAACGTAACAGGTGTGAAATCATCCGGGGCTCCTCTTGACAATCACATGTCGTCGGGTTGTTGCCGTACCCCCACTTATTTAGGGACACTTTGCAGTGTCCTTACCCAGCACCCAGAGGGGTTAAGACATAGCCAATCTTCCCAGGGCTCATTTGATCACCATTCTTGTCAGGGTGTGCGTGTGTGCGTGTGTGTGTGTGTGTGTGTGTGTGTGTGTGTGTGCGTGCGTGCGTGCATGCGTATGTTTATGCATGGACTCTTTTTTTTAGACGAACATTCAACAAGGCAAATTTAACCATCATATCCGTTTCTCGTTTGAGTGAATTCAATAAGACAAATATGTCTGGTGTTAGCTTAATCGTTAACGTGGTAGGCTTGGGATCCTTGGGCCCTGAGTTCAAATCGCGCTTGGCTGTTGAATTCATACCAGGTGGGGTTGACTTAGCCCATCAACCTCCTGAGGTCGGCAAAAATGAGTACCAGCTTGCTGGGATGATTGAGCCACTCGAGTATCCTGTGTCGGAGTGGTGACCCGTCCAGGATTGCACCCAATAGCCCACGAGACTCCTGTGGCAGCACTGACGCTCTGTACAGAGTACGGTCCCAATGGACATGGATTGGATTTGGAATAAGACAAATGTGAAAAACTTTCTTCGTGGAAAAGAAAAATGTAGATACTTTCAAATGCACATTAATTCATCCTCCAAGGAACGTGTTGCAAATATTCAGGATTACACTGTACTGTATTTTCATAGAAATGACAGTTCTGTCCTTGTAGGGTTAATACTACCCACTCAGCCATAGTGTGTCCTCAAAAGACTCTCATTTAAAGGAAAACTCCTCAACACTTGTTTGCCTTTATTTCAACCACTGCTGCAATTTCCTCCTCGGCTTCCTGTTCTCGGGCTATGAGGTAAAGGAGAGATTTTGGGAATTATTTTGCATCCGCTATCTGTTGCAATGTTTAATATTACAAAATGGTGATGCTGCCAGAAACAAAAGCACAAAGTAAACACAAGGCATTCACACAGTGCCATGTTTATCACTTTCCATCAAGGAGAAGCTACCGACACAGCGTAACCTTTCGCTTCCATTATGTTGGCATTTCTCAAATGAGAAAACATCCCTCAGGCTCGGACCACAAAGGTCCATACAACACAATGTGACATATTAAAAGGACATGGACGAGGATTAGATGTCTTATAAAGGCATTACCCCATTTAATGGGAAAAATTCCAAAAAATAGAAAAACTTAAGAAAATTCACATTTGGAACTTTCTGTCCCTCCTTATAATGTAACATTCAAACATTTGTGGCCTCTTTTAATTGGTGTCTAATTACCTCCACCACCGAGTATGGAGCTTATGTTTTCACCCCTGTTTGTCTGTCTGTCTGTCTGTCTGTCTGTCTGTCTGTGAGCACAATATCTCAAAAAGTTATGGATTCTGACGAAACTTGGTGGACGACAAGGACAAATTGATTCGATTTTGGTGAACATCCAGATCCGAATGCGGATACTAGAATCTTTTTTTAAGTGATTCGTAACCATTGAGGGATAGACCAAAAACGATATATAGCACAATATCTGAAGAAGTGATGCATGGATTCGGATGAAACTTGGTGGATGAGCGGATTCGGTGACCAGAACAAGCCCATTTGATTTTGGTTCAGGTCCGGATTCAGACCTGGCCTATCAATGGGATCCAAAACATAAACTGTTTAGCCTGGCGGAGGAATGCGCTCTACCAAGTGCTGTTCCAGTTGTATCATGTCTTCTTGTGAAGATATCGAAGAAAATGTGTTTTCCCTAATGGCGGAACCAAAATGGTCGCCACAGTCGACATGGGGGCATTTTCGTGATGACTCCACATCTCTAATGCTTCAGGAGTGCCACATCTACGAGAGTACCAAGTTTCATAGTTTTTGGAAAAATGCCACAATTCTCACATAAGTTGACTTTGACGATAAAGAAATGAAGTGATTTATTTTGTGGTTGTAAATTGTAATCTATTTGACTTGACATCGTGATGAAGGAAACGTTGAACTTATAGACCGGCCCGGGGGGGGGGGGGGGTCAGCCAAGCTGGAAAGTTAACCAATTTTCATGTATATAGCACTGGTGCATGTGCATGTCCATATAAGGAAATGGACGTCTGCCATGCACATTCTGGTGGGTGTGGTCAAAAGGGCCATTAGAAAGGGACCCCAAAATGTAGCTCGATCAACTCTGCGAGTTAACCTGATGAAACGTAGTTGAAAATGTTCAGCATAGTCCCAAATATCATGTATGACCACTGCCAGACACTTTCAGTGGTGGGGTGCACCTGCCAGATTACATAACCGGAACCCCAAAATTTAGCTCGATCAGCTCGTGAGTTAACCTGATGATACCTGCTGGAAAATGTTCCTGGAAAAAAAAGAAAAAAAAATATGAAAAGAAAAAAAGCTAGCTTTCCATATCGCAAATATTACGGCAGGGAATGTCATGGTGAGGGCATCCGACACCGATGTCTTAGTGATTCTGATTGGTGCCGTTGGACAGCAACGCAGAGAAGTCTGGTCGATGGCCAACATCATCATGGACTGCGGGTTGGGAAACAGCAGGAGGTATATCAACGTGACCAACATTGCTGATGTCCTTGAAGAGCGCAAACCGGGACTTCCCAGAGCACTGCCCGGATACCATGCCTTCACTGGATGTGACTTCACCTCGGCCTTTTACAGGTAGGCACAAGATATTTGCGTTTCAATAAAATGTCTCTATTAAAGTAAAATCATTGGAGCAGTGGTGGAATAGTTACATTTGGAATTTGTACTTTGGAAAGGAAAGGAAAGGAAAACTTTTGGAAATTTGGAAAGGCAAAAGTAAACCCCTCGACTTCGTAGAGAAGGACAAAACTGGCTGTTACGTCAACCTCTTCATCAGTATGGGTGAGGTGGATGGTAGTGTTGATCCGGATGTCGCATCAGAGTTTGTCTGCCGCATGTATGGACAAAGCAAGACTCGAGATGTCAATGAAGCACGATACAACAAACTGATGCAAATGACTGGCAAAGTTGATCAGGTAATTAAGGCACGAGAAACTGAGAATATGATCATCATTATAAAATTGGAATACCTTACAACATCTCTAATCATGCCTTTCATTGACATTCAGGAGAATCCATTAGCAAACATCAAACGGATCAACTGTGCGCTGCTGCCACCTTCTCGTCGGACCCTTGACATGAAGATTCGACAAACGCAGTATGTAACAGCATTGTGGACACATGCCATGACAGCATCTCCTGGGGACGGTTTGTCACCAACCGATTATGGATGGTCTATGAATGACAACATCCTGAAGACAACCTGGTTTGAAGGGCCAGCCATACCAGACAGTTAGTTTGCGAATGGCAGTAACAACGCAGATGACATGGAGGTCGAAGGTGACGGTGAGTCGGAGTTGGAAGTAAAAAGTATTGATGGATTATTGAGAGATTCAGATGGCGAAGCATGGAGTGAAGACTCAGAATCAGAGGAGGAAGATGGGGATTACTGATAGGAGACCACTCTAGAGAATTTGAACTTGTTTGAATGAATGGCTGACATCTGCTTGTGGTCATTCATATGGGCTATACAATACCGTATCATGCTGAACATTTTCAGTCACTTTCATCGGTATTGGTAACTCATGAGCTCAGATGTAGTTCTGTATTTTGGAGTTGGGGAGGGGGTTCCAGGTGTCTGGCAGGCATAACCCCACCACAGAAAATGTCAAGTGGTCATTCATTCATTTTTTTTCTTTCTTTGCCTCATTCGAAGGACTTTATTGTTTCATCATATGATAATCACACTACAAAACATAAATGTACAGACAAATGAAATCAAATTCTGTACCGTAGCAAGTCAAACAATCTTTCTACCTGGCTTCTGTCATTTCTTTTGTTTGGTTTACTGTTTACAAAACATAATTAGTTCCTATTTCAACTCGTGCAAAAGAGCTCTGGCATGCGTTTTAGTACCAAAGCTCAACTTTGTGTTTTAGTACCAGAGCTCATCGTTGTTGCCAAAGATCAAATACATCAGGTTCTATCTGTTTTTTTTTTTTCTCTCCACAATCAATGAGTAGAAGTGTTTTGTTTTCATGTTTAAAACATTAATAGCATCTACTGCAATTGACATTTCCATAAATTGTTCCCCTGATTAATCCATACCTGTTTCAGCAGTACGCAATTTATCCAACCATAATCTCGGAAACGCTTTCTTTAATTTTACGAACTTAAAGGGAAATAATAGTTTCGGCAATGTATTACATGGAACAGATAACGTCAGCGTCTTTACAACAGCCACGTCAAATGACGTGTTATACCTTAGAAATCCCTTCTTTTCCCATGACTAGAAATAAAACATCTGCTTTTCAAAAGTTATGTTGCTGTTGTTCCATTGTATTTTATTCTCAATGTTATTCTCATCAGGTTAAATCACAAACTGATCGAGCTCAATTTTGGGGTGGTGGCATTCAGGGGTGTCTGGCAGGCACACACCACCACTGAAAATGTCTGGCAGTGGCCATTCATGATACCATGGACTCTGCCAAACTATATCCTGTAGGTTTCACCGCGTGAACTCACAAGCTGATCTAGCTCAATTTTGGGGTGGTGGCATTCAGGGGTGTCTGGCGGGCACACACCACCACTGAAAATGTCTGGCAGTGGCCATTTATGATACCATGGACTCTGCCGAACTATTTCCTGTAGGTTTCACCGGGTTAACTTAAGAGCTGATCTAGCTCAATTTGGGGGATAGGGGCATTCGAGAGTTTCTGGCGGGCACGCCCCACCACTGAAAATGTCTGGCAGTGGTCATACATGATATTCGGGACCATGCCGAACATTTTCCAGCAGGTGTCATCAGGTTAACTCACGAGCTGATCTAGCTAAAGTTTGGGGTTCCGGTTATGTAATCTGGCAGGCGCACCCCACCACTGAAAATGTCTGGCAGTGGTCATACATGATATTTGGGACTATGCCAAACATTTTCAACTAGGTTTCATCAGGTTAACTCACAGAGTTGATCTAGCTCCATTTTGGGGTCCCTTTCTAATGGCCCTTTTGACCACACCCACCAGAATGTGCCTGGCAGACGTCCATTTCCTTATATGGACATGCACATGGACCATTGCTGTATTCTATCTATAATTCCAGCAGTGTGTGTGTGTGTGTGTGTGTGTGTGTGTGTGTGTGTGTGTGTGTGTGTGTGTGTGTGTGTGTGTGTGTGTGTGTGACCGCTGTTTCTCGACAACCACTGGTCCGATCTTATTGAAACTTGCCAGATATATTGCTGGGGACCTGAGGATGTTCCTTTTCAAGGCTTTATATTAATTGGACAAGTGCTTCCCAAGTTATGGCCATTTATTTACCAACCAATGACAAGACACGTTGCTGCGTGGGCGTGGCCGATGGGGAAGGGAACCTCAGCCACGTTCCCCATTATGGGTTACAACGTACGGACTTCCGGATAGTGTTGACTTTGTGTATTCTAATAATTTCTCGATTTCTTATGCTCATTTATAGATAAACACAATGCCCCAAGTTATGATCGTTTTCATATAAGACGGTGTATAAATTTCGGTAACATCAGAGTGAGCTGGTATGCTCCGAACTATGAAGTAATTTTTTTTTTTTTGCACTAACTTTTTTTTCTCTCTTCTGTTCTCTTTGTGTTTTTCCTTGCGGAAAGGCAAAATACGTTGGTGCTAATTGATTAATTCGCCATTAAAAGAATAATTTATCAAAACGTTGGCAGATCCAGCATCCAACTTGCCCTGGACGGGCAGATGGCAGATTCTTGCCCTGGACGAGGAAACAAAGAAGAAACGCCGTTTCCTCAGCAATGTTGTTTATGAAGAGGTGCTAATGAGATAAAGGTGTGTACAATGTACATGGAGACAATTTTTATTATTATTTATTTATTGAAGAAAATTGTTCCGAAAATAATTTATCAAAAAAAGTGCACAACTTTTTTTTTGTTTCCAAGTGTCAAAACGGTGTTTGTAAGTGTTAAGGAATTCAGCTCTACTCGACATGCTTGACAACGACATACATCTCAATTTGTAAGTAAAAACGATTCACAACGACGGGTTTCCTTACTCATTGCTCTGCAGTCTGCATTCAACCCCTTCATATGTCATCTCATTGGCCTCATTTTATCTATCTATAATTCCAGCAGTGTGTGTGTGTGTGTGTGTGTGTGTGTGTGTGTGTGTGTGTGTGTGTGTGTGTGTGTGTGTGTGTGTGTGTGTGTGTGTGTGTCTCTCGTTTACGAGAGCGAAGGAACGGCCTGTGTGGTTGTTGTTTACGCGGTTTGAAAGTTTTTTTTGTTTTCACGTACGGCCACGCATGTACGGCCATGCACGAGTACATGAAAATTGGTTAACTTTCCAGTTCGGCTGACCCCCCTGGGCTCCCGGTCTATGACAGCAGAGGGCGTCAGGCATTGCGTAATGATGGCAGTTTCCAACGACAGCATCTGCTGACCATTGAATAGGACAGGAAAGATGGAAAACCAAACATTGGAAGAGATTAATAATTATATTTACTGGACAAAAGATAGAACACTTGCTTTTGTCGAAGATTACAATAAAAGTCAATTCTGACATTGAAATAAACTAATTTAATGGTGAAATTTCCTTTCCGTTTGTAAGAATGTTTTTTGCCCAATTTGTTTGGTGTTGTGACAACCAGCCGAGTGAGTTGCACGCCTCTATCAAGGTGGACACATCTGTACTGCGAATTCCCATCTTTTCCTTTCCCTGGATGAGAAACTTTGATGTGATCCAGGGTTATCAGATCATGAACCATGCTCCACACAGAGCGTCAGTGCTGCCGAGGCAGTTTCTATGGTTCGGGTTATAATGCTGGACTGGTTGCCCTCCGACTTCAGGGTTATGGCAAAACTATATTTCTCAACTTTATATGAATGAAGTGTCCCCACGGTTATTAAAATTAATTTGGTTTCACCTTTTAAAGAGAACCGACCCTCTCGGAGTCAATTTGTGTTTTTGTATTTATGACGTCATCGGATGATTAAAACGTAAAATATAAAAATCTCGCAATTTGGAACAACAACCAAGGAATTCGAAACAACCATGGATTCCTTGGGTAATTGGTCTAGCCCCAAAGAGGATGCAATACTATCGCAATGCCCATGTATGCACAGGTGTGTGTGTGTGTGTGTGTGTGTGTGTGTGTGTGTGTGTGTGTGTATGTGTGTGTGTGTGTGTGTGTGTTTGTCTGTGTGTCTGTGTATATGTCTATGTATGTGTGTGTTTCTGTGTATGCCTGTCTGTTTTTATGTGTCTGTTTGTGTGTGTTTGTTTGTGTGCATCTGTGAATATGTCTGTGTATGTGTGTCGGTGTATATGTCTGTGTGTGTATCCGCATCTATATACTGTATATTCCCTTTAAAAATGGTTTTCTCTGCAACCGCTTGGCCGATGGATACCTCATGGGGTATATCACGTGATAATGATGATGCCATCGGTGAAGTTGTATTCCAACTACAACGAGTTGAATTGAAACCTATGACTGCGTGTGAATGAAGAATTAAATTTATGACGTTGTTTTTAACCCATGTCATGAAAATATGCGACATAAAAGGGTCGATAGATGATAAAGGTACATGGACCAAAATAGCAGTGGGCCATAATATTAGTGAACCGAATGAACAAAATTGTGTTGTTTTTTTTTTTTCCTCAGAATGTTTTTTGTTGAGGATGAATGAGCAAGATGAGACTATACATTCTACGAGTGCAATTCCAGCTTATAAAGCATTCTAGATGAAAGTTAGAACAAGGAAATTAAATGCAGGAGGAGAGCCATGTTTGGCCCATCATGCTGACTCCGCACCAAAACCAAATTAAACTAGAGGGGAAGCACTCGGTAGAGTGCAAAACCTCTGCCGCCAATACTGCTAGGTCACTCAAGTGAACCTCATATCTTATTCATTCAATTTGACGTCACCAGTGCCTACAGAGTTATAGTTTGCAACTTTCCCTTTTACTTTTAACTTTTACAGACTCAATTCATTCGTCATAACTAGATTCCTTGAGACAGAAATTGATTTTACGTGGGTATATCCACCTGAAGTTCCAAAATCAGCCGCAATTATAGTTTTGGCTTGTTTTTTTGTTGGAAATCACTTAAAACATGTAGAAATGCAAAAAATCTAAATTTTGTTGAAAAAAAGTTGCAAATTTATTTTTTCTCTAACAATTTTTTTTGGGGGGGGGGTTAGAAATCACTTAAAATATGTAAAAATGCAAAAAAAAAAAAAAAAATTAAAATATTTTTTCAAAATGGCCACCATAGCGGCCATATTGGATTTTGGACCAAGTCCAAAATCTAATGGCATGATCCTTGGACCATACCGAATCTTCCCACCAAGTTTCGTCGAAATCCGTTGAGGAGTTTTTCCGTAATACTGTTCACAAACAAACAAACAAACAAACAAACAAACAGAAAGGGGTGAAAACAGTAACCTCCGATCTTCGATGGTGGAGGTTAACGAGAAGGGCACTCTGTGGAGCGCATACCTTCGCCACGTAATGCCTGATCCACAAGAACATATTGGGCCCAATAAAATTTTTGAAATATCACACTATACTGTACTATATCGTTTTTGGCCCTATCTCTCAATGGTGAAGAATCACTTTTAAAAATTAAATAATTCTAGTATCCAGATCCGGATTCGGATCTTCACTAAAATCGGAACAATTCATCCTTGCCACACACTCAACAACCTGTTCATGAAATTTCATCTGGATCCGTCCACAACTTTTTGAGAAATCCTTCACACAGACAAACAGACAAACAAACAGGAGGGAGATATCATGCAGAGCACAATACTTGCAAAGTCCATAAAACAAATTTGACCGAAAAAAATAATTGGTGGTTGAATTAAATGAGGACATATGCAACTCCTCTTCAAATCTCGTCAATCGGATGAAAATTTACTTTTTAAAATTTGGCCTATGTTGACATCAAAAATAATTGGTGCTTTACGTCAGGTCAGGTCAAAAGGTATGGGAGCATGCGCCAGATCAGTGCGTTGCTGCGTCCACTTTCCGCCAGTACTCCAGGGGCCTCCTCCCCAAGGCACATGCCTGGCCAATCCCCATCTCCTTGAGATGCTGATCAACCTGCTGCAACAAACAGACATGTGATCGGCCCATTCGCGTCCTCCACTCACGTAGCTCCCTCACTGAAAGAATCTGGTGAGCAGGATGAATGTCAGGAAAATTAGCCACATGTTCATACAGCCGCAACTGATGCTCATGGACTATGCAGATGACAAATCTCATTTGAGTCTCTCTCAGCAACCACTCGTTTGACAAAAAGTCTGACCAACGATAGCCAAGAATTCTCCGAAGAGACCTGCTACCAAAGGAATGAAGTCTCCATCTCAGATCCCTGGTCAGAGTCCAACTCTTACATCCATAGAGCAAGACTGGAAGCACCAAGGACCTGAAGACTCGGACTTTCCTCCTCCCGCACAGGTACCAGCAGCGCCAAACCACATGATCCAGTGAATCCATGACTCTCCAAGCCCGACCCAGACATCTGATGACCTCTGGCTCACAGCCAGTCAACATGAATATCACTGCCAAGGTAAGTGAATCTTTCCGTGACCTCCACATCCTCACCACAAACAGGCACAGAGAGGAGAGCAGCATCCAAGATGTCATTGAAAGCCTGGATCTTAGCTTTGACCCAGGAAACCCGTAATCCCAGCGACTCCGACTCCTCATTCAGCACCCGAGGGCCTCCAAAAGGATATCTAAAGTCTCCGCAAAGATGACTGCATCATCTGCGAAATCAAGGTCAGAGATCTTGACATTCCCAAACAATGCACCGCAGCTTGATCTCTCCGACATCCTCCCTAAAATCCAGTCCATACAAGTGCTGAAAAGTGTGGGGGCCAGTACACACCCCTGACGAACTCCAGTAACAACTGAAAATAAGTCAGAGATGGTACCACCACATCTCACTGCACTCTCAGTTCCAGAGTATAGTTCAGACATCAGGTCGATCAGTTTTGGTGGCACCCCACGAAGACCAAGAATCCTCCAGAGGACATCCCGATTCACTGAATCAAATGCTTTGCAGAGAGCAACAGAGGCTGTAAGCAGCCCCTGCCGAAACTCTCGTCTGCGTTTGGTGAGGACACGAAGAGCAAGGATACGGTCAATCGTTGACCCCTTTGGTGTAAAGCCTGACTGTTCTGGACACTGGTGCTCAAGCAGATGATGGTGAACCCTATCAATAATTATCCGCACAAAGACCTAGCCTGGCAGTGAGAGCAGCGTCACCCCTCGGTAGTTGTTGCAGTCTCAATGATGACCCTTTCCTTTCCAGAGAGGGACAACAATGCCCCTCTTCCAGTCAGTTGGGATGATGCCTGTGTTCCAGGCAGAGCACATAACTGCATGCAACGACACAAGTACAGCATTTCCACCAGCCTTGAGAAGTTCAGCATGGATGCCACAGATCCCTGGAGCATTACCCCATTTCAACCGGTTCACCACAGCCTGCGTTTCCACAAACGAAGGTGGACCACAGTTGATTGGAGGGTGAGCAACAGTTATTATAACACCCTTGACTTCCAACTCGACAGGTGGTGGATAAGCCTGGTACAGCCGCTCAAAGTAACCGGCCCAGCGGGTCTTCACTTCGGACTCTGTCTGGAGCCAACCACACTCTGCTCTAACTGCAGTACACCGAGGGATGGGCTCAGACGAACGCAATTCACAAATTCCTCTGTAAGCAGGATGAGAATCACTTGACCACAGGTGTGGTCACTTGACCTTCACTTGACCCCTTCACAGATTCCTCGCACATAGGCCTCCTTGTCCACCCATCGTGCACATACATTTTTATGCCTCAGCTCCCTGAACAGCTCAGCTCTGCCATTCAGCCTCGCCCTGCGACTCTGGGCAATGATATCCAGTGTCCCTTGAGAGAAAACATTCTTCTTCGCCCTCAGGTGAGTTCCAAGACATCTACTGGCAACATCAAGGATGGTGGTTTTGAAGGCACTCCACAACTCTTCAGCATCTCCCAAAGCACCCAGACCCCCAAATCTCCACTCAGCCTGTTCGCAAACTCCTCAGCTACCCTCTCATCCTTGAGTTTGCCAACATCCAACCTTGGCTGGGATGTTACCATTCTCCTGGATTGAAGCTGAAACTTAAGAGTTGCTACAACAAGTCTGTGGTCGTTATTGAAGAATTGAGCACTCCGGTGGACCCTGCAGTTCTGGATCATCCTCCAGTGACCATTAACGAGCACATGGTCAATCTCTTTTGTGACACCGCCAGCGTTGGAATACCAAGTCCAGCGATGAGCTTGTGGGCGCTGAAACCATGAACCAGCCACCCTAAGTCCATGACTTCTTGCAAAGTCAAGGAATTTAGTGCTATTCAGGTTCACAGTTCCAGACCCATGGGGACCAACGCACGTCTCATGACCATCCCTGTCAGTTCCAGTCGATGCATTGAAATCCCCCAAGACTAGAAGAGTATCTCGTCTGGGGCACTTATCAACCACAGACTCGAGTGTGGCATAGAATTTGTACTTCACGGTGAGATCACTCACTTCAGTCGGAGTATATACAGAGACCAGAGAAATGACACCCAAGGGGTGATGAATTCTTGGTCTCACAATACGCTCGTTGACCGGTGTTACCTCAATTATAATTTGAGTCAGCTTATTGGACACAGTTCCAGCAACTCCTTGGGTATGGTAACCATCAGTGCGACCAGACCAATAGTAGGTGTAACCACCCGCCATGATTTCACTGCAATCCGGTCTCCGAACTTCAGAGAGTGCTGCAATACCGATGTTCAAACTCATTAACTCAGATGATAAGAGAGACATGTGATCATCCTCTCTTAGGGATAAGCCATTCCAGGCATCCACCTGAATGGACCGCCTCAGGTTAACCCAAGGAGCCTGCCGTCTGGTGGACGACACCTCATCACCACCCCTACACACTCTCTCAGTGACAGGTTTACTTCAGTGACCTGATATGCAAATCCTCCTTATTGTTGACCTTTTGGAGTTGTTTCCCAAAACCTTAATTGTTGACCTTTTGGCGGTCAATGTTGACCTCCAAAATAGTTTGTTGATTGAATTCAGTGACCTGAAATATAAATCCTCTTCAAATTTCAAGTGAATCGGATGAAAATTGAGGATTTTAGAAATACAACCTTAGTTGTTGACTTTTGGCCTATGTTGACCTTTTGGTCTATATTGATCAGAAAAATAATTGGTTGTTGAATTCAGTGAGCTGATCTGAAAATCCTCTTCAAATTTCAAGTCAATCAAAGCACGATAGTTGCAAAATCCACCCCCTTTCCAAAGGTTTCCATGGATACATCAAATTGTCCATTTAATTAAGGTTATAACTGACAATCTTAATCAAAGCTCAGGTCAATCGGATGGAAATTGATTCTTTTTGAGATTGAAATTGGATGAGTTTAGAAGTTTGACCTGAAGTTGACCTTTGACTTTTTGACCTCAAAAATATATGCTTTCCCAATTCAGTGATGGACTATGCGAATCCTGTTCAACGTACAAGTTAATAGGATGTAAATTGATGATTTTTCAGTTGAAAATTGATGATTTCAGATGTTTGACCATGAGTTAACCTTTGACCTCAAAAATAGTTGCTTTCCCAATTCAGTGATGGACTATTCAAATCCTGTTCAAGTTAATAGGATGTAAATTGATGATTTTTCAGTTGAAAATGGATGATTTTAGATGTTTGACCTTGAGTTGACCTTTTGATCTCAAAAAATAGTTGGTTACCCAATCCAGTAATGTACGATAAAATTGCTGTTTAATTTTCAAGACAATCAGATGAAAATTGATGATTTTTCAGATAAAAATTGATGATTTTAGAAGTTTGACCTTGAGTTGATCTTTGACCTCAAGAATAGTTGGTTTCCCAATTCAATGACGCAATATGCAAATCTTATTCAAATTTCAAATCAATCAGATGAAAAATGACGATTTCCGAAATCTGAGCTCAAGATGACCTTTGACCTCTTTTTTTTTTGTATACACTCTCGAGGCTCGTATGAGAGCGAACAACTTTGACCTCAAAATCAATAGACTTCTCAGTTGGAACTACCTCCTCAACTTCGTAAAGTTTCATGACGATCGGTTTAGAATTGTGACCTGTAGGTGATTGACAGACAAAGAGAGAAAAACAGACAGAATGAGCAATATACTTGAAAAATCTTCGATTTTGCAAGTAACATACAGACAGACAGACAGACAGACAGACAGACAGACAGACAGACAGACAGACAGACAGAATCACAAAATCGACTGACCAAGGTACTTGAAAAATCAAAGATTTTTGATGTAAAGAAACAGACATAAAGGGGTGCAAACATAACCTCCTTCACGGTAACTAGAGGGTTAATATAACATCTTACCCCACACAGTGTTCAGGTATATAATTCAATTGAAATAAAATAGACAAGGTCAAAGGGGGAAAAATGCAGAAATTTACCTCTGTTGACGCAGTGTCTTATATGCTGCCTTATTTAACACGTTACATTATTTCTTTGTGCCTGTTGTTTGTGTTCTTTATAACATCCTTACAAACAGTAAGTTTCCTGTTTGGAATGATTTTCAGTTTTTGTTTGACTGCCAGACAGATAGACAGACAGTAAAAGTGTTATTTCACTCCTCGCTGCACATGTGCAATCAGGATGAATTCAGGGCTAAATTATTGTTAAACTACAGGTTTGTTATCTTATTAATGTTCCGATTTGTGTTCAAATTATAGCATTCAATGGAAATTAAGTTGTTCCTCAATCATAAACTGACGTTTGTGGATACACGGATAGACAGACAGACAGAAATGAACCCATTGCTTTAACCCCGCTTTCAGCTTCGTATGTGCAGTGTATGTGCATCTAGAAAGAGCAATGGGAGATTGCAGATTCTCACCAGGACTTGTTTTGTGTGGCAAATAAAAGGAAGGATGTTCTAAAAGAAAGGTCTCTAAAGGACAAAGATCTAAAAAGTTGTAAAAGTCAAAAGGTGTAAAGATGGAAAGGTCTCAAGGTCGAAATGTGAAAAGGTCAAAATTTCTGAAGGGGTCTTTAGGAGTCGAAAGGGTCTTATCATGTCTATAAAGAGTCTGAACGTCAAAGGGGTCTAAAGGGTATTAAAAGGTATGAAAGGTGTGATGATGTAAAGGCCTAAAGGTAGAAAGGAGTGTTAGGAGTCTAAGGAGTCTAAACGTTAAGGTCTGAAGGGTCTATAAGGTATTAAAAAAGTCGAAAAAAATAAGTCTAAGGGGTCTGCAGGGTGTAAAATGGGTCTAAAGGTGTGTTCCAATAGTACGTTATTAATTAACTAAATTAATAATTGTAGTCACTGTCCAGTAATACGTAATTGATAGATGTGCTCATGGTCCAATTAACATTCAAACAACACATCGTACGTAATTAATTGAAGTACTCACGTACCATTATAACCTGTACGATTATCATTATCCATCCATCCATCCATCCATCCCATTGGGACCATACTCTCTGCAGAGCGTTGGTGCTGCCTAAGCAGTCTCTTTGGCAATTGGACACAATCCTGGATGGGTCGCCACTCCGACACAGGATACAAACAAACTTGACACTCATTTTGCCGACCTCGGAAGGATGGCAGAGTCAACCCCACCTGGTATTAATTCAACAGCCGAGTGGGATTTGAACTCAGGATCATTAGGATCCCAAGCCCCCACCACCCTAACCATGAAGCCAACAGCAGGCATCATTATCATCACTTATTATAATCATTATAATTATTAGCATTATCAGCATCATCGTTGTTATTATCATTACCATTACCTTTGCCACCATAGGTGGACGTAGGTTATGTTTTCACACCTGTCTGTCTGTCTGTCTGTCGGTCTGCAAACAGAATATCTCAAAAAGTTATGGACGGATTCAGCCGAAATTTGGCGGACAGGTTCGATGTTTGACAAGGATGAATTCATTAGATTTTGGTAAAGATCCGGATACAGATCCAGATCCAGATCCGAGAATATTTTTTATTTTCGAAGTGAATCTTCACCATTGAGAGTTAGGGTCAAAAACAATATATAGCACGACATCTCAAAAAGTTGCAGACGGATTCGGAAGAAACTTGGTGGACAGCTTGGGTGTGTTGCAAGGAGGAATTTGATTCGATTTTGGTTAAGATCCGAATCCAGATCCGGATACGGGATTTATTTAATTTTTCAAAGTCATTCTTCACCATTGAGAGATTGGGCTAAAAACGATATATTTATTGGGCCTGATATGTTCTATTGGATCAGGCATTGTGCGGTGGAGGTATGATCTCTACCGAGTGCCCTTCCAATTGACTATAGATCCATTCTTGAAGAATAAAGATAATTTCACCATAACAATTCCTGCTACTCTCACTACCAAATGACCGCTTCTATTTAGAGGTTGCATAATCTTCTCCTGAAAATGACAAATCCCTCATTATGGCCACAATTTGCCACAGTTTGCCATCAGCAATTTCCTCCAATTGTCATCATCCCTAATAGCTGCCGAATCATGCAAATTCATTTAAAAAAAAAAAAAGTTTAAAATTGCTCCTTCCTGTTTGTCAGAATACAAGTTTTTATTTTAATCGTTGAAGTTATCATCGGAATGACAAATTTACTTTTTCCCTTCTTGGTTAATACCTCTTAAATGCAATAAATGATGATACAAAAATTGTGATCCTGTTAGGTGTGCTGAGAGAATTCATCGCAAGGATTTTGGAAAGTGACTCCATGGAGCTTGACACAGCAAGTTGAGTGGACGAATGAGTGGATGAACTAAATGAATGAGCGAATATTTACCGTGATTTGCGAGAAACAAAAACTAACGAGTTCAGCTTTCGAGCAAATTACGAAGTGAATTATGTAAGGAATTTGGGGATCTCCCCCCCCTCCCCCTTCCCCACCTAAAAACATCACTTTTCACTCAGTTGTTTTGACCTTTTCTTTCTACCAGGTATCCTCCCACAAGCTGTTATTCTCTTATGGTGAGCATCGAGGGCTCCAGGGAGGGATGAGAGAAACGGTGAGTCTTCGGATGCCTTCCAGATTTCCTGCTGCACCTCGGGTACACGTGGATGTGCATTCAACCACAACATTATCCTGGTTTTCCATGTTTTGTTTATTTCACACGTGTGTGTGTGTGTGTGTGTGTGTGTGTGTGTGTGTGTGTGTGTGTGTGTGTGTGTGTGTGTGTGTGTGTGTGTGTGTGTGTGTGTGTGTGTGCGCGCGTGTGTGTGTGTGTGTTATTCTTTATCTCCATATGCGGGTTTCAGAAGGTGGAATAGAGTACTCCCAGGTCTCGGAGTGTCCACCTCCGTTTCGGTAAGGGTGGTCACCAATCATGGACCAAGGTGTGAAGTTATATTTTCAAGGTTTTGTTCCGAGGGCTCTTTTGAGGATCATCACTGAGCCCCGGGCGGCTTCCAACTGCAGTTCGTTTGTAGTAATATTCCCACGAATGGTTTTTAAGCTCTCAAAGTTTTTTTTTTAATCATTCCCATTGCTCCAATAATCACTGGAACAATTTTGTCCTTCAGCTTCCAGGATCTTTTCACTTAATTTTTTAGCTCACCTGGACTTTAGTCAGGTGAGTTTATGTGAGTAAGCAGTGTCTGGAAGTGATTGAAATCGTCAGTCAGTCCATAAACACTTTAGTCATTATCGCTTGAACCAAACACGATTTTGATGAAACTCCACCACAACCTTCATCACCCTTGATGTACCAAAGTGTGTCGACCGCAACAAAATCTGAACTCATTTTAAGGGGTCTACAGGGATGATGAGGGGGAGGGGGGGTTGATCCCTCCTCCCCCCCCCCCAAAAAGGTATTTGCTCTCCTCTCCAAAACTACACAATTGATTTTGATGTAACTTGACCACAACATTCTTCCCCCATGATGTACCAAAGTGTATCGACTGCATCAAAATCTGTGCTCATTAAGGAGGGTTATGGGAAGAGGGGGTTTGACCCCCAAAATAGGTATTTGCTCTTCTCTGAAACTACGCACAATTCTGATGAAACTTAACCACAACCTTCATCACCGGTGATGTACTAAAGTGTATCGACCGCATCAAAATGTGATGTACTAAAGTGTATCGACCGCACTCATCAATGGGATCTATGGGAGAGGGGGGTTTTGACCCCCTCAAAATATGTATTTGCTCTCTTCTTGGAAAATACACAAACAATTTCGATTAAACTTGACCACAACCTTCATCATGCATGTTGTACCAACGTTCATCGACCACATCAAAAGTTGCGCTTGTTAAGGGTGTTTACAGGGAGGGGGGGTTGACCTCAAATATCGGTATTTACTCATTTCTTGGAAACTTCACACACAATTTCGTTGGAACTTGACCACACATTTCATTACCCATGATGTACCAAAGTTTGTTGTTCACAGCATTAGAAAAATTCACGGTCTAAGGGGCTCTGCAGGGAGTTTGATTGACTGTTGCTCCTGCTCCAGGTGCGCTTTGGGACCAGAGTACTATATCGAGTCTCAATGCTTTGTTTTCTATGTTCACGCTTGATGGGATCATCATGTAGTGCTTTAGCGTTATTTCCTTGTTTTCAGTGATTGCTTCTGGTTCATGTTTCCATGAGTTTTCTGGAACTGGGATATTGAGACTTTGGCAGATGTGGCAGTGGATTACTCGACATGCCTTGTTGTGCCTTTGTGTGTACAGCTGTTCTGACATGAGTTTTTTACATCCCGGTAGGAGGTGGCTCATGCTTTCTGTTTCTACCTTGTAGAACCTGCACTTGTCTGATTGACTCATTCCTGCCATTTTCTTAAAACCATTGGTTTGGTGATAATATGATTTGTTGTTTATCGCAGCTGAGCTGACCTCTTCTAAACCATTCCAAAGGGCCTTGTTTGTCGATGCTCAATCTGTCCAGTTATATACATCTTCCTGCTCTTTTCTCGTTTTCCCAGTTATCGGTGTATATTTGTTGATATTTCGTTTTATATTTTTATTTTGACTTTTTTTCAATCGATGGGGCTGTATTCATTGCTGTTTCGGTTTCATGTGTGACATCTTCTATTCACACCTGTATTTGGATTTTTTTTCAGGCAGGTTTGGGATACCTTCTCTGGTTTTGTTGTCTTTGTGTTTGTTTATAAATCGGATTCGGAAGTCTGTTGAACTTTTCACGAACTCAGCCAATCCTACTGTTGCCACTCTGTGCACGCACTTGGTTGAGTTCCATCAGGCCGTTACCCCCTTCTCGTCTCGGCAGGTACATTCTCGTGATGCATTGGTTCATGTCGAATAATTTGTGGATGGTGAGGAGTTTCCTTGTTTTGATATCTACTTTTGTTGATTTCTACTTGCGACCAGTATATTATTCAGCAGCTGTACTGGAATATTGGTCTTGCACGTTGCTTTATAGCTTTGATTTTGTTCATTGGAGAAACGTATGTTTTCATCATCAGCCCCATTCTATGCAGGTATTCTTTGTTAATTGTTTTGCACATTTGTTTGTGACATATTTGGTGTCCCTCTTGTACCCCAAGGTATTTGTATGATGCTTCATTGTTAACCTCCGCCATCTTCGAAGATGGATGGAGGTTACTGTTTTCACCCCTTTCTGTTTGTTTGTTTGTTTGTTTTTTGAACAGTATTACAGAAAAACTCCTCGACAGATTTCGACGAAACTTGGTGGGGGGGTTAGGTATGGTCCAAGGATCATGCCATTAAATTTTGGACTTGGTCCCCCCCCCCAAAAAAAAATTGTTAGAGAATTTTTTCTTTGCATTTCTGCATGTTTTAAGTGATTTCCAACCCCCCCAAAAAAATTGTTACCCCCCCCCCAAAAAGAATTTAGAGAAAAAAAAGGTTTTTTTTTGCATTTCTCCATGTTTTAAGTAATTTCCAACCCCCCCCCCAAAAAAAATTGTTACCCCCCCCCCCAAAAAAGAATTTTTTTACATTTCTACATGTTTTAAGTGATTTCCAACCCCTCCCCCAAAAATTTAGAGAAAAAAGGGTTTTTTTTGCTTTTCTCCATGTTTTAA
Organism: Eptatretus burgeri; assembly: GCF_056783735.1. Taxonomy (NCBI): domain Eukaryota; kingdom Metazoa; phylum Chordata; class Myxini; order Myxiniformes; family Myxinidae; genus Eptatretus; species Eptatretus burgeri. The sequence goes on along the minus strand of NC_140968.1, from coordinate 97,660,100 downwards.
GTAATTCCCACCCCCCCCCCCCAAAAAAAAATTGTTAGAGAAAAAAACGTTTTTTTTTTTGCATTTCTACATGTTTTAAGTGATTTCCAACCCCCCCCCCCCCAAAAAAAAAAGTTGGAGAAAAGAACTATAACTGTCAGCACTGTTGACATCATATTTAATGAATAAGATATAAGGTTCATTTGAGTGACCCAGCAGTATTGGCGGCGGAGGTTTTGCACTCTCCCGAGTGCTCCCCCTCTAGTTTAGCTACTGTGTTGTAATTGTGTAAATTTTTACGTCCATTTTTGTAGGTCTGGCTTGCACAAATGTGCACTTGGCACAATTATTGAGATGAAATTCCATTTGGATGTTGTCGAAGTACTGTTTCACTAATTTCAATTCCACCAATTTTTCATCATTTAATGCAAAGAGTTTTAAATCAACCATGTACAGTAGACGTGTCACCTTTCTTGTCTCTTTGGACGCTCTCTTATTGGACATTAGGGTGTATCCATATCCTTGCTCGGTGGGTCCAGGGTCAGGCTAAACAGGAGGGACGAAAGGCTGTCAAGCTGTATGATCCCACGACATACAGTATCTTCACTCCCAGTATTTTATTTTGAGGCATGTGTGCACAAGTGCACGGTAAATAGTACCTCCCAACTGGAACGATGACCATGAACCCTTTTGTGACACATATTTGAACCCTTACAGGTATTTATAGGTATATCCCAGAATTGGGAGGGAGTGGTGTACAATCTTTACTTTACTTCAGTTAAATTATATACTTCATAACTGTAGAACACAAATCGCCTTCTTGTCACTTCCACGAACCTTCAGTTTTGCAGTACTTGGACGTGTTAAATAAGGTGGTGTATAAGACTGCTTCATTGGTGCTAAACTTCCAGAATCGTTTTTGAACAAACTTATTATTTTATTTCAATTGAAGTACAACGTGATTGAAAAAGTCACGACCTATTTGTAAAATGCTGTACTTGCAGTACTAAGACACACAAACGATTCAATCAAATTATGTCTGGTAGAAAATTTTAAACCATGCTCTTTTGTTTCTGTTTTATTTTTGTTTGTTTTGTTTCTGTTTCGTTTGTTTTGTTTTTGTTACATATTGGCTGAACAATTGAGTATCAGCGAGAGAGCAAAAATTTCAGCCATATTTGAGTATGGAGGTCAGTGACAGCTGTTCAGAGATGGTGGTGAACTGAGCGAGGAAAAATTGCAACACTGAATCCAAAAACCATTAAAAGTTATCACTAAAACTGAAGAAAACGGGATCTGTGGCTAAAACAAAAACAAAACAAGTAGAGGGACACTCAAAGTACACCACCCCATGCAAAATAAATAAATAACACACCCTCCAGTATGTGACATCGCCGGGCACCTTCAGCACCCAGAGATGCCACCATGCAGCACATGGCGATGGAATTGGGAGGGAGCGATGTATCAATATACAATGTACAAATAATATCAAACAAGAGTATCAAGAGATTCGGGTCTAATCCAAGGGTCAGCAACAGATCGCATGTGTGCCGTGAGTGGCACACAAGATGATTTTGAGTGGCACACACAATAAAAGTCTAATTAACGGTGAAGAAACGAAGTTTATTAAAAAAAAAACCCCGATTAAAAACTTTGCTCTGTCAATCTCTCTAAAAAAATACTAATAATAACCAAGAGCTTTCATTGGGGAGGCCAGGTCAGGTATGGGAACATGTGCCAGAGCAGCGCGTCGCTGCGTCCACTTTCCACCGGAACTCCAGGGGCCTCCGTCTGGCCATCCCCCAGGCAGATGCCAGGCCCATCCCCATCTCCTTGTGGTTGCAGCACGTTAATCAGCATTTCGATGCATGTGGTCATCCCTTTGGCCTTCTCCACTCATGAGAGTCCTTCTCTGAGAGAATCTGGTGAGCAGGTTCGGCATCAGAAAATTGAACCACATGTCAATACAGCTGCAGCTGATGCTCACAGACTATACAGGTAATAAATCTCATTTGAGTCTCTCTCAGCAACCGTTCGTCGGACACAAAGTCCGACCAGCGATAGCCAAGGATTCTCCGAAGAGACCTGGTACCAAAGGAATTAAGTCTCTGTCTCAGATCCTTGGTCAGAGTCCAAGTCTCGCATCCAAAGAGCAAGACTGGAAGCACCAAGGACCTGAAGACTCAGACTTTCGTCCTGCCGCACAGGTACCGGCAGTGCCACACCCCATTATCCAGTAAATCCGTGACTCCCCAGGCCTGACCCAGACGTCTGTTGACCTTTGACTCACAGCCAGCAGAGACTTGAATATCACTGCCAACGGAAGTGAATATCTCCACGACCTCAACATCCTCACCACAAACCGGCACAGACAGGACAGCAGCATCACAGACAGGTCATTGGGGAGCATAATTTATAATCTAAATTATGTTATGCAATGAAAGATCTTTGATGGAGAAAGAAAAACCATTCAATTGTTTTATTTCCTACATTATGTTGAGCAGGGCCAGCCAATTTTGATTCACAGGAAATCACGTGATGAGTACCACTGATGATGTTCTTTGTATGTTGCAAAACATGTTAAGCCATTTCCAGATGCGGAATATATAAAAGAGCTTTTCTTAGTTGTTCAAATGTTTTATTCAGTGGTTTGCCCAGTAGAGACACAATCATCTCCAGATTTAAAGACGTACCCGTGTCTGCCAGATCAGTGCCGAAACACATAAGCAAATGGCAGAAAACGTTAAACAACAGATGGTGGTGTTCAAAGATGCAATGATATTTAGTGTCACACTTGGGAATGTGGATATAAATGATGTACCGTGGTTAGCAGTTGTTGCGAGGTATTGTTGGATCCAGGTATTCGCGAATTTGCTATTGGTGGATTCTGGTTATTCACAGTTGATAAAATGCAAACTGCTTCTACATTCGCGACCCTGCACTTCGCATATTCATGTTTTTGCGGTTTTTCACGGGCGTATATGCGGTTTTTCCCAGTTTTTCATGGAATTTTCGATTTTCCCTCATGAATCACAAACCGCTGGGAACCTATCCCCCTTTTTCCCACAAACAATGCCCTGACATTCTCAGATTCGACATTCACGGCATTTTCCAGGAACGTATCCCCCGCGAATAGCCTGGTCTGCCAGTACCGTGATGCAGACGAAGTTCTAGAATAGGTATGGTGTCTAAACCCCATGCATGGGACAACGACAGGGGAAGATATAGTGAAGATGTTTGTTCATAATTTTGAGGAAAGAGAAATTGACATCAGAAAAGATATTATAGCCGACAACAGACGGTGCACCTGCTATGGTCGGAAAACAGGAGGGATTTGTAAAGATCATTGAGGATCAAATTGGCCACCCAACGGTAAATTTTCTTTGTATTATTCATCAAGAAAATCTTTGTGCCAAAATTTATAATTCTGAGCTTAATAATGTTATGACAGCATTGGTGAAGAGAGTGAATTTTCTTGTTGCTCGATCTGCCTTGACGCACAGGCAGTTTCAAGCTCTGCTTGAGAAGATGTTCAGTGCATACAAGGACATTCTGCTTCACAGAAATGTTCGTTGGCCAAGCCGTGGGAAGATTTTGTCATGCTTGGTGGACTGTCTTGATGACATTATTGATTTTTTTTTTGTCTGAAAAAGGTCAAAACTACCCTAAACGAGTTGATGACAAATTTTCGCAACTAATGTTTCTAACTGACATCACCATGCATCTAAACAAACGCAACTTCTGTCTGCAGGGTGCAAGACAATCTGTTATGGATCTTTTTGAAATGTGGAAGACATTTCTTGTGAAACTTGCCGCTTTTTCTCAGGACAATGACACTTCTACTTTCAGCTATTTCCAACATCTTAAAGAACTATCAATACATTGTACCATCAGTGTTGCCGATATTGAAATGTACATGCAAGAAGTCAGATCATAATTTTCTGTCAGATTTCAAGATTCCAACGTTTTGACCTGATGTTTTCCTTTCTAACCAACTTTCTAACCAGACAACTTTGATATCAGCGACATGGATTTGACAATGTTTCAGTAGATGGGTGTTGAGTATTTTGAAATGCAGCTCATTGAGTTACAATGCTCAGATTTATGGGCCTCAAAGTTTAGGGATCTGCGGTGCACACTTGAGGCTACCAAGAGAGATCACGCGGTCTCTATCCTGACCTGATGGAATTCCCTGCTTGTGAAATTTGACTATTTGTAGAAAGTGGCATTTTCACTGCTCTTAGTATTTTGATCTACATACCTCTGTGAACAGATATTTTCACATATGAAGTCAGTTCCCTGTCCCTCCTGGAGCCGGTTAACAACTGAACACTCAGAGGTTTGTGTGCTACTTAAAGTGTCAGACTAAGAGCCCAAGATTGGAGAACTCAGAAAGGGAAAGTATGGGCAAGGATCACACGAAAGAGTAAGATCTGACTTTCAATTCATTTATTAAAGAAGCTGCTATAATGCAGGGTGAATTGTTATTAATGTTCAAAATGTACCAATGACATGCAAATCTATAAATAAGAGTGAACAAGTTAACTCTTGGCTTGCCACTTCTGAAAGGTTGCTGACTCCTCGTCTAATCTTAGATATTTCCCAGATGAGAAAGAAAACAAATCGATAAGAATTAATTAATTAATCAGTTAATTGATAAATGAAAAAATTAAAAATACTGTTTTGGCCAAAGCGCATCTTCACATTTTGTCCTCAAATTTCAGCTTCCGAGCTCAAAGGATGGCTGAGATATCGCCTGGACGAACAAGAAAGAAAACAAGTACAGGTACATTCAAAGTACAGTGCCCCATGCCAAAGAAATAAATAACACATCCCTCAGCGCGTGACATTGCTGGGGTGCCTTCGGTACCTGGCGATGCCACCGTGCAGCACATAGAGACAGAATTGGGAGGGAGCATTGCATAATAATTGATTGATTAATTGTGAAATTAAAAAAAACTAAATAACAACCGTAAAATAATTTCATCAATTGGCTAATTGCATACCTAAACCACCACTATTTCATCCAAATCTGTAACCTTTTGAAAATTAACTGATCAATCAAAAAAAAAATTAATGAATTAATTAATCAATAAATCAAAACTACCCTTTACAGCCAAATCACTTGGTCACTGTCGTATCCAAATATCAGCTGCTGAGCTCAAAAGGTGCCTGAGATATTGCCCAGATGAGAAAGAAAATGAATTAATAAATCAATAATAAGTCAGTAATTAATCAATTGATTGATTAATCAAAAAATAAAAATGCAGTTTTTGCCAAAGCACTTGTTCACTATTGTGCCCAAAATTCAAATAAAGCTCAAAGGATGGCTGAGATATCGCCTGTACAAACAAACAAATAAAAAACCACTCAAAGAGTGACAACTTGGCAAAACAGCACAAAGTAGAATGGCACTCAGTAAAGCGCATTCCTCTACCAGGTGGAACAGTTTACGTTTTGTATCCAACTGATGGGCTGGATCCGAATCAAAATCCAATCCGCTTGTTCTTGTCATCTATTCAACTCACTCACCTTGTTTTGTCATAACTCGTCCACACCTTTTTGAGATAGTGATATTTTTGTTTTTGGCCCTATCTCTCAATTTCAGAAATTTGGCCTGTGTTGACCTTCTGACCCTAAAATGAATTGGTGGTTGAATTCAGCAACCTTATATGAAAATGCTTTTCAAATTTCAAGTCAATCGGATGAAAATTGAGGATTTTAGAAAATTTAGGCCAAATTGGCCTTTTGGCCTGTTTTGACCTTCTGGCCTATGTTTACCTCAAAATTAATAGGTGGTTGAATTCAGTGACCTGAGATGCAAATGCTCTTCGAATTGCAAGTTAATTGGATTGAAATTGAGGATTTTACAAATTTGGTCCATGTTGACCTCTTCACCTCTGGCGAGCACACAAAAAAATGTGTGGTTGAATTCAGCGACCTGTGATGTAAATCCTGTTCAAATTTAAAGTCATTTGGATGAAATCAAAATTCTGAGAACAGTGGTTCAGGTCCAGATGCAGATCTGGCCTATCAGTGGGATACAAAACGTAAACCATTCAGCCTGGCGGAGGTATACGCTCGACCGAGTGCCTTTCTTGTTACAAAATGTAATTTTATGGCAGTTTCCAGCATGGTTTGAATTACGCACTTCCAAGTTAAGCCTCATTTTGATGCTTTGCCATCTATCTTCGATGTTATATTACTAAAACTCTCATCTTGTATGTATGTATGTATGTATGTATGTATGTATGTATGTTCCTGAAATACAGCCAAAATGGTACATGACAGCACAAAAATTTTAGGGCAACCTTACTCACCATTCGCCTGTGGTGTGCAGTATCAAGTTTCGTTCAAATTGGGCAAAGAAAAAACTTATTAAAAATCAATTCCCGATTCAGTAAAGTACTCTTCGGGAGTATTTGATCAATGCAAGCAACCTCGGCGGTATAGTTCGCTGGAGCTATCTTTTTTTTTTCTTGAAATGATTTTTTTTCATCAACCGCTGTCACAACGGGAACCCAATGGGTTCACGGGTTGCCTAGTATACAATAGTTTCATTGCCACATTATAAGATCCGTTTTTATGAATTTATTTTACAGAATTGAGTACTTATAGGAACAGGTTAAAACGTCGTGTATGTACAGTGCCTTCAGAAAGTATTCACACCCCTCAACTTTTTCACATTCTGTTGTGTTACAGCCTGAATTTAAAATGAATTAAATTTTAAAACAGTCATCGATCTACACAAACTACCCCATAATGACAAAGAGAAAACATATTTTTAGAATTTTTTACAAATTTATTGAAAATGAAAAGCTGAAATATCTTGCATCAATAATTATTCAGCCCCCTTATTAAGATTATGAAAATTATTACTGAAAAGTCAATACTTTGTAAAAGTGCCTTTGGCAGTGATTACAGCTTCGAGTCTTCTTGGGTATGTCTGTATCAGCTTTACACATCTGGATGTGGGGATTTTCTCCCATTCTTCCTTGCAGATTTGCTCAAGCTCTGTCGAGTTGGATGGGGAGACTCATTGAACAGCAATCTTCAAGTCTTTCCACAGATTCTCAATGGGATTCATGTCTGGGGTTTGGCTGGGCCACTCAAGGACTTTCACGTTCTTGTTCTGAAGCCATTCCAGTGTTGCTTTGGCTAAGCTTGGGGTCATTGTCCCGTTTGAATGTAAATCTTCACCACAGTCTAAGGTCTTTTGCACTCAAAGCAGATTCTCCTCAAGGATCTGTCTGTATTTGGCTCCATTTATTGTTCTCCTTGTCATTCCAAGTCCCCCAGTCCCTGCCGCTGAAAAGCATCCCCATAACATGATGCTGCCACCACCATGCTTCACGATCAGGATGATGTTAGATGGGTGATGAGCTGTGCTTGGTTTCTGCCAGACGTCGTGCTTTACATTCAGGCCAAAGATTTCAATTTTCATCTCATCACACCATGTAACCTTTTTGCCTCGTGCTCTCAGTCTTTCACATGCTTTTTGATATATATATATATATATATATATATATATATATATATATATATATATATATATATATATATATATATGTATGTACATATTGTTACGAATCTGGAAACCATGCGCTCTCAACATTCAGGTACCAAAGTTAGTTATTTCAATAAGTATGTGTTAATAGTTAGAATCCTTCCTTTGTCTAATGGGAATTTCGTGTATGCACTATGAGTTATTTTCCAGTTAGTTTTTTTTTTTACAACGATTACTGCTACAACTCCAACAACGACAACAACAGCGCGCCGTCCTGCACTCGACCTGGTCGCCATTACGCACGTGTTTTTGGCTGAGGACGTGGGCGGAGCCTTCTTGGCCTCGGGTCAAAGCTCCGCCCCGAGGAGGAGCAGAGAGCGTTTCCTCCAGCCAATGAGCGGAGGGTGAGCACTACATGCGCCCCAGCCAATCCGGAGGCCACCACGAGTCGTCTGACAACCCACCGTCAAATCAGGAGGCGAGTGGCGGGGGAGAAGAAGCCCCTCCCTCCTCAAGAGGAGGAGTTTGGTTGTCTGGACCAGCGTTCGGCAGACGGGTATCGTGGCGATTGCAGCGCGGTCTGTGGTTGTTGATGAGCGTTCTGCAGGTGGTCGTGGTTGAGCAGCCTCTTTCGTGGGCCATGGACTTCGGGTCGTGGGTTCGGGTCCCACCATGGTAGTTTCGGAGTTGGTGTGGCCGCACAAAGCGAACAGGTACCCCGGCCCGGCTTGACCGAAAATACGAAAATAGACCCACGAGGTCCATTTCGTGTGTGTGTGTGTGTGTGTGTGTGTGTGTGTGTGTGTGTGTGTGTGTGTGTGTGTGTGTGTGTGCGTGCGTGCGTGCGTGCACACGTGTGGCGCCATCCTGTAAGTAGAATTGTGTAAATG
>NC_140968.1:97586724-97644224 GCF_056783735.1 Eptatretus burgeri | reverse complement strand
ATGTTCACTCACACTGCAGCCGTGATTGAAATGCTCTGCGATGCAGCTTTGCTACTGCTGACCCGTACTCTGAGAAAAAATTCTTACAAAAATGAGATAACCTGTAGTAGTTCAGTTCTTTGCACAATAGGGGACACAACCCCCATAAACCCTAAACGGAAATCATTTAATAAGGGATTTTCTCCCAATTTCACGAGGCAGGGAAACAGTGATGCTGTGTACACCATGAACGCGTCTTGTTTAAAAAACAAGAAAGAACATTCCATGTGGAATGTATCAGCACCGTTTTGAAGTTTTAGGTTTACCCGGGAATTCCGGTTCGTTCTGCATTCCGATTGAATGATTAAGATCAATGATTCCTTTATTCATTCTTTTAGACATGGACACTGAATGCAGTTTGAGTTCAAACAAAATGGCAGAGGACCACAAAGTCGCCACCGGCGATTGTGACACTTCGTGCTTCAACATCGTTTATCGTGTCCCATCCGTGAGTGCACACCTGTGGACTTTCCACCCCACGTTACCTTAAGAAAATGGCAGCCCATTATGTGCTGGCATCCTTTATCCAGATATGTAGTCTTGTGGAGGAGTGAAGCGACAGAAGGTGGCAAGTTCATGTTCACAGACTAACAGAGGATCAAAGGCCGGGAAGAGTCGGTGAGAGTTAAAGAGAGCAGTGTTGGCTGCTGGATAAAGCATGAGACGACTACGGGCAGCACTTTTGATTGACTGGAGAGAGGTGCATGAGGCCACAGATTCCACAGATGAGGGAATAGGAGGTTGAAGGGATCCAGGTGAGCGTACAGCTTATAATTTGTGGAGGATAACCAGGCATGGGATTCTAGAATGGGTAAACTCTAAATTGCTGCCATAATTACACTGTTGAGGAGGCAATGGCAAACAATCCAGTGCATTTGGTCAGGATAGGTGCTCAGACAGTTTACTTATTTTGTATTATCTCATACATGTTCACAGCACTCATGTTATCTGCACAAACTCTTCCTTTTTGAACAAGAGTCATTGTAGAGAATGTATGAAAAAGTTTTCCTCGCAGGGTGCATGTTTTCCTTTCTCTCTGTCCATACTTCACCTATCAGGATCTACTCTTATCATGGTGTAAATATGTGTAAATGTGTAGAATGAAGTACAGGGTGTAAGTTTATGCTGTAAGTGTGCGGTGTAAATGTGTTATTTTTTTTTGATGTATCATACTCTTGAGAGAGCGTTCGTGCTGCTGAAGCACTTTCATAGCAAGGGTTATACTGGGTGATTTTTCATTGCCTTCCCAGCATTTTCCATCCATGCTCTATCCTTTCACATGCTGAACATCAAGCAAGGAAGCAGCTCGTACCATTTTAATTTTTGGGGATGACTCGGTCACGGTTCGAACCACCAACCTCCCATACTCTCTAACCATTACACCACTGAGTCTGGTGAACGTGTCATACGTGGTCTAAATTATACTTCTCATCCCGATGTACATTTGTCTTCTCTTATATGTCCTTTTACAAGTGTCATTTTGATTCGTTTTCAAACATGTTCTTGTCTGTTTCAGGTGCTGGACGTCTCAGTCGATGTCTAGACATCGCGGGCGGTATTTTTGGCTGGAGACGAGGCGTCTTTGTGCCATTCTCGGAGGGAAAGATCAATCGTTTGCCTTCACTCGGGATGCACTCCATGTTCTGTTGTTCCCTTCATTTGGGCAAGCACTAGACATCTCAAATTGGTTTAGCAGTTTAGCATTGCTTGAAGGTCCATCAAATAGATCAATCGGCTTGCAGGTCCACCAAATATGGCTGCGGCCTTACGGACCCACAAAATAGGTCTATCAGACAAACAAAGCAGAGAAGGAAAGTTTCATCTAATAATAATAGGCGTAACCCAAATAATAATAATAATTATTGTTATTCAACATCCCTCGATGCTTCTTTGCAATTACAAACACAAGTTAGAACATTTCCACGCAATGATCTCTTGATAAACACAGCAATTTGAAGACATGGAATGAATTATTACAAGTCAAACCTAATTTGATTTAATCTTAAACAGATCTCATTACAATATTTGAAATCAGTATCAAGTTCAATTAATTATGTCACTTTTCATTAACCGTGCACAATCTCATGCGCGTTTTAAACGGCGACTTTCTGCAGACAGTGCTGCAGGTAAATGTCTGAGGTTTGTCCTTTATATTTTTCAATTGCACTCTTACATATTTATCTCAATAAAAATTGGTGAAATTTAATCACAAAGATTATTTCACAATCAAAAAAACAAACAACCACACCAAACGACCGGGATGGGAAAATGCAATAAACGACTGCGACTGGAAAGCACTACAAACTCGCATGACTGGAAATCAAACATAAGAGAATACCTGGACTGGGGAAAAGAATGTTATATAAATACCTGGACGGTGGAAAACAATGTTATATAAATACCTGGACTGTGGAAAACAATGTTATATAAATACCTGGACTGGGAAAAAGAATGTTGTATAAATACCTGGACTGGGAAAAAGAATTATATAAATACCTGGACTGGGAAAAATAATTATATAAATACCTGGACTGGGAAAAAGAATGTTATATAAATACCTGGACTGGGAAAAAGAATGTTATATAAATACCTGGACTGGGAAAAAGAATGTTATATAAATACCTGGACTGGGAAAAAGAATTATATAAATACCTGGACTGGGAAAAAGAATGTTATACAAATACCTGGACTGGGGAAAAAGAATGTTATATAAATACCTGGACTGGGAAAAATAATGTTACATAAATACCTGGACTGCGAAAAGGAATGTTGTATAAATACCTGGACTGGGAAAAAGAATGTTATATAAATACCTGGACTGGGAAAAAGAAGGTTGTATAAATACCTGGGCTGGGAAAAAGAATTATATAAATACCTGGACTGGGAAAAAGAATGTTATATAAATACCTGGACTGGGAAAAAGAATGTTATATAAATACCTGGACTGGGAAAAAGAATGTTGTATAAATACCTGGACTGGGAAAAGGAATGTTGTATAAATACCTGGACTGGGAAAAAGAATGTTATATAAATTCCTGGACTGGGAAAAAGAAGGTTGTATAAATACCTGGGCTGGGAAAAAGAATTATATAAATACCTGGACTGGGAAAAAAATGTTATATAAATACCTGGACTGGAAAAAAGAATGTTATATAAATACCTGGACTGGGAAAAAGAATGTTGTATAAATACCTGGGCTGGGAAAAAGAATTATATAAATACCTGGGCTGGGAAAAAGAATGTTATATAAATACCTGGACTGGGAAAAAGAATGTTATATAAATACCTGGACTGGGAAAAGGAATGTTTTATAAATACCTGGACTGGGAAAAAGAATGTTATATAAATACCTGGACTGGGAAAAAGAATTATGTAAATACCTGGACTGGGAAAAAAGTTATATAAATACATGGACTGGGAAAAAGAATGTTATATAAATACATGGACTGCGAAAAAGAATGTTAATTTAATACATGGACTGCGAAAAATAATTATATAAATACCTGGACTGGGAAAAAAAGTTATATAAATACCTGGACTGGGAAAAAGAATGTTATTTAAATACCTGGACTGGGAAAAAGAATGTTATATAAATACCTGGACTGCGAAAAAGAATGTTATATAAATACCTGGATTGGGAAAAAGAATTATATAAATACCTGGACTGGGAAAAAGAATGTTATATAAATACCTGGACTGGGAAAAAGAATGTTATATAAATACCTGGACTGTGGAAAACAATGTTTTATAAATACCTGGACTGGGAAAATGTATAAATACCTGGACTGGGAAAAATAATTATATAAATACCTGGACTGGGAAAAAGAATGTTATATAAATACCTGGACTGGGAAAAAGAATGTTATTTAAATACCTGGACTGGGAAAAAGAATGTTATATAAATACCTGGACTGGGAAAAAGAATGTTGTATAAATACTTGGACTAGGAAAAAGAATGTTATGTAAATACCTGGACTGGGAAAAAAGTTATATAAATACCTGGACTGGGAAAAAGAATGTTATATAAATACATGGACTGTGAAAAAGAATGTTAATTTAATACATGGACTGCGAAAAAGAATTATACAAATACCTGGACTGGGAAAAAGAATTATATAAATACCTGGACTGGGAAAAAGAATGTTGTATAAATACCTGGACTGGGAAAAAGAATGTTGTATAAATACTTGGACTGGGAAAAAGAATGTTATGTAAATACCTGGACTGGGAAAAAAGTTATATAAATACCTGGACTGGGAAAAAGAATGTTATATAAATACATGGACTGTGAAAAAGAATGTTAATTTAATACCTGGACTGGGAAAAAGAATTATATAAATACCTGGACTGGGAAAAATAATGTTATATGAATATCTGGACTGGGAAAAAGAATGTTATATAAATACCTGGACTGCAAAAAAGACTTATATAAATACCTGGATTGGGAAAAAGAATGTTATATAAATACCTGGACTGGGAAAAAGAATGTTATATAAATACCTGGACTGGGAAAAAGAATGTTATATAAATACCTGGACTGTGGAAAACAATGTTTTATAAATACCTGGACTGGGATAAAGAATGTTGTATAAATACCTGGACTGGGAAAAAGAATTATATAAATACCTGGACTGGGAAAAAGAATTATATAAATACCTGGACTGGGAAGAAGAATGTTATATAAATACCTGGACTGGGAAAAAGAATGTTATATAAATACTTGGACTGGGAAAAAGAATTATATAAATACCTGGACTGGGAAAAAGAATTATATAAATACCTGGACTGGGAAAAAGAATGTTATATAAATACCTGGACTGGGGAAAAATGTTATATAAATACCTGGACTGGGAAAAAGAATGTTATATAAATACCTGGACTGGGAAAAAGAAGGTTGTATAAATACCTGGGCTGGGAAAAAGAATTATATAAATACCTGGACTGGGAAAAAGAATGTTATATAAATACCTGGACTGGGAAAAAGAATGTTATATAAATACCTGGACTGGGAAAAAGAATGTTGTATAAATACTTGGACTAGGAAAAAGAATGTTATGTGAATACCTGGACTGGGAAAAAGAATGTTGTATAAACACCTGGACTGGGAAAAAGAATGTTAAATAAATACCTGGACTGGGAAAAAGAAGGTTGTATAAATACCTGGGCTGGGAAAAAGAATTATATAAATACCTGGACTGGGAAAAAGAATTATATAAATACCTGGACTGGGAAGAAGAATGTTATATAAATACCTGGACTGGGAAAAAGAATGTTATATAAATACTTGGACTGGGAAAAAGAATTATATAAATACCTGGACTGGGAAAAAGAATTATATAAATACCTGGACTGGGAAAAATAATGTTATATAAATACCTGGACTGGGGAAAAATGTTATATAAATACCTGGACTGGGAAAAAGAATGTTATATAAATACCTGGACTGGGAAAAAGAAGGTTGTATAAATACCTGGGCTGGGAAAAAGAATTATATAAATACCTGGACTGGGAAAAAGAATGTTATATAAATACCTGGACTGGGAAAAAGAATGTTATATAAATACCTGGACTGGGAAAAAGAATGTTGTATAAATACTTGGACTAGGAAAAAGAATGTTATGTGAATACCTGGACTGGGAAAAAGAATGTTGTATAAATACCTGGACTGGGAAAAAGAATGTTATATAAATACCTGGACTGGGAAAAAGAAGGTTGTATAAATACCTGGGCTGGGAAAAAGAATTATATAAATACCTGGACTGGGAAAAAGAATTATATAAATACCTGGACTGGGAAGAAGAATGTTATATAAATACCTGGACTGGGAAAAAGAATGTTATATAAATACTTGGACTGGGAAAAAGAATTATATAAATACCTGGACTGGGAAAAAGAATTATATAAATACCTGGACTGGGAAAAAGAATGTTATATAAATACCTGGACTGGGGAAAAATGTTATATAAATACCTGGACTGGGAAAAAGAATGTTATATAAATACCTGGACTGGGAAAAAGAAGGTTGTATAAATACCTGGGCTGGGAAAAAGAATTATATAAATACCTGGACTGGGAAAAAGAATGTTATATAAATACCTGGACTGGGAAAAAGAATGTTATATAAATACCTGGACTGGGAAAAAGAATGTTATATAAATACCTGGACTGGGGAAAAATGTTATATAAATACCTGGACTGGGAAAAAGAATGTTGTATAAATACCTGGACTGGGAAAAAGAATGTTATATAAATACCTGGACTGGGAAAAAGAAGGTTGTATAAATACCTGGGCTGGGAAAAAGAATTATATAAATACCTGGACTGGGAAAAAGAATGTTATATAAATACCTGGACTGGGAAAAAGAATGTTATATAAATACCTGGACTGGGAAAAAGAATGTTGTATAAATACTTGGACTAGGAAAAAGAATGTTATGTGAATACCTGGACTGGGAAAAAAGTTATATAAATACCTGGACTGGGAAAAAGAATGTTATATAAATACATGGACTGCGAAAAAGAATGTTAATTTAATACATGGACTGCGAAAAAGAATTATATAAATACCTGGACTGGGAAAAAGAATTATATAAATACCTGGACTGGGAAAAATAATGTTATATGAATATCTGGACTGGGAAAAATAATGTTATATAAATACCTGGACTGCGAAAAAGAATGTTATATAAATACCTGGATTGGGAAAAAGAATGTTATATAAATACCTGGACTGGGAAAAAGAATGTTATATAAATACCTGGACTGGGAAAAAGAATGTTGTATAAATACTTGGACTAGGAAAAAGAATGTTATGTAAATACCTGGACTGGGAAAAAAGTTATATAAATACCTGGACTGGGAAAAAGAATGTTGTATAAATACATGGACTGCGAAAAAGAATGTTAATTTAATACATGGACTGCGAAAAAGAATTATATAAATACCTGGACTGGGAAAAAGAATTATATAAATACCTGGACTGGGAAAAATAATGTTATATAAATATCTGGACTGGGAAAAAGAATGTTATATAAATACCTGGACTGTGAAAAAGAATGTTATATAAATACCTGGATTGGGAAAAAGAATGTTATATAAATACCTGGATTGGGAAAAAGAATGTTATATAAATACCTGGACTGGGAAAAAGAATGTTATATAAATACCTGGACTGGGAAAAAGAATGTTATATAAATACCTGGACTGTGGAAAACAATGTTTTATAAATACCTGGACTGGGAAAATGTATAAATACCTGGACTGGGAAAAATAATTATATAAATACCTGGACTGGGAAAAAGAATGTTATATAAATACCTGGACTGTGAAAAAGAATGTTATATAAATACTTGGACTGGGAAAAAGAATTATATAAATACCTGGACTGGGAAAAAGAATTATATAAATACCTGGACTGGGAAAAAGAATGTTGTATAAATACCTGGACTGGGAAAAAGAATGTTGTATAAATACTTGGACTGGGAAAAAGAATGTTATGTAAATACCTGGACTGGGAAAAAAGTTATATAAATACCTGGACTGGGAAAAAGAATGTTATATAAATACATGGACTGCGAAAAAGAATGTTAATTTAATACATGGACTGCGAAAAAGAATTATATAAATACCTGGACTGGGAAAAAGAATTATATAAATACCTGGACTGGGAAAAATAATGTTATATGAATATCTGGACTGGGAAAAAGAATGTTATATAAATACCTGGACTGCAAAAAAGAATGTTATATAAATACCTGGATTGGGAAAAAGAATGTTATATAAATACCTGGACTGGGAAAAAGAATGTTATATAAATACCTGGACTGCGAAAAAGAATGTTATATAAATACCTGGACTGTGGAAAACAATGTTTTATAAATACCTGGACTGGGAAAAAGAATGTTGTATAAATACCTGGACTGGGAAAAAGAATTATATAAATACCTGGACTGGGAAAAAGAATTATATAAATACCTGGACTTTGAAAAAGAATGTTATATAAATACCTGGACTGGGAAAAAGAATGTTATATAAATACTTGGACTGGGAAAAAGAATTATATAAATACCTGGACTGGGAAAAAGAATTATATAAATACCTGGACTTTGAAAAAGAATGTTATATAAATACCTGGACTGGGAAAAAGAATGTTGTATAAATACCTGGACTGGGAAAAAGAATGTTATATAAATACCTGGACTGGGAAAAAAGTTATATAAATACCTGGACTGGGAAAAAAGTTATATAAATACCTGGACTGGGAAAAATAATGTTATATAAATACATGGACTGGGAAAAAGAATGTTAATTTAATACATGGACTGCGAAAAAGAATTATATAAATACCTGGACTGGGAAAAAGAATGTTATATAAATACCTGGACTGTGAAAAAAGAATGTTATATAAATACCTGGACTGTGAAAAAAGATTGTTATATAAATACCTGGACTGGGAAAAAGAATGTTATATAAATACCTGGACTGGGAAAAAAGTTATATAAATACCTGGACTGGGAAAAATAATGTTATATAAATACATGGACTGGGAAAAAGAATGTTAATTTAATACATGGACTGCGAAAAAGAATTGTATAAATACCTGGACTGGGAAAAAGAATGTTATATAAATACCTGGACTGTGAAAAAAGAATGTTATATAAATACCTGGACTGTGAAAAAAGAATGTTATATAAATACCTGGACTGGGGAAAAGAATGTTATATAAATACCTGGACTGTGAAAAAAGAATGTTATATAAATACCTGGATTGGGAAAAAGAATGTTATATTATTGTAATTTGCAATTCTTCATTTCTTGTTTTTCATTCCCAGTGTTCCAGCACTAAACATGGTCCTACTCCGAGATTGGTGATAACATCCACAACTCTACAAACGCATCTTGTTCAGGTACCGAAAGGTAAAAGGTGAGAGTTTAGGGAAACCTAAGCAGATGAAAAAGAACAAATGTATTTCCTGTATTAACGTTCCTTGAGACAGACAAATTAGCGACGATCCATCAGTCGAATGCTCCCGGTGCTGTCGCGTCACCCTTCGTCACTCAAGGGAGCGAGGAAATGACGGCTCCTCGTAATATTCCTTTTGGAATAAATGATTGCCATGTGTCCTGGACGAGGCTTGTGTCGGGTTCAACTCGACGTGACCCGTGCAAAGCGGACGCAATGCCTGGAGCGTGAGCGCGTTCTCGGTGTCATGAAGAACATCTTTGAACTAAGTGCGTGACACGCACACAAATAATCAGGATGGATAGGCTTGGTTGGGAGTGTGGTGCTCAGTTACTACATAATGTGAGAGCAGAACGATAAGGTTGCCTTATTTTATATTCATAAAAATAACAGAGGAGATCACACACAAAAACACACACAAACAGTCCATCTCACTCGTACATTGCTTAAGGCGCAAGTCACTGGAAAATGGTCCATGCTATTTGCATATACATTTTCGAAATACAGTTATGATGAATAGAAATGAAATGAATTTATATTGTAGTTCAACCCACACAAGGATATGCACTTCCAGAGACTTCTCCCACTCTCAAACACGTGCCCACTCAAACTGAAATGGAGCGATCACATTCCTTTTCGACTTTGGTTGTGCTCTCCTTGGTGGGCTACAAACGAAATAACTAAGCCTGATTGGGCCCAAGGTATCAATTTGCTCTTTATTTTGGTTCATATTTTGAGGATCAAGTTGTCATGTTTTCAAGCTTTAAAAATGGAATGTCTTCACTCCAAGGACTTACAACTCCAGAATTGCAACAGAAGGCCAAGCAGCTTCCAGTTGAGGCTCTTTTGTTGTGATATTTCCAGGTATATTTCAAGTACTCTAGGAGGTTGTTTCTTTCTCGAGTAATGTCGAGGAAAGATGCAGCAATGCTGGTTTATGACCTGATGCATAATGACAAGAGAGAGAGTTTCAGCAGAATAGTCATCACTGATAATAACTGATTAGGATGTGTCGGTGTTTTTGAGCACCATATGATCATTAGCAGGCCACGGTCAGGACATGGACTGGTGTACTCCTGCTATTCCTCTGAAAGGACTTTTTTTAACATTGCTCTCCTCTGCACCAAGACTTGCTTTAGTCTCACTGGATTTGCCAGTGTGCTGAAAGGCCCAGCACTGACAGAACGGATTCCAAATACAAACTGCCATCCTTTTCTTGAGTGTGGAGAGCTCTCATTCAAACAATATACCATCTTTCCGACGAGTGCAAACTTACAGCCGGCACTGTGATGTCAAGAGGTTCTCTGAATGAGGTCCTCACAATGTACAAGTATCTATGAATTCATAAGAAACTAGAAAGGCACTCAGTAGAGCACATCCCTCCGCCACATAATGCCTGATCGACGAGAACATATCGGGCCCAATCAATACATTTTTGAAATATCATGCTATGTATCGTTTTTGCCCCAATCTCTCAATGGTGAAGAATCACTTGAAAAATTTAATAATTCTCGCATTCAGATCTGGATTCGGATCTTCACCAAAATTGAATGTATTCTTCCTTGTCAAACACCCAACAGGTCCACCAAGTTTCATCCAAATCCATCTACAACCTTTTGAGATATCATGCTATGTATTGTTTTTGAGCCCTATCTCTCAATGGTGGAGAATCACTTAAAAAATTCTAGTAATCGGAACCGGATTCGGATCTTCACCAAAATCTAATCAGTTCGTCCTTGTCACACACTGAACTTGACCACAAAATTTAATCCCAGTTCATCAACAACTTTTTGAGATATCCCGTACACAGTCAAACAAACAGATAAACAGACAGAAAGATGTGAAAAATATTACCTCCTTCACCTTTGGTGGTGGAGGTAATAAAATAATTTCCTTCCTACTTATATAGAGTTGCATATTCTTGTGGAACCGGGGTTCGGGGATTATCACGAGGGGAAGCACTCAGATTCCTTCTGAACACTCGGCACTGTAGGCCGACGTGTCGCGGATCATACCACGGCCAGGCGGGTTGCTAAGAAACCACAAACGTCAATTAACTTGACTAGTCTTACAGAGATCCCCATCTGATACTATTTACCTGTTGGTGAGCTGACGCTATTAATCGAGGTCTGTGCTCTCAGTACGTACCCGACTATCTATTCAAGTGTGGCCGAGATCGAACTGTGGGTACACACTGGCTAATGAGAGCCAATCACGTGGGGTAAGGCACTGTATATGCAGCAAAAGACATACTGTATTTGAAATAACAAAAGTAATAACCTAATATATAAAGCTCTTTCTAACCACTGACTATTTATCTCTGGACTTGTCCGGATGGGAATTTGTCTCTGAACGTGTCCGGGTGCTGTTTATGTCTGGACATGTCGAGGTGGTGTTTGTCTCTGGGCAGTATTTACAGTATGACCGGTAGAAAATGGATTTCAGACATTATTTTGTTTCCATCTTCACTGTTATTCTTTGCAGAATCATCTATCTATAATTCCAGCAATCTCTGTGTGTCTGTCTGTCTGTCTGTGACCACTGTTTCTCGACAACCACTGGTCTGATCTAATTGAAACTTGCCAGGAATATTGCTGGGGACCTGAGTATGTGCCTTTTCAAGGTTTGATATTAATCGGACAAGTGTTTCCCAAGTTATGGCCATTTATTTACCAAACCAATGACAGGACACGTTGCTGCATTGGCGTGGCCGATGGGGGAAAGGGCGCCATTTAGTTACCAATGACAGGACACATTGCTGCGTAGGCGTGGCCGTTGGGGAAGAGATCCTGAGTTAACAATGACAGGACTGCTTGGCGTTTTGCACCCACAGTATCTATCTTCGATCTATAATTCCAGCAATCTCTGTTTGTTTGCTTTTCAAGGTTTAAAATTAATCTGCCAAGTGGTTCCCAAGTTATGGCCAAGTTAGAGCGCGTTCCCCATTACGGGCTACAACGTACGGACTTCCGGATAGTGATGACTTACTGTATTCTAATAATTTCTCGATTTCTTATGCGCATTTATAGATAAACACAATGCCCCAATCCAGTTGTCATTTACAAGAGCAAAGGAACGGCGTGTGAAGTTATTTGAAAGTTTTTTTTTTTTTGCACGTACGGCCATGCACGTAAGGCCACGCACATACGGCCATCCACGTACGGGCATGCGAGAGTGAAGGAACGGCCTGTGTGGTTGTTGTTTCTGGTACGGGGTTTGAAAGTTTTTTTTATTACTTTTTATTTTTATGGGTACGTACTAGCATATATAAATGGGGAAAAAAATTGAAAAAAAAAATGAAAATATTGCAGGTGAAACACCCGAGACAATGGGGAAACACAGTAATTTTGTGTGCCGACCGATACCGAAGCCGATACACCAGGAAAAATCACAGGACCATTGGAAAAAATACATCGATAAATGAAAATAATATAGAATAGGCAAAGCCTAGAAGCGAACGTAGAATTCTTCTTGCATTCGCTTCTTAAATATATCAAATTAAACTGTCTTTTTGCTATGAAAAAATAAATATTACCTTAACATTACCTTCACAACAACAACTACACTGCCTAGAACAGAATCTCATCTGCAAAAATAAATATTACCTCAACATTACCTTCACAACGACAACTACACCACCTCGAACAGGATCTCATCAAAAAAATAAATACCAGAAGCGAACGTCGTATTCTTCTTACATTCGCTTCTGACTTTACTTACAACTTGTTCACAAATGTATACACAATTTCCGGTTACTTCGGCCTGGATTCGGGATCAGCGATCAAATAATGTAAATCACGATTAAAAATTATTTTTTGATGATGCGGGAGAAGATATCTTTATTAAAATCAGTGGAGGAATATACACCATGTCTGATACTATTTGGGTCTTTCATGTCTCTGACGATGCCTTGATCTCCCGGCATGTATCATTCCCCATGACAAAAACCGGAAACAAAAAAAAACCGGAAGCAAAAGGGTCATAGCTAACGACACGGATTCACAATTGCCAGGGTATTGTGTTGTTTTTGTTGTTTCCTATTCTCTCATGTGCACGCGTTAAGTAATATTCACAAGATAGAAATAAAACCCAATTGTGTTTATACACCGCACAGTGTTTAACAACAACCGGAAGCAAAAGGTCATAGCTTAGGGCCCTGTCACACCTTGACGTTTTAGCCAGGAATAGAAACGTATAAAAATGCACGTAAAACGTTGGCGTACGCTGAAGTTTTGAGGGTTTTTTTTTTTTTTAGTTTTGGTTGTATTCATAACGTGTTGGTCGTATGCATGCCGTATTAGTCACGGGCACAGAACGTTTCGTTGTGTTAAAGATAACTTATACCAACGAATGCTTAGCCTGTTGTCGGCGTTCACAACCTATGCCCAACGATAGTTTAACTTAGTCATAGCGCACTGCACGTATCGCCGACGAACTCGTGGCGTTCTCTGTTAAAAACCTGCCGCACGCCGATTTAAATCATAACCGCCTGAAAATTGGAAGTGTCAACATCGCAGTCACATCTTGACGATTTAGCCAGCGTATGTCAACCTATGAAAAATGTGTCTAAAACACTGGGACACGTCGAATACGGTATGGGTAAGTTGTGTATACGTTAGGAGCATGCTGAAAAACAATGAAGTATACTGGCATATTCTGTGGTACGTCTAGTACGTCGTGAAATTTCAAGCATGCTGAAAATTTTACAACGTACTCGCCGTATGGCTCACAAGTTCCACGTACGCTGGCATAAGTTCTCGGCACGCTCTGCGATCGTTTACACACGTCGGCCACACGTTACTTGTAAGTTACTCATTAGTCGAAACACGTCGAGGTAATGTTTAGCATACCTGAAACTTAATTTTAACCTACCAGTAACGTGCTTTGAACCTATTAGTAGCGTGCTTTGAACTTATGAGTAGCGTGCTTTGAACCTATGTGTAACATATCTCAAACGCACATTGACGTATGTAGATGAATTTGATTGACGTCTTCCGGACGACCACAGAACTTCCTGAACATGTTTCTAACTTTCAGCTACCGTATAATGGCGTATTGGCAGCGTTTAGGGGAATTGGTATATACAAATGGGCTTCACAAGAGGAACCCGTCAGTGTTCCAGACTCCATGTTGAGTAGATGTCAATGTCAGTAGCAGTAGTAGTAGTAGTTCGAGAGAATTTAGTGATGTCGATGTTATTAGTAGTAGTAGAAGTAGTTCGAGAGAATTTAGTGATGTCGATGTTAGTAGTAGTAGTAGCAGCAGCAGTAGTAGTTCGAGAGAATTTAGTGATGTCGATGTTGGTAGTAGTAGTAGTAGTAGTAGTTCGAGAGAATTTAGTGATGTCGATGTTAGTAGTAGTAGCAGTAGTTCGAGAGAATTTAGTGATGTCACTGTTGGTGGTAGTAGTAGTAGTAGTTCGAGAGAATTTAATGATGTCGATGTTGGTAGTAGTAGTAGTAGTAGTAGTACTTTCGAGTAACGTGTTGCAAAGTGTGAACAACGTTCGTGTAGCGTGCTTACAAAACGTTACTCATAGGTTAGAAATAAGTTTCGGGTACGCTAAACATTACCTCGATGTGTTTCGACTTATGAGTAACTTACAAGTAATGTGTGTCGACGTGTGTCAACGATCGCATAACGTGCCTACAACTTATGGCCAGCGTAGCGGAACGTGAGAGTCATACGTCGGCATATGTCATAAAATTTCAAGCATGCAAAAATTTGAGGACAACCCAAAAGTACAACTAAACGTTTAAAGCCAGCGTACTACGACGTATGGCAGTGTTTTTCAGTGTGCTCTTAACGTATACAAAACGTACCCATAACGTATTCGACGTGTACCAGCGTTTTAGACAAATTTTTCATAAATCGACATATGCTGGCTAAATCGTCAAGGTGTGACAGGGCCTTTACGACACGGATTCCAAAAAGCCAGGGGTATTGTGTTGTTGTTGTTGTTGTTGTTGTTGTTGTTTCCTATTCTCTCATGTGCACGCGTTAAGTATGAAGCTCACTGCGTTCGCTATAAATAAATGAAAAAAAATGAAATGAAAATAAATAATTGAAAAATCAAATGCCGGAGCTCACCCAAGACAATGGGGGTAACATGGTTCGTATGCTTACACACCCTGCAAGTGTGTATATGTGTATATAAACATATATATATATATATATATATATATATATATATATATATATAAAAACATATACTGTATGTATAATCTATTAAACAAAGCTCTTTCTCACCACTGACTCACTCACTGACTGATATTGAAGATCGGTGCCTTCCGGGTAACGTAGAAAGCTGAAATTTTGCGTGACAGAACCGTAAGGCAACATCCATAATTGAAAATATAAATAAATGAAAAAAATGCAGGTGAATGACCCGAGACGGTGGGGAAGCAAGGTAATTTTGTGTGCCAACGGACATCAAAGCCAATACAAGAGGAAAAAAATCGCAGAACCATTGGAAAGCATCCGTGAACGAAAATATAAGTATATGAAAAAAGAAAATGAAAATAAATATATGAAAATCAAATGCAGATGAGCGACCCGAGACAGGTCAGGTCAGATTAGATCTGGGACTTGCTACAGGTACCATGTAAACCTGTACTAACCTGTTCCATGGTCGGGTTGTCGGCGACTAAACCATCTCCCCCACCAATTTTCTTGGTGAGGAGGGTGTTTGGATATGGACACCCAGCAGGATTAAAAACAAAACCTGTCAAAGGGCGGAGGAGCTCCTTGTGAGCCAATGGCCATCCATATCTAGTGACCGACAGTCTGCGGACCTTCTCCTGCAGTTGGGTTACTTTATATTCGGAGGTTGTGGCAGGATTTGCACTCCGGCCACTGTAAAGCCCTTCATTCCGCAAAACATTCTCGAAGCATAAAAAATCTGAAAACCCACTCTGTGGGACTACCTCCTGTGCAGCTGCCCTTCGCAGGGCAGCTCATCAGATGATGGGATTGGAGCAGAGCATTCGGGACCCCCAATCTTCGATGATAGGAGGGCAATGACAGGGTAACCTTCGGGGGTCAGATTGCGGTAGTGTGTGTCGGGGTGGTGCTGAGGTGTCGTCCACCAGACGGCAGTTTCATTGCGGGTAACCTGAGGCGGTCCCTTTGGTGGGTGCTTGGGATGTCCTATCCCTAAGAGAGGATGATCACCTGTCTCTGTTATCATCTGAGCTCAAGCGTTTGGACATCGGTATTGTAGCACTCTCTGAGGTTCGGAGACCGGATTGCAGAGAGATCATGGCGGGTGGTTGCACCTACTATTGGTCTGGTCGCTCTGGTGGTTACCATGCCCAAGGAGTTGATGTAGCTGAGTCCCATAAGCTGACTCCAATGATAATTGAGGTAACACCGATCAACGAGCGTATTATAAAACTAAGGATTCTTCACTCCTTAAGTTTCATCTGTATATGCTCCGACTGAGGTGAGTGATCTCACTGTGAAGGACACATTCTGTGCCACGCTCGAATCTGTGGTTGATCAGTGCCCCAGGAGAGATACTCTTCCAGTCTCGATACTCTTGGGGGATTTCAATGCATCGACTGGAACTGATGGAGATCTTATGAGACATGTTGTTTGCTGAGGAGTTTATGAACAGGCTGAGTGGAAATTTGGGGGGTCTGGGTGATTGGGGGATCCTTAAGAGTTGTGGAATTCCTTCAACACCACTGTGCTTGATTTTGCCGGTGGATGTCTTGAAACTCACTGTAGGGTGAAGAAGAATTTTGTCTCTCAAGCGACACTGGATACAATTGACCAGAGTCGCAGGGCCAGGCTGAATGGCAGAGCTGAGCTGTTCAGGGAGCTGAGGCGTAAAACTGTACGTGCACTGAGGGTGGACAAGGAGGCCTTTGTGCGAGGAATCTGAGGGGTAGAGCATCACCTGTGGTCAAGTGATTCTTGTTCTGCTTACAGGGGAATTCACGCATTGTGTTCATCCAAGCCCGTTCCTCAGTGCACTGCATTTAGAGCATAGGGTGGGAGGCTCTTGACAGAGGAGTCTGAAGTGAAGGCCCGCTGGGCCAGTTATTTTGAGCGGTTGTACCAGGCTGATCCCCCAACTGTCGAGTTGGACGTCAAGGGTGTTACAATCCCTGTTGCTGACCCTCGAATCAACTGTGGTCCACCTTCGTTTGTGGAAACACATGCTGCGGTGAACTGGTTGAAATGGGGTAAAGCTCCAGGGATCTGTGGCATCCATGCTGAACTTCTCAAGGCTGGTGGAGATGCTGCACTCGTGTTGTTGCATGCAGTTCTGTGCTCTGCCTGGAACACAGGCATCATCCCAACTGACTGGAAGAGGGGCCTTGTTTTCCCTCTCATCAAAGGGAAGGGTGATCGCCAAGAGTGCATCAACTACATCGAGGCGTGATTCCGCTCTAATTGCCGGGCAAGGTCTTTGCTCGGATAATTCTTGATAGGGTTAGCCACCATCTGCTTGAGCACCAGCGTCCAGAGCAGTCAGGCTTTACACAAAAGAGGTCAATGATTGACTGTATCCTTGCTCTTCGTGTCCTCACCGAACGTAGACGAGAGTTTCGGTTGAGCTGCTTGCAGCCTATGTTGATCTCGGTAAATCGTTCGATTCAATGAATCGGGATGCCCTCTGGAAGATTCTTGGTCTTCATTGGGTGCCACCAAAACTGATCGATCTGATGTCTAAACTATACTCTGGTACTGAGAGTGCTGTGAAGTGTGGTGGTGCCATCTCCGACTTATTTCTAGTTGTTACTGGAGTTTGTCAGAGGTGTGTACTGGCCCCCACACTTTTCATCACTTGTATGGACTGGATTCTGGGGAGGATGCTGGAGAGATGAAGCTGCGGTGCATTTGTTTGGGAATGTCAAGATCTCCAACCTTGATTTCGCAGATGATGCAGTCATCTTTGCGGAGACTTTAGAAATCCTTTTGGGGGCCCTCGAGGTGCTGAATGAGGAGTCGGAGCCGCTGGGATTACGGGTTTCCTGGGTCAAAACTAACATCCAGGCTTTCAATGACATCTTGGATGCTGTTATCCTGTCTGTGCCTGTTTGTGGTGAGGATGTTGAGGTCACGGAGAGATTCACTTCCATTGGCAGTGATATTCATGTCTCTGCTGGCTGTGAGCCAGAGGTCCATAGACGATTTGGTGTTGCCTGGGGAGTCATGGATTCACTGGATCATGGGGTGTGGTGCTGTCAGTACCTGTGCGGGAGGACGAAAGTCCGAGTCTTCAGGTCCTTGGTGGTTCCAGTCTTGCTCTGGATGTTAGACTTAGACTCTGACCAGGGATCTGAAACAGAGACTTAATTCCTCTGGTAACAGGTCTCTTCGGAGAATGCTTGACTATCGCTGGTTGGACTTTGTGTCCAACGAGCGGTTGCTGAGAGAGACTTAAATGAGATTTGTTACCTATATAGACCGTGAACATCAGCTGTGGCTGTATGGACATGTGGCTCGTTTTCCTGATGCTGATCCTCCTCAACTGAGTCAGCGAGAGAGCCTCGTGATTTGAGGACGCCATTGGGCCGACCATGTGCCTCGTGGTTGCAGCAGGTTGATCGGAATCTCAAGGAGATGGGGATGGGCTTGGCATCTGCCTGGGGGATGGACAGATGGAGGCCCCTGGAAAATGTTTGCTTTCTTGTGTGTCTACGATGGAAATTTCCTGCATTCTAGTGTCAAATTCATCCGCATTTATTTCAGTCAGAAGATCGGTTTGTTATGTCATGTTGTTCCTGTTTAGTCCACTGCATGGACTAAAAAAAATGAACCAACAACATGAACAAACAAGACATATCTTTTATTTTCATCAGCAGATCAAATGCTGCACAAGAGTGAGAACAATCATCATCCTTGAAATTTAGATTTATTATTTCAGCATATTGAGAGTATTTCCCAGTATTTTGCGGTGATTTCGCGCGAAAAATGAACCTCCAGAAACAAGATATGTCATTCGATCAGGATGGTCGTGGATAATTGACCAATCGTACTCCGTCTCTGATATGGGAAGTGTGGAACGACGCGAAGCAATTGGATTGAAGTCGGTATTCAAGGCAATAACATCAGTTAAACCAGTCCGCAATGCAATAATGTTGGAAATATTTTTTGGTGCCGAGAAATTTTTTAAAAGTGAGAACTTATAGCGAGAACGTGAGAACGTGAGTCACATGGCAAAAACGTGAGAGTTGACAGGTGTGGCACAGATTGCCTCCGGGTCTGAAAGTGACCTCTCGGTGTCATTGTTTGTACTGTAATCCCTGTCTTATGTTGTCGTCGAGTGCATGAACAGGCCCTAAGATAAGAACTGTTGAGAAATCTGGGTCGCTTTGGGATCGCTTGTGAGTAATTTAGTGAACTAGTGCGGGCCCGAACGTGCGTGGCCGTATGTGCGAAAAATATAATAATAATAAATAAATAAAAAATTGTGACGTCAATTGTGACGTCATAGCGCCGTGTCCTGTAATGGATTTGGTAAATAAATGGCCATAACTTGGGAACCACTTGGCCGATTAATAACAAACCTTGAAAAGGCACATACTCAGGTCTCCAGGAATATACCTGGCAAGTTTCAATTAGATCGGACCAGTGGTTGTTGAGAAACAGCGGCCACAGACAGACAGACAGACAGACAGACACACAGAGATTGCTGGAATTATAGATCGATGCTATTTGTTGTTTATTGTGTATTGCTTAATGACGATTTGCTCTGGTTTCTATTTTAATAATAATCCGTGAACTGTTGCTCCTGCTTGGCTTCCATTCTTGCTGCACAAGTTGTTGAGTTTTCACAATCAGGGTCCTTAAGGTGCATAACTAACTGGGTAAAAGCTATTATTGCTCAGCAATGTGACGTGGGATGCGTCATAAACAGCCGCTTGGTTATCTGGAGCACTTTGTGAGCACGTAACCCTCAGATGGCTTTGTGCCCTTTGACAAGGTATCAGGACTTAAGGCCTGTAATCCTGATTTAGGGTGTCAAATCCGGCTAGCGGCCATGGCCCATTGAACGGCCCATGTGATTTGGTCATACCCAGACAAGCCACGTGGCTTTCACAATATATATATATATATATATATATATATATATATATATATATATATATATATATATATATATATATATATATATATATATATATATATATATTGTTGTTGTGTCAGTCGGTTCAGGTAACACAGCTCATTGGTGGTGTTCACGCAGCAAGGCAGGAAAGTGGGAAAGCACTTCTTATAATTAAAAAGTTGTTTATTGATTCTCCTGTCCTTCCTTATTCACCACATTTATTTTGTAAATAAACAGCACCGATCTGGCGGTCAAGGGATGCAAGAAAAGGGGAAGGAGGAACACGCAATCTTGTATACTGTATAGTATAATTAAAATATGTCCGAACCCACCAATGGCACCAACAAATACCAGATTCATACAATGAAGGGGAACTGGTGAGGACCTTCGATGAGGACCTTCGGCAGGCATGAACTTTGCTTGCTATAAGTGGTGTTGGTTGTGCAGGGCGGTGTGACACAGACAGAAGTGCGGCTCAGGGTTGAATGGTGATGAGTGATGATGGTGAGCAGGGGTTGGGGTGGGAAGAGGGAGAGGAAAGGGTGGAAGAAGGGACTGGCAGTGCTGACTACCTTTGCTAGTTAAAATTAAATCATAACAGATGTATATTCACAAAGTTGTGGCATGTGCCTGTAATCCGGCTACTCAGAGGCTGGGGCTGTGGCTGTGGTTGGGGGATCGCTTGAGGATGGAAGCCCTGCATTGTGCCATGCTCATTAATGGTACAAAAGCATCCCGGCCGATACGGCAGCACCCAACCTTGATTGTCAAGTCAGGCCAGCCTGACAATCAGATCTGTGACTGCTATGGGTATCATGTAAAACCCCAACTAACCTCTTCATGGTCAAGTGTCTGGGGACATGGAAATCCAGCAGGATTAAATACAAAACCTGGCAAAGGGCGGAAGAACTCCTTGAGAACCAACAGCTATCAATAGGTGGTGCCAACTGTGTCTGCCGATGTCCTCCTGCAACTGCTTGCCTTCCCTACAAAATTGATGGCAGGATTTCCACTCCAGCCACCACAAAAAACACTTCACTCCACAAAAACACACTGCAGTGTGTGTCGGGGTGGTGCTGAGAGTCTCCTCTGGTTAACTTGAGGCGGTCCCTTCGGGTGAGTGCCTGAAATGTCCTATTCCTAAGAGATGGGGATGGGCCAGGCATCTGCCTGGGGATTGGCCAGACAGATACTGCTGGAGTACCGGTGGAAAGTGGACCCAGCGATGTGCTGTGAAAGCGCATGATCCCAATGTATGTACAGCATGTATGTATTCACCACGTCCCCAAGTGGATTTCACCTGCTCCATCCCAAACACCCAATTTCAAAGCTACCTTACCAATTTCATGGGATATCTGCCCTCCAAAGCACATATCAAGTCACGCATGACTGAGTACAGTGTATCATATGAAGTTGCACACATATGTTATACGCAAGCATAATTACTTGGAGAGACATCTCGTGAAATGTACCATGAAGGCTACGATGTATAGTTTTGTGATGAGAGGGGGTTGCTCCATCCCATGGGTCACAATGAGATGCTGTATCTCCATCACAACTGACTATGTTTGCATCCAGGACCACACTGTGACACATATGTGATAGTAATACACACAATAATATACTCAGGTATGCCAAATGCTGGCTCCTCCACGAGCCTCGACTTTGTGTACAAAAAGTTTCATCTATTCGGTACGACGAACGATAGCACCAGTTCTGATATGACCGATTCTTTATCGCCGACTGCGAAATGTGCCTTAAAAACGGAACATCTGGTCAGCCTCCGGCCACCGGCTCACGGCTGAGTGGCAAATGTACACAGAGGATCGAAGGTCACGAAAAATTAATAACGATTAGGTTGCAAGTTGGCCTCGTTTGTGTTCTTAAACGAATCGGACTTGAAAGACAACTGACCGACCAAGGCGATGGACCAGAATCTAGTTACACCTGCAAAGCCTCGTTAAATGATGTATTCCATTTTATTTAGTGTTTAATAAACAATGAGTGTGACGGGATGATGCACACTTACCTCTGTGCTGTCTCTTCTGGGTTCGATTCCCAAACCGACGAAACCATCAGAATGGTGCTTCGCAGGCAAATGGTATAATAAAGTGTGATGTCCCTTTGATGGACGTCAATCAGGATGTGCTTGGGTCGTTAAAAACAAGTACTAGAGTAGCAGTTGCAGTTCATATCAAATATAAGGATTCACAGTATAGTTCTGATTGTTCGAGGAATGATGGAGGATGCCCTGTCCACAGCTGGCAATTTGGACGTCAGTTTTGCTTTGCGGTGGATATAGGAGAGGTCACTTCGAAATATACACAAAGAATGCTCGAATCGACTTGAAAATAAGTACTCCAATGAAAAAAAAAAAACCTTACCTCAAAACTCAACATTTATTTTAATTATTGTCTCATCATAAAAATCCAATTGCATGAGAAGCAGACATTGCAGATAATGAATCAAATGACGGAATGATCAAAACAAATCAATGTCTCTGATGTATTGAACAAGGTTTGGCATTGAAGTGACCTTCGATCAGAATCACGGGTTTTCCATCAGTTGAACATTTGCCTTCATCATCTCGACGATGTGAATCACTGATAACAAAGATTTCTTCTCCAACACATTTGATGCCGATTGTATAACCTGGAGAGTTTCCCACGGTCAAAAAGCATGTTCTTGAGTCTTGAAAACACAGAACGAGTGTCAAATTGCAATAGAATCAAAGGGACTCTCTGGATTATCTGATATTTGGGATATACCATTCCACTTGTTGGTTCATGAATGGTTAGGATAAAAAGAAACATCTCCGATGACAAATTATTCCAACAATTCATTGATCATCAAGTGTACACCGTGGGAACAAACGGAATGGAACAAATCGGTTCCATGCTGAACGTTGTGGTTAACATCAGCTGTGGTCGAAAGAATATCAGGTGATCCCACATTCCGAGATCACATCTTCGGTTTTATACACCATAGTACAGATGAAAACTAGAAGGGCAATCGGTAGAGCGCTTACCTCCACCACGTAATGCCTGATCCACGAGAACATATCTGGCCCAATACATTTTTGAGATGTCGTGATATATATGTGTCTATATATATGTGTGTGTGTATATTGTTACGGCAGTGGAAATTCGCAAACCACCATTCAGGTGAGATAACTCTAAGTACATGTCTAGTTAGCCCCAAACCCGTTGTTTAGAGGGATTTTATGTGATTCATTCGGGTTGCGACGCTTTGAGATAGCCGTTTTTCTGTTCTATCTTTATTTTAAACCAACCACGTCTCAACCGCCATAACCATCAAACCACCACCGATAAACCCTCCACCACTCTCACCTCTCTCCTTCTACGGCCATTCCCGCACCACCTGTGAACACTGAGCATCGGGCTGTCTTGGGCTCGTTCAAGATATGCACCGAGCCGCGAGTGCAAATAGCGGCCTTTCCGAGGGAGAATTCGGATCAAGAATGCTACACACCCACTTCTGATCCGTCCAATTAGCAAGGGCGGAGCGGCTTGGCCCCGCCTCCAGGCGTGTCTGTGTGAAATCCATATATGCAAATTCTAGGATCAGGGGAGGTTCACGCCCACTTTTCCTCCGTCCAATTGGCGAGCGTGGCTCCGCCCCTGAGGTCATTCTGATTCGGAAATTTGCATATTGTTTCTCCTGCCGGCCTATAAAACGGCGAGCACCAGGCAGAGTCAGTTTTGGTGGAAGAGTCAGTTTTTGGTTGGAGGGCAGAGTGTGGCAGCAGCAGAGTGTGGCAGCAGCAGAGTGTGGCAGTGAGTGGAGTCGGTTGGCGAAGGTATTGAGTTGGGTTCTGCAGTCGGCTGAGGAGAGTTGTGGGAAGAGGCCAAGGAGCTCGGGTCCGAGACGAGAAGGACGGCGATCGGCGATGAGGTCGCGGTGGGAGATCGCTCGTCGCGGGACCCAAGCCAGCCAGCCATTCTCCCTCCCCCAGGCCATCAACAATTCCCCCTTTTCCCCCGCGCTGAGATAGTGCAACAAAGGGGGCCCCGTTCCCACCCCACCCCAAACGTCGTGCCAACGAAACCCGCGAAGGAGCACGGAGTCGGGGCACAGCCACGCGGCCACATCTGCGGCTCGTCCACGAACGCGTCACGAGGACGCGGGTAGGACCCACCCGGTCTCGCGGACCTGGCTGCTCCTTCAGGTCCCGCGCACATATTGGCCTACAGGCCCGTCTGCCCCCTTGTCTATGAGGGTGGCTTCTTTCCTTTGCTTTTGAGTAAATGTGTGTTGGCGCCGTCTGTAAAGTAGAACTGTATAAGTGTTGCCATGTGTGCGCGTAGTCGGTAATAACTCTGCGTCATTGTTTCTTTTGTTTTACTGATATAGGTTTTTGGAAATCTGCTAACATCACTGCTAACATTTTGTTTTGGAAATCTGCTAACATCACTGCCCTGCATAAAAAAGGTGCAAAAACAGATCCCTGTAACTACAGACCAATCAGCCTTCTCCCAATCATCAGCAAGGTTATGGAATCCATCATCGCTTCAGACATGAAATCCTTCCTCTTCTCCAATGGCTTGATTTCCAATCATCAATTTGGTTTCAGACCAGGTCACTCTACCCTGGATATGCTGCTACTGCTCTCCCATCAATGGATGGAGGTCCTCAATGCCAGACAGGAAATCCGAGCCGTATCCCTGGACATATCACGTGCTTTTGACACAGTCTGGCACCCTGCCCTACTCACCAAACTCTCTTCCCATGGTATTCAAGGCCATCTCCACTCATGGCTCGCAGACTTCCTCTCCTGTCGCAGTCAACGTGTGGCCCTAAATGGAGTTCTTTCATCCCCTCTTCCTGTGCAGGCTGGAGTTCCTCAAGGTAGCGTTCTGGGCCCTGTTCTTTTTCTGGTTTTCATCAATGATCTCTCGGACTCTCTGGAAAATCCTCTATTTCTCTTTGCCGACGACTCCACCCTCTGCCGTACCATCTGTCATCCCTCAGACCGGCAAGCAGCAGCTTCTTCGCTCACTGCAGATCTGGATAAAATCACAAACTGGTCCAACACGTGGAACATGTCTTTCAATCCAGACAAATCTCACACTCTCACTATGTCTCTTCGAAAGGACCGTTTACAAAACCCCCCATCCACTTTCTCAACAATCCTCTGGAAGAAGTCTTTTCTTTCAAGCTTCTGGGTCTCACTATCTGCCATGACCTTTCCTGGGAAAGTCACATTTCCAACCTCGCCTCAAAAGCCAGTCGCCGACTGGGAATCCTCCGTCGTGCAAAGTCCTTCCTCGGCCCTCTTGAGCTCCTGACCACTTACAAAGCTTTTGTCCGTAGCCTGATGGAGTACTGCTCTCCCCTCTGGGCTGGTGCTCCTGCCTCCCACCTTTCTCGACTTCACGCTGTCGAAACCAGGGCTTTTAAGATCATTGGCATCTCCCGCAATGAAGCTGAGTCTTTGGGCCTCTCACTCAATCACCGCAGGTTGGTCGGTGGTCTTTCTGTCTTCTACCGACTCCTCTCCAGCCTTGCCCCCCTGCTCTCTCTGCGATTTGTCCCAACCACATTTCCACAGGGCGCTCAAGGTCCGCCAACAACCCCATTCTGGTAAAACTACCAAAATCACGAATCACTGCTCATCTTCACTCTTTCATTCCTCTTTTTCCCGCCTTTGGAATAAACTTCCTCACTCTATTCTTTCCCATTCTTCCCTCCAGGCTTTCAAAACAGCTGTTCACCACCACCTCTTATCTTCCCCCATCCAAATCCTCGATCTTTTCTACCCCGATAATCCACCCAAGCCCACTTCCTTCAATTCTCCTGCTTTCCTTCCTGAAAGTCCCTGTAATGTCCATCTTCTCCTCGCCATGTTCCCCGTCCCATCCCCATCCCTCTCCCTTCCACAGTTCACCTGTGTCTGTTCCTCAATGTTTTGTCCCTTCCACTCCCGCCCCTCTTGTCTCATGCCTCCTTGCTGTGAGTTGTGTGTTAGCTCTCATACGAGCCTCGACCAAGGTATACAAAAAAAAAAAAAAAAAAAAAAAAAAAAAAAAGGTGCATTTTGACTGTTTGGCTGTATATGTGTGCTTTCCGTGTGTTGCGTAATAAATGTGCATTGTGTGAACTGTTTTCCCGTTTCGCTTCGTCTTTTCTTTAGTGACCCTCTATCCTGCTTCACGTAAAGGGTTTGTAGTGGGCTTAATACACCCGATAATTAATCGGAACCGTCGAGGCCGACGATAACACCGCTCGGTTATCCCGATAGCCCGGAACGGACCGCTTAAGCGGTTCGTGGCCGGAGTCGGCCTGCGGCGAGGTACGATCGCCCGGTCGACCATCCACACAGGTACTTAGGTAGAATGAATTTGGCGAGCAACCCTATCCTGCGCGGGTGGGCAATTGGCCCAGTCGTGGTGGGGTTAAACCCCCACCCGTGACTGGCTCCCGGCATTGTTCCGAGAGGGTCACGACAGAATTGTCCGTTCCGGTGGGCGAGGCGGCCGCCATTCGAGTCGAGCGGCCGATCGCACGCCGGCGGGCGCAAATTCGCAACTATATGTATATATATATATATTTCGTTTTTGACCCCATCTCTCAATGGTGAAGAATCACTTAAAAAATTCTAGTAGTCGGATCTGGATTCAGATCTTCACCAAAATCAAATCAATTTGACAGGGTCAAATACCCAACTAGTCCACCAAGTTTCCTCTGAATCCGTCTGCAACGTTTTTGAGATATCGTGCTATATATCGTTTTTGGCCCGATCTCTCAATGGTGAAGAATCACTTTTAAAAATTCTAATAGTCGGATCCGGAACTGGATCTTCACCAAAATTTAATCAGTTCCTCCTTATGACACACCCAACCTGCCCACAAAATTTCATCCAGATCCATCAACAACTTTTTGAGATATTCTGCACACAAACAAACAGACAAATGAACAAACAAGCAGTCATAGACTGGTACTTACGAAATCGTCAACTTGACCTCTGACCTTGTCTAAAAAAGCTGTCTCTAGAGAAGGTAGCGACGCAAACCAGAAGTTTCTATGATGATTCTGTACCAAACCATCAAAAATCGAATGTTTGACCTCACTGTGACCTTGACCTTTGAGCGATTTTGACCAAAATCTAATCAGCGCTAGCCATCACCCCCGTGAATCACGTGGTATAATTTGACATTGGTAGCTTCTTCCATTCTCGAGTTACCGCGGATTAACGTAACGTAAAGGTCACACTCGACGCCCCCCCCCCCAACTTGAAAGGACGCCGGGGCGAGCGCTATGACGTCAGCGCGCACACGCAAAACCTTTACGTGACTCAACGACGCCTCTGCTCGAGCGCGCTGCAGCACATGACGAGCCGTGATGTGACAGGTGAAATATTTTTTCTACAATCTTAAAACGTCTCCAAAACATCCGATTTTTACCAGAATTTCGACAACCCAGTGTTAAGCGTCCTAAGTGATCGGAAAAACCGAAGACAAAATTAAAATCGAAGTTAAAACAAACTCGTAACGTCGACCGAAGCAAAAATACTCCATTTCTCCACAGGCATTTACAGAATTATTTATCAATATTTTATAACACTGAAATTTTTAAAACAGCCGTAACTCAACGAATTGACAAACAAATTCCGCCGAACTTACCTCGATCTTCCAAACTCACGCTCCGTCAACAATACCTGTGGTAACTTTTCTCGAGTTATCATGTTTTGGATGTTTGACCTCACTGTGACCTTGACCTTTGACCGATTTTGACCAAAATCTAATCAGCACTAGCCATCACCCTCCTGAATCACGTGGTGTAATTTGACATTGGTAGCTTCTTCAGTTCTCGAGTTATAACTTTTTTTTGGATGTTTGACCTCACTGTGACCTTGACCTTTGACCGATTTTGACCAAAATCTAATCAGCGCTAGCTATCACCCTCCTGAATCACGTGGTGTAATTTGACATCGGTAGCTTCTTCCGTTCTCGAGTTATCGTGCCTACAAACAAACACACAAACAGAGGACGGAAGTGATCAATATACTTATGAAATCTTTAGATTTCGTAAGTAACAAACAGACAGAAAGGGGTGAAAACATAACCTCCTTCACCTTTGGTGGTGGAGGTAATTATAAGGGCACTCGGTGGAGCGCATATCTCTGCCACACAATGTTTGCTCCAGTAGAACATATCGGGTCCAATACAATTTTGAAATATCATGCTATATATCGTTTTTGGTCCTATCTCTCAATGGTGAAGAATTACTTTGAAAATTAAATAATTTCGTATCTGGATCCGGATTCGGATCTTCATCAAAATTGAATCAATTTGTCCTTATCACACACCCAACCTGTTCACCAAGTATCGTCCAAATCCGTCCACAACTTTTTGAGACATCATGCTATGCGTTGTTTAGCCCAATCAATGGTGAAGAATCACTTTAAAAATCTTCGTCCATTTAATTGTCCATTTCGTCAAGATTAAAATTGACAATCTTAATCAAAGCTCAAGTCAATCGGATGAAAATTGATTATTTTTCAGATTGAAATTGATGATTTTAGAAGTTTGACCTACAGTTGACCTTTGACCTTTTGATCTCAACAATAGTGGCTTTCCCAAGTCAGTGAAGCACTCTGCAAATCCTGTTCAACTTCCTGGTTAATTGAATGTAAATTGACGATTTTTCAGTTGAAAATTGATGATTTTAGAAGTTTGACCTTGAGTTTGACCTTTGACCTTTTGATCTCAAAAATAGTTGTTTTCCAATAAAGTAATGCACGATGCAATTGCTGTTTAATCTTCAAGTCAATTGGATGAAAATTGATGATTTTTCAGATAGAAATTGATTTTATAAGTTTGACCTTGAGTTGACTTTTGACCTTTCAATTTCAAAAGTAGTTGTTTTTGTAATTCAGTGACGCAATATGCAAATCCTGTTCAAATTTCAAGCCAATCGGATGAAAAATGACAATTTTAGAAATCTGACCTCAAGATGACGTTTGATCTTTGACCTCAAAATCAATAGGGTTCTCAGTTGAGACTACCTCTCCAACTTTCGAGTCAATCAGATGAGACATCAGGCTTCTCAGTTGAGACTACCTCCACAACTTGGTGAAGTTTCGTGAAGATCAGTTTTAAATTGTGACCTGTAGACGACGGACAGACAGACAGACAGAATAACAAAATCGACTTACCAATATTCTGGAAAAATCTTCGATTTTGCAAGTATCAAACAAACAGATAGAAAGGGGTTTAAACATAACCTCCTTCCACCTTCGGTGGTGGAGGTAAAAATAGGGGCAATACCCCTGAGTGCTCACCTGGTAGTGGCTGGAAAAGATAACCAGTGAACCACTGGTAGGCGTAGATCACCCACAAAATATGTAACGGAGAAGAAAGTAAATATCTATGGATTTTTTTCAATGCCATGAACAAACTTTGGAACATCACGGGTGATGAAGATTGTGGTAAAGTTTCATCGAAATTGTGTGTGTAATTTCAGAGAAGAAGTTGCAGGTGTTTATGGGTGGACGAACTGAGTGACTGGCTGACGACGAGCCATCCCATAAGCTCCCCGGAACTATGTTCCAGGTGAGATAAAAAATGATCGCTTTTGACGGAAGGGGAAATGTTTGCGGGCACATGCTGAGTGCGCCCTCCCCCCACCCCCCGGAACCACCCCAGGGTTGTTCCACTGAGGCAGTGCGCCCTTTAGGATTGAGCAATTATTTGGAAGTTGGCCAAGGTACTAGCGATAACTGTCATACTGGAAAGCAGGGTGTAAGGGAAGGCCAAAGAGGTTGTGAGTAGATCATCATACTAAAGTGTGATGAATATATGTATGTATGTACTGTATGTATGTGTATGTACTGTATGTACTGTATGTGTGTATGTATGTACTGTATGTATATATTGTTACGGTTGTGGAAATTCGCATTACACCATAAAGAGTCCTCAGGTGAGATATATCGATAAGTCCATGTGTAGTTAGCCCAACCCCGTTGTATAGAGGGAATTTATGTGATCCATCCGGGCTGCGACGCTTTGAGTTAGCCATTTTTCTGTTCTATCTTTTATTTCAAACAAACAGCATCTCAACAACCACGCCATCCCCACCACACTACAACCACGCCACCTCCACCACCTACGCTACCACATCTTCACCACTTGCCATTCAATAAGCACGGT
This sequence comes from Eptatretus burgeri, assembly GCF_056783735.1. Taxonomy (NCBI): domain Eukaryota; kingdom Metazoa; phylum Chordata; class Myxini; order Myxiniformes; family Myxinidae; genus Eptatretus; species Eptatretus burgeri. Next base: position 97,613,986 of record NC_140968.1, on the reverse strand, counting down.
GCGGTCACGATCTCCGCGGAAGAACAAAAACCACCAACGATGCTTGTGGGCTTTTCCTGCCATTTTTTCCCGCGCTTGGTGTGAAGGAAGGGGGAAGGGCAGCTCGCCGCCGATTGGTGGATGAACAGCGTGAGGCGGTCGGGGTGAGGGAACGCCCCTTTTCGAGAACCTTCTCTAAGGAGGGTGGAGCCGAAAACGGGGCGCGGCGAAGGGTGGAGCCAGCCCCTACAAGAAGGGACGAACGAGTTGGTCTTCAGTTGGGTTGGTTTGGAGTTCAGAGGTTGAGTTGGTTCGGGGGTTGTTTGGTTGGTTGCTCGGTTGGTCTTCAGTTGTGTGGAGTTCGGAGTGAACCTTCTGGTTTGGGTCGTGAGCTCGTGGTTCCTGCCCTGTTCGGCGATCCTCGCGCGGGCCCTGGGACCCGGTGCACGAGCATGGGAAGTAGCGCCGAACGAGACCCGTCCGTTCCCCCAAGAGCCCCGTCCGAGCTGTCGGGCGGACAGCGTGAGCTACGTGCGGGAGAAGGACTCGACGCGCCTAGGGAAGTCGCGATTTCTTTTTCTTTTGGGGTTTTGTGTAAATGTTTGTGGGTGGTGCCAGTCCAATAAGTAGAAACTGTTTAAGTGCATGTTCTTAAACCTTTGCTTTTATTCGGTTGTAGCTCTGCATTGTTTCTTTTGTTTTAACTGTTATATGTGCATTTTTGTATGGCTGTATATACGTGCTTGCTGTGTGTGTGTGTGTGTGTGTGTGTGTGTGTGTGTGTGTGTGTGTGTGTGTGTGTGTGTGTGTGTGTGTGTGTGTGTGTGTGTGTGTGTGTGTGTGTGTGTGTGTGTGTGTGTGTGTGTGTAAATAAAGTCCTTGCTTGTTGAACTGTTCCCGCTCTGCTTCGTCTCTTTTCCTTTAATTGACCCTCCATCTTGCATCACGTAAAGGATTGGCAGTGGGGTTTATACACCCAATAAATAATCACGTCCGTCGAGGTCAGCGATAACACCGCTCGGTTATCACTGTAGCACGGAACGGCCCGCTTAAGCGGTTCGTGTCCTAGGCTGACATGCGGCGAAGTACGATCGCCCGATTAACCATCCGCGTAGGTACTTAGGTAGGTCGAGTTTGGCGAACAACCCAATCCTACGCAGGTGGCCGATTGGCACGATTGTGGTGCGGTCGAAAGACCCACCCGTGACTGGCTCCGGGTGGTAGTTCACGGAGGGTCACGACTGAATTGTCCGTCCGGTGGGCGACGTGTCGCGATTCGAGTTACGCGGCCGATCGCACGCCGGCGGGCGCGAATTCCAGGGCCGGATTTAGGGCAGGGCCCACAGGGCCACTGCCCAGGGCCCCGCGCCTCCCAGGGGCCCCGCGCAAATGCAAAGATCACAAGAAATTCTGCTATTTCCCCCCTTTTGTTTGTTTGTGAAAAAAAATCGAGTTCGTTTGTGTAAATGGTCAGTGAATCACGAAACAAATACTCAATATCCCTGTTAATTTGGCATCTGTTTGGTTATGTTTGTCATTTATTTTACATCTTTGAACTTACTTTTTTTTCTTTCCACTGATCATAAGAGCGCAATCTAAAGGTCAACCACAGAAATAGGTCACACGAAAAAAGTGAGGGTTTTCCCAATCCCAGTAAGCTATGGCCGTCTCGATTTCATTTTTGCAAAATTACATGCCCGCCCTGAATCTTTGTTTGCGATGTACTGCGCAGGCGTATTGCTGGGGTGGTTATACTATAATTGTGTAATTCAAGTTTACACACCGGATAATATTTTATTATATTTATAAGGTGTGTAGCCTGGTGTTGGCTTAGTGGTTAGGGTGGCGGTTTGGGATCCCAGGGTCCTGAGTTTAACACCGTTGGCTGCTGAATTAACACCAGGGGGTTGACTCAGCCTGTCATCCTTCCGAGGTCGGCGAAATGAGTGCCAGTGTACTGGTCCCGGTGTATGCCCCGGTTAGAATAGGTGTACGATATCCCTGTGTGTCGTAAGAGGCGACCAGGGTTGGCGTCAAGAAGGGCATCCAGCCATAAAACATTGAAAACATAAAACATCCAGCCTCAAGAAAAAGCCAAACCCCTGCACAGCAGGGAAAAATGGCTGTAAAAACGTTATATTTATAAGGTGTGTCTCGGTGGCAGAGTGGTGAGGTTGCTGGCTGGTCACCTCAATGTGGATTCGGTGGAGTGGGCTCGAATACTCCCGGTGGCATATGTAAACCATGTGTCATGGCCGAGACACGGTGGTTTCCTCCGGGTTCTCCGGTTTCCTCCACCAGAGAGACACACCTCGCAATAATAATCTGAGCCGTGGAGAGATACTCGACAAGCCCAAGGCTTCTTATAAATCCACATTAATATATCTCGATTATTATTATTATTATTATTATTATTATTATTATTATTATTATTATTATTATTTAGGTGTGTTCGGTGTCAACTGCTGAAATATTGCTTTCTATTGTAGGAACTGCCTTTGTGTGGACTTGGTTGAGCCATGGCGGAACGTGAACGTGATCGAGGAAGAAAATACCAGTCTGGTGCGGCCAAGTGGAAGGAAAGCATAGCAGCCGAAAGCGAACGGAACAAGCTACCCAAAATTACAAGTTGGCTTAAGAGTACAACAGCCACAGTTGGGTTATACAATGAACAGGATAACAACGCGAAGGGAAACATAGCTACGACGACTGCTGTTGGCCCTGCTCCTTGTTTCAGTGCTGCTGATGCTAGCGGTGATAAAAACTCAAACGATTCTGCTTCAGAATGTGGTTCAGAAGTAGACAGCGAAACGGCTGAAGATTATGAAAAAGACATTGGCCTTTGGCCAGACCAGCTACCAGAGGAGTTCCGAAACTACTGGATTGAGAAGGGTAGTGCACAATGTCGTAATGTAGACAGTGACTCCAAGAACTCCGCTGTCCGTCATGGAAATAAAACTCGTCATTGTACAAAAAATTTGTTCAGTAGAAAACACATGTTATCTGGAGAAGAAATCGATCTCAGTTGGCTGTGCTATTCCGAAGAGGCCGGCCATCTGTTCTATTTTATTTGCCATCTGATGTCACCCATGTCAGACACTAAAAGTCTGTTTACATCCGGGTTCCAAGATTGGAAACACGCTAGGGAGTCGATAGAAGGACACAGTAATTCAGATCAGCATAAACAGGCAATGTCGAGCCTGGCCAGCAGAAAATCATTGCAAGGCCGCGTTAACGCTGGACTAGTTCGTCAGTACGAGTCAGAACAGCACTACTGGCACGAAGTGCTACGACGGTGCGTGGATGTCCTCATGTTTCTATGTGAACGTGGCCTGCCCATCCGAGGTGACGACGAGGTGATCGGTTCGGTACATAACAGAAATTACCTGGGAGTGATGGAGCTTCTGAGCAAGTCCGACACTTTCCTTGCGGCACATCTCCAGAAACATGCCAACAAAGGGAGCGGTAACGTAAACTACCTCTCATCGACAGTATGTAACGAACTAATCAATGTGTTGGGTAGAAAAGTTCTGAGTGCCATTCTAGCGGAAGTTCGGAGGGCCAAACATTACTCCATATCGGTGGACTCCACTCCGGACGTGTCGCACACTGACCAGCTCTGTCTAACCATCCGCTACGTGTTGCCAGAGGGGCAAGTAGAGAGTTTCTTGACATTCGTGCCCTTACTGAATCATACCGGAAAGGAGATCGCAGACGTAGTTCTTGATTTTCTCCAAACAAACAAAATTCCGATCTCTGACTGTCGCGGTCAATCGTACGACAACGCCAGCAACATGTCTGGAAAATACCGCGGCATCCAGGCGCACCTAAAAAGTCATTGCGAATTTGCCCAGTTTGTTCCTTGCATGGCTCATTCTCTCAACCTCATCGGGACGTGTGCTGCTGAGTGCTGCATGGCTGCTGTGACTCTGTTTGGTATCGTTCAACGGCTGTATGTTTATCTTGTGAAGTCAACCTATCGTTGGCGCAAACATCGCGATGCACTGAAACACATGCCAGTCGTCAAGTGCTTGTCAGATACACGGTGGTCGGCCCGTGCAGATGCTGTAGAAGCACTGGCCAATGGATTCCAGCAAAATATCATGGTACTTGACGATCTTGCAATGGATGAACATCGAAACGCAGAGACACGGCAGTGAAACTACTCGAATCACTGACAGTGTTCGTACAGGACCTACGGGAACGGTTCGACGACTTTGAACATATTGCTATTGATAAATGTGGTCACAGCGAGTACGAAGACGATCAGCGACGTGTTCAAAGGAGGAAGTGACATCATGATGAAGTAGACAGCGCCGATGACACCCAGTTACCGCCCAGAGAGAGATTCAGGACCACATCCTACATACCCATCATTGATCAGCTAACAACGTCACTTGGAGATCGCCTCAAGGCCTATGGAACACTCCGTCAACATTTCTCATTCTTTTCAGAAATAACGACCATGCAGACGGATAAGCTCCACGACTCCGCTGCAGACCTGGTCAAGAGTTACCCGAGCGACCTGGAACCTTCTCTGGTTTTGGAAATTGTACATTTCCAGGCATTTCTCAAGACGATGCAGACAGAAGACTCGGAAAAATTGTCTGAAACTACTATGTTTTTCCACAATCCACAACTACGATATGGTGGCAGCATTTGCCAACGTGGAGATAGCTTTGCGGGTATACCTGTCAATGTTTGTCACGAACTGTACGGGAGAACGATCATTCTCAAAATTGAAAAGGATCAAGAACTATCTGCGTAGTACGATCGGCCAAGATCGTTTGGCATCGCTGGCCATACTGAGTGCTGAACACGAACTATTCAGGAGAGTAAGCACACGCGAAACAATCGAGGACTTTGCGCGAATCAAAGCCAGGAAGAAGCTAAAAGTTTCTGTAGGTTTTTAACATCTCGCAAATATATTGTAGCAATTACCCCAAAGTGTGCAATAATGCAATCATATTTGCAAAAACGACAAAAAAAAACTTTCTACATTGAGATTTGAGATGATACCATCACGTTTTGGTTTTGCGATTATTTTCTCTGTTCCGTTGTTTTCATCCATAGTGGTGTTTCTTGTATACAAACTTTTGTTACTTGTAGTTTCTGAAATACATGTTTTTACACATAAACTGTGGTTTTTTCTTTTGCCCAGCCTAGGTTGGTGCATTTATATATGAATACTTTTATAAGCATATATGAAGTAAAAATGGCTGCGGCCCCGAGAGGGCCCCACGTACTTCTCGGGCCCAGGGCCCCGCAACACATAAATCCGGCCCTGGCGAATTCGCAACAATATGTATGTATGCATGTATGTATGTATATATGTATATTTGTATGTATGTTTGTATGTACTGTATGTGTGTATGTGTGTATATATGTATGTACTGTATGTACTGTGTGTATGTGTGTATTATGTATATATATATATATATATATATATATATATATATATATGTACTGTATGTATGCATGTATGTATGTATATATGTACTGTATGTATATATTGTTGCGGCTGTGGAAATTTGCACTACACCATAAAGGTCCTCAGATCAGTTATGACGCTAAGTATATGTGTAGTTAGTTTTCCCCACTGTTGTTTAGAGGGAATTTCCATGTTCTCAGGGCTGTGATCCTTTGAGTTAGCCGTTTTTCTTTTCTCTATCATTATTTTGGACCAACATCCCCCAACAACCAGATTGCCACCACCAACACCATCCCCAAACCACCACAGCAAACCCCCACCACCTTCGCCTTTCTCCCTCAACTACCATCAACAAACACCACCCGCAAACAAGAAGTTGCCTTCGTCCCAGAGTAAACACCGAAGTCGCGCTGTCCAAAGCCCGTTCGTTGATTTTTACCACGTCCAGACTTGATTTGAACAGAGAAATAGAACACGTTACCGAACATCGTGCCATTGGTCGTGAATGGGATCCTTTTGAAGGAAAAATCGGATCAGGAATCATACACGCCCACTTTTCATCTGTCCAGTGGCTGAGCATCAGGTGGTGTAGCCCCGCCTCCAAACCCGATGTGATCCTCAAATCTGCATATGAACTCCTTCACGGACGGGCTCGATGCATTACATGCATCGGGTCAGCGGGACAGAAGCCCCGGCGAAACCTGCATACACACATCAGCTGGTCGGGCGAAACGAAGCCGCGTGGCGGACGGACTCGATGCATTACACGCATCGGTTCGGCGGGACAGAAGCCCCGGCGAAACCCGCATACACACATCAGCTGGTCCGGCGAAACGAAGCCGTGTGGCGGACGGACTCGATGCATTACATGCATCGGTTCAGCGGGACAGAAGCCCCGGCGAAACCTGCATACACACCGGCTGGTCGAGTGAAACGAAGCCGCGTGGCGGACGGACTCGATGCGTTACACCCATCGGCTCGTCGGGACGAAGCCCCGAAACACGCACACACACATCGGCTGGTCGGGCAGGACGAAGCCGCGTGGGCGAACGGAGCTTGGTGCATTACATGCATCAGCTCGAAGGGGTAAAGCTGAGCTGACAGGGCGAGGCTTTGGTGATTTCAACCACGTACGCTTTGCCGGGTCAGGGGTCACGCTGACAGGGCGAGGCTTTGGTGATTCCTACCACGTCGGCTTTGCCGGCGTCAGGGGTCACGCTGACAGGGCAAGGCCCTGGTGATTTCAACCAGGTACGCTTTCCAGAGGTCGAAGGTCATAGGTCGGGGGTTGGATTCTTCCACTCCCCCAGCCTATATAAGGGCGAGCACAACGGAGCTCGCGGGAGTCTGGAGGGGTCGGAGAACAGGACGGAGCTCGAAGAGGCAGATGGGGGCAGACGGCGGTAGATGGGGGACGGTCGATGGAGAGGAAGCATCTTCGGAACGAAACTCAGGACGAAGTTGAGGGGCGAGGAGGGCGAGTTGCTGAGTGGAGCAGGGACGCGGAGAATGGCTCAGAAGCAAGCCGGAGGGCTGAGTGGGGACCACCGCCGGAGAAGGGGCATCGTGGAGGCCACAGCCAGGAGGGGTTTTGCCAGAGCCAGTGCGGTCCAGAGCGCCAACTCGCTGAAGGGAGCGGCAGCAGTTCCCCTCTCCCAAACCGAGCTTCGCGCTGAGAGAGCGCTGATAACCCCCGTCTTGCCAGGAGGGCATCGACATTGCTCAAAGAGCCTCAACAACCCTCCCCATACCGGGCATCAACAACCCTCCCCATACCCGGCATCAACAACCCTCCCCATACCGGGCATCAACAATCCCCCCCCCCCATCCGCACTGAGAGAGTGCCGGTGACCCCGTCCGTTCCCCTCCCCAACCGTGGTGCCGACTGTGAAACACGTGCCTGCATGGAGAATGCCGGAGAGAGCTCACCGGCCATGCCAGGGGCATGAAGTCAGGCGCGGTTACGCTGACACTGTGGCTTGCCCGCCATCGCGCCACGAGGGCGCAGGTAAGACCCTTCGGTCTCGTGGACCTGGCCGCTCATCCAGGTTCCATGTACATTTGGTCCACGGACCTGTCTGCCACCCTTGTCTTTGAGGGTGGCTTTTCTTTGCTTTTGTGTAAGTGCATGTGGTGGCGCCGTCTTGTAAAGTAAACCTGTTTAAGTAAATGTGTGAAATATTCGGTTGTAATTCTTCATTTGCTTGCTTGACTGTACATACGTGCATGATTTACTGTATGGCTGTAAATACGTGCCTTGTCTGAGTGTGAAATAAATGTGCTTGTTGAACTGTTCCCCGTTTCGTTGCATCCTTTCCCTTGTTTGAAAGTTCCATCTTGCATCACGGAAGGAATTGGTAGAAGGGTGTAAGCACCCAGTAAATTGAATCACATCCGTTGGGGTCGGCGATAACACCGCTCGGTTATCACTGAAGCACTGAACGGACCGCTTAAGCGGTTCGTGTCCTCGGCCGACCTGCGGCGAGGTACGATCGCCCGGTTGACGACTCGCGCAGGTACTTCGGTAGGTCGAGTTTGGCGAACAACCCTATCCTGCGCGGGTGGCCGATTGGCACGATTGTGGTGTGGTCAAAAGACCCACCCGTGACTCGCTACTGGCGGTAGTTCCAAGGAGGGTCACGACTGAATTGTCCGTTCCTGTGGGCGACGCCGTCGCGATTCGTGTTACGTGGCTGCTCGCAGGCCGGGCGGACCGAAATTCGTAACTATATATATATTTGTATGTATGTACTGTATGTATGTGTGTATGTATGTATGTACTGCATGTACTGTATGTTTGTGTGTATGTATGTACTGCATGTATGTACTGTATGTATGTATTGTTACGGAAATTGCCCTTACGGGAATACTAAATATAGAATTAGCTCAGTTCCCCCATTAAATTTATGTATAGATAGGTTGTGTGGTATAAGGGACGATATGTGTGTGTCAGGAGGTGAAACAGACTGTTTTTGTGTTCGTGCTATGGTGGTGAAACGAGTGAAACGAGAGATCGCTATTATTCCTTCCTCATTCCGGAATAGGCCCCTCTCAGTCGGCTGAGAGGAGTGGCCTAGAGCGAGGGGTGTGGCCTGGACAGGAAGTGACGTGAGGGGAGGAGATTTTGGTCATGGAGTCGCCGAGACAGACGTGTGTCGAAGGAGCTCGCGTGTCGAGGCGAGAGAGAAAAGAAAAAGGCAGTGGTGAATCGACCGGCAGAGAAAGCGGAACCAGCACATCGATTCACCTCACGACTCGAAGGAGAAAAGAAAAGGGGACGAAAGGAGTGCTGTGTGTGAGGAACGGCCGGGTTCTCAAGGCGTGCTCAGAGTCGCTTCGAGGCGAGCGAACGAAGGAGGCACCGTGTTGGGTCTGCCGGGAGAGATGCTGAACCGACCTGCACGTCGGTGATTCGACCGAGAGAGGAACTGAGGGGATGAAGCAAGAGTCGGGCTTCGAGGCGGGAAGGCCGGAGAGGATACGCCGGAGCGTCTGACGGTCCTTGCTCACCTCACGGCTCGACACGTTCGACACGGACCTCGACTGGGACCTTGTATGGAGAACAGGCCAGGCCGGGATTCGTGTGCTGAACCCTGGAGAGAGCTCGGCCATCTCGCATCGTCGACGTGGCGCCGAGCCGGAGCGCGCTGAGGAGAACCGCGCACGCGGTGACTTGGGCGCGAGCTGGAGTGCTGCGCCGCCATTTCTTGCTGCGCAACACGTTCGAGCGGGAGTTCGAACCCGTGGAAACCCGCGGGTTTTTACGAGCGACCTTCGTGCTTTTGGGACACGGTCCTCTCGTCCATGAGCCATCACCAAGTACTCTGTCTTGTCCTGCATGCATGTTTGTCTACACGTGTTGTATAAGGCATATTTCGTAGAAATCCCCTCGAAACCTTTTAGCCGTGGTTCCCTAGTTAAGAACAGGTTGAGGTTTTGTTTTTTAATGAAACCACTGTCGTGTTGATTGCTTATGCTGTAAACCCTGATGTCCCCAAGAAATCTTGTTAATTCGGATGCAGTTGCCGCTATGGATTAATTCGTGTCGCGTCGAGGAACGATCCGTTCGATCGGCATATAAAACCAAAATGGTTACAGACTGGCAGACTCCGCTGTAACTGACAAAGCCAGTCTGTAACCAGGGGTTCTATTTCCCCAACTGGTAAGGTACAGGATTACGTTGGTATCACGATTGAAGACGCGTGACCCGAGGCCTGTGCCGAGCCGGCCGGCGTTATAGACTCCCGGAGACGGTGGTGGCGAGGGTGGCGCCAGGGACCGGGTCAGAATCCCGCCACCCCTGATCCGCAACAGTATGTATGTATGTATGTATGTAATGTATGTATGTACTGTGTGTATGTAGTGAATGTACTGTATGTATGTATGTACTGTATGTTTGAACCTTATACAGTGTAATGAGACATAGCTTCGCTGATCACCAAATTTTGCATTTGTGCTTAGTGTACCTGTGAGCCAGCAGGTCATGGGCACAAGGAAAATTGGTCCGTTGCCCCCAGGGGTGGGTGAGGGACGACACTTTCAAGTCCTTTGTACATTGATGTGGATTCTTATATTGGGGGGCGGAAGTGCAAATATCTGTATTATAAAGCAATTGTGTCCGTCTGTCCATATGTCCCTGAACTACTCTTTCAGTTTTGAGGCGAGCCCCGTCAAAGCTTCTGTGGAACGTTTTTGGGTCTCAGTGGATGTCCTAAGGTGAGTGGGAGGTTTCATAAATACCTCAATACAATTCTGATTTTAATTTTTGATCCCTACGAAGTGTTTCGTATCCACCCTTTCTGTATGGTATTAATTTGATTGGAATTATGCTGTTTGGAATGAAAATAGAGAGAGATTGAGTTCAAAGGAGAATGAGGAAATTATGTGAGGGTTTCTACCCATGGATGTTTGTGGATTTGCCATTGTGACATCATGGAAGTATTACCCCCAATATATAGGCCCTTCTATTTGCTTGTACTATAATGTGACATGATCCTGTAATAACATGAATTTGAGATGATCATCAGCACATTATTCCACTCGTGAGGTCATTGTAATACATGGACAAAGCCGCAGACAGACAACATTATGATGAATCTCCCAAAATATATACATATATGCGTACATATATGTATATATATATATATATATATATATATATATATATATATATATATATATATATATATATATATATTGTTGCGGTCTTCGCGCCCGCCGGCGTGCGACGGCCACGTAACTCGAATCGCGGCACGTCGCCCACCGGACGGACAATCCAGTCGTGACCCTCTCGGACTAACGCCGGGAACCAGTCACGGGTGGACCTTTCGGTCTCACCGCGATCGAGCCAATCAGCCCCCGCGTGGGATAGGGTTGCTCGCCAAATTCGAACTACCTAAGTACCCACGCGGAGGGTAGACCGGGCGATCGCACCTCGCCGCAGGTCGACTTCGGACACGGGCCACTTAAGCGACCCGTTCCGTTCTATCAGAATAACCGAGCGGTGTTATCGTCGACCTCGACGGTTCGATTAATTATCGGGCGTACTCAGCCCACTACCAACCCTTTACGTGAAGCAAGATGGGGATTCAATGGAGGAAAAGATGAAGCGAAGCGGGAGAACAGTTCAACAATAAAGCACATTTATTCGCGGCACACGGGAAGCACACAAATACAATTCCACCAAATGCACACAAAAAAAAGAAAACACAATTCCATTTACACAAAAAGCAAACATAAAAGTGAAAACACAGTGCAGAGCTAATACCGACTACCGAGCACACGGCAACACTTATACAATTCTACTTCACAGACGGCGCCGACAACACATACCCAAAACCAAGGAAAAGAAATACCCTCAAGAATGGGGTAGGCCTGAGGCCGAGACCGGGTCGGGCCTACCCGTCTGGTGATGAGACGCGGAGCGGCGATGGCCCCGCAACCCGCGGGCCTCGTGGACAGTGCCTGGCAGGGGGTGGGAACGGGGCCCCCTTGGTCGCACTATCTCAGCGCGGGGGGAAACAGGAGGGGGTTGCTGATGCTCGGGGTATAGAGGATCTTTATTATATGCGACGAGCGTCTCCACCTCGGCCAGGTCGCGCTGTCGGCCTCCTTCGGGTGCAGCTTCCTGCACGACGCGAGCACCCCCTCGTCTGGTGTCGCCGCCTTTCCACCGCTCCGTCCCCTCCGTTCCGACTCCAACGCACACGACGAGCAGCTCCACCGCCCGCGAAGTCTTGACCCTCTGCTTCCGACTCTCCTCTTCTTGACTCTCCGACCCGTTCTTGTTTGCGACTCCTCGTTCTCGTTCTGCTGACTCTCTTCTGACTCCTTTGCGACTCCCCTCTGACTGACGAACACCGTCCTTTTATCCCCCCGTAACTTCGCCTTTGACCCCCTCCCTTTGACCTTTCACCTCGCTCCCCATTGGCCCGAGAAAAAGTGGGCGTGAAGGCTTTTTGATCCACAAATTTGCATATATCGATCGTTCTGGAGGCGGGGCCAAATCGCCCCTCGCTCACCGATTGGACGGCAAAAAGTGGGCGTGTGTCGTTTTTGAAGCAGAAAATCCGTGATTTTGTACACGCTGTTCGACGCGCGTTCTGCATGAGTCCAACACCGGTACCCATGAGTGGCGCGAGATGACGGTGATGCGATGGTGGCGAGTTGTGACGGTAAAGGTCGTGGCGGTTGTGGTGAAGCGGTGGTTGTGGTTGGTGGTTGGTCCAAAATAAAGATAGTGAAAGAAAAACGGCTATCCTGAAGAGTCGCAGCACGCATAAATGACATGTATTCCCACTAGACAACGGGTTTGGGCCTAACTGCACATGCACTTACCGAGATACCTCACCTAAGGGACCTGAATGGTGGTTTGCGAATCTGGTAACCACAACAATATATATATATATATATATATATATATATATATATATATATATATATATATATATATATATATATATATTACAGTATACACGAGGTCCGTCTAAAATGCATTGGGACGAACTTCACAGAAATTTTATTCCAAAAAATATATTGAAATCACTGCTTGTCCCCTTCAAAATAGTTTCCCTCCAGTCTCACACACTTGTCCATCCTATTCTTCCACACTTCGATGCACCCCCGGAAGGCTTCTTCTGGAAACCTCCGGAGCTCCGTCATCACGGCCCTTTTGATGGTCTCCACATCAGGAAATTGGGTCCCCTTGAGCATGGGGAATAGGAAAAAATCACAAAGGGCCAAGTCTGGTGAATACAGGGGTTGCTCCAGAGTTGGCACGTTCCTCTCCACCAGAAACTGTTGGATGCTCAGGACACTGTGAGCAGGGGCGTAATCATGGTGGAGCACCCAGGCGTTGTTCTCCCACAGATCCCTCCTCTTGTCCCGGACTGATCTCATGAGGTGCCGGAGGATCTCCTTGATCATGTATTGATTCACTGTTTAACCCTGTGGTAGAAACTCGAAATGGACGATGCCCTTGATGTCAAAAAACGTGATGAGCATCACCTTGACCTTTGACTTTGACATCCTTGCTTTCTTTGGTCTTGGTGTTGCCGGACTTTTCCACTGACGACTCTGCTGTTTGGTCTCGGGATCGTATTCGAATGTCCACGATTCACTGGCAGTAATGACTCTCCCGAGCAGGTCTGGATCATCCTCGAGGTACTCGATAATGTCTAGACAGACAGTGACTCTTTGCTGTTAATGCTCTTCGGACAACAGCTTGGGGACCATCTTTGCGCACACCTTGTGCATTTCGAGATTTTCAGTGATGATGCTCCAGACAGTGTCCTTGTTGATGGAAAGTTCCTCAGAAATCATCCGCACCGTGAGTCGACGATCGGCACGCACCATCTGCTTCACACGCTCGATGTTGTCCGCCGTTCTGCTCGTTGAAAGTCTTCCAGACCATAGATCGTCTTCAACCTCCTCCCGTCCCTCTTTGAACCTCTTGTGCCATTCAAATGCACGTGTCCATGACATTGTTTCTTCCCCGTAGACTTGCTGCAGCATTGCGAAGGATTCGGAAGGTGTTTTGCCATGCTTGGCAAGAAACTTCAGATTGGCTCTCTGCTCACGACTCATAGCGCAACGGCTCAGAATAGACAACGTGTAAAGCACGACCTGTAAAAAATCACACAATGAGCACAGTCAACCATTACCAATCATAGATATATTGCTGGAATGTTGCGAAAGATTGTGACACAACCCGTTCATTCAAGTTGTGTAAGTGGAGCACACAGCAGGCTCAGTCCCATTAATTTTTAGACGGACCTCGTATATATGTACGTATATTTTTTGTTGGCACCCCACAAAGACCAAGAATCATCAAGAGAGCATCCCGATTCACTGAATTGAATGCTTTACAGAGATCAACATCGGCTCCAAGCAGTCATAACTCTCGTCTCTGTTCGGTGGGAACCCAAAGAGCAAGGATACGGTCATTCATTTATCTCTTTGGTGTAACGCCTGACTGCTTTGGACGCTGGTGCTCAAGCAGATGGTGGCAAATCCTATCAATAATTATCCGAGCAAAGACCTTGCCTGGCACTGAGGGCAGCATCACTGCTCGGTAGTTTTTGCAGTCTTGGCGATCACCCTTCCCTTTCCAGAGAGGGACAACAAGGCCCGTCTTGCAGTCAGTTGGGTTGATGCCTGTGTTTCAGGCAGAGCACAGAACTGCATGCAACAACACAAGTACAGCATTTCCACCAGTCTTGAGAAGTTCAGCATAGATACCACAGATCCCAGGAGCATTGCCACATTTCACCGCAGCCTGTGTTTCCACAAAAGAAGGTGGACCACAGTTGATCGGAGGGTCAACAATCGGGATTGTAACACCCCTGACATCCATCTCGACCCCCTGGTGGATCAGTTTGGGACAGTTCCTTAAAGTAACCGGCCCAGCGGGCCTTCACTTCGGACTCCTCTGTCAAGAGCCTACCACCCTCTGCTCTAACTGCAGTACACCGAGGGAAGGGTTAGATGAACACAATGCGCGAATTCCCCTGTAAGCAGGACGAGAATCACTTGAGCACAGGTGATGCTCTATCCCCTCACAGATTTCTCGCACATAGGCCTCCTTGTCCACCCTTAGTGCACGCACAGTTTCACTCCTCAGCTCCCTGAACAGCTCAGTTCTGCCATTCAGCTTCACCCTGCGACTCTGGTCAATGGTATCCAGTGTCCCTTGAGAGACAAAATTCTTCTTCGCCCGACGGTGAGTTCCAAGATATCCACTGGCAACATGAAGGACGGTGGTCTTGATAGCACTCCACAACTCTTCATCATCCGCCAAAACACCCAGACCCCCCAAATCTCCACTCAGCCTGTTCGCAAACTCCTCAGCTACCCTCTCGTCCTTGAGCTTGCCAATATCCAGCCTAGGCTGGGATGGTACCATTCTCCTGGATTTAAGCTGAAACAAGTCTGTGGTCAGTATTGAGGAATTGAGCACTCCAGTAGATGATGCAGTTCTGAATTATCCTCCAGTGACCATCAATGAGCACATGGTCAATCTCCTTTGCCACACCACCAGCGTTGGAATACCAAATCCATCGATTTGAAACCATGAACCAGCCATCCTATGTCCATGACTTCTTACAAAGTCAAGGAACTTGCTGCTATTCTGGTTCACAATTCCAGACCCATGGGGACCAACACATGTCTCATAACCAAACCTCTCAGTTCCAGCTAATGTATTGAAATCCCTCAAGACACGAAGAGAATCTCGCCTGGGGCACTGATCAACCACAGGTTTGAGCGTGGCACAGAATGTGTCCTTCACAGTGAGATCACTCACCTCAGCCGGAGTTTATCCAGAGACCAGATAAATGACACCCAAGTAGTGATGAATCCTTGTTCTCACAATACGCTCGTTGACCGGTGTTACCTCAATTATAATTGGAGTCAGCTTATTGGACACAGCTACAGCAACTCCTTGGGCATGGATACCATCAGAGCAACCAGACTAATAGTAGGTGCAACCATCGCCATGATCTCTCTGCGATCCGGTCTCCGAACCTCAGAGAGTGCTGAATCCGATGTCGAAACGCTTGAGCTCAGATGATAACAGAGACAGGTGATCATCCTCTCTTTGGGAAGGGACATTCCAGGCACCTACTTGCAGGGATTGCCTCAGGTTAACCCAAGGACACCGCCTTCTGGTGGATGACACCTCAGCACCACCCTGACACACACTACCGCAATCTGACCCGGTAATGTTACCCCGTGGTTTCCCTCCTATCATCAAAGATTGGGGGTCCCGAAGGCTTTGCCCCAATCCTGTCATCTGGTGAGCTGTCCTGCAACAGGAAGTTGCACAGGAGGTTCCCCCCACTTAGTGGATTTTCAGATTTTTTTCATGCTTTTTGAATGTTTTGCGGAATGAAGGGTTTTACGGTGGCCGGAGTGCAAATCCTGCCACCAACCTCCTAATAAGAAGTAACCCAACTGCAGTTGGACACTAGATATGGATGACTGTTGGCTCACAAGGAGCTCCTCCACCCTGTGGATATGGACATCCAGCAAGATTAAAAACAAAACCTGTCAAACACCCTCCTCACCAGGAAACTTGGTGGGGGAGACAGTTTAGTCACCGACAACCCGACCATGGAACAGGTTAGTACAGGTTTACATGGTACCTGTAGCAAGTTACAGATCTAATCTGACCTGGCCTGACACAAAGGGGTACAACGACAATTTGTAGACAAGAGTGAGGGGGTATTCCTGGTGTTGGCTTAATGGTTAGGGTGGTGGGCTTGTGGATCCTAACATCCTGAGTTCAAATCCCCCTCGGCTCTTGAATTAATACCAGGTCTTGAATTAATACTCTGCCTGTCATCCTTCAGAGGTCGGCAAAATGAGTGCCAGCTTGCTGGTATCCTGCGTCGGAGTGGAGACCCGTCCAGGATTGTACCCAATTGCCAAGGAGACTGCCAAGGCGGCACCAATGCTCTGCACAGAGTATGGTTCCAATGGATGGATGGATGGTGAAGAGGTACAACTACAATTTTTAGAAAATGCTGAGGGGTGAAATGAACTCAGGATGAACTCACGATTTGAACAACTACAATTTTTAGAAAAGGGTGAGGGGGTACAACTACAATTTTTTAACAAGTTGTGCTTTACACATGGCGTTGTTCTTTTGCACAATTCGCTCTTTTGATTCACCAGTCGGAGTAAATGGAGGACAGGGAAACATGGGGAAGTTTGAACAACATGTTTAATTTGGGTCATCCCTTTTTATGTTCCCATAGGAGCCTTGCCTCAAGAAAATGAAGATTTGAACCTGAGATCGCAGCAATACATGTAATGTACCAACAAATTCATTCTGTTTTCCTAAAAAAGATCGAGGCAATGACATAACTTTTGAAAAGCTTCAATTCCCATGCTGGATAAGAAACGATACATTTGGTTATCTTAAACACAATGATCCTTTTAAAATCTGTAAGTGGATGATACATGTCGAACACTGTGTGTTGTGTTGGAATTGGATGGTTTGAAATGTATTTTTGGAGAAGCTTGTCCTTGAAAGAGACCCATTGTTCGATGCCTGAAGGCATCGCTGTGAGTCTCGATGTAAAGGGATGATGGATGATGGATGCCCAAGCACGGTAATCAAGTTTATAGCATTCTCATAGCTCTGTGCTTCTCATCGCATCTCTTGGAATCTCCATCTCACTTTTTGGCCCTTCTGTTTGCTTGTTTGTTGTACTATAATGTGAGATGATCATCACCGCATGATTCGACTCGAAAGGTTATTGTAATACCTGGATATAGTCGCAGACAGGCAACATGACGATGAATCTCTTTGTTTGGGATGTTGCGCACACACACACACACACACACACACACACACACACACACACACACACACACACACACACACACACACACACACACACACACACACACAACTGAGTCTCCATGGATGTGCCTTCCTCATATGTTCAGTTGAGTGAAGACCATATGAGCACAACATTTAGATTTAAATGCAGTAATAGATCTTCTCTTTGGTCTTGGGGCCTGAATGGCCTAAACCTCCCACTACTCATCATTTGGAGAGCAGAATTAATGTCTCGCAATTATATTTATCAGAATTGAACAAAAACAGGTCAAGGTCTCCATTTGTTCCATCATAAGCTGAACCAAGGGCTCTTGTCATTGTAGTAACTCCAGCATAAGCTACCTTTGATTGTTTTATTCCCTGCTCATTTATCATTGCTCTTCTTTCTCAAGATTCAACCAAAGTCCTTGCTTGTCTTGAACCCTTCTCAGTCCGTACAAGCAGGAGGCTCAGACTTGTGTTACTGAATTTCTTTCATATGATTTGCCAAATATGTCAGAGTTACAAATTCCTTAATATGAGTAATCCGAGACGAGCAGATTATACGTAACTTGCAGAAGCCCATGGTAAAAGTACCACAATAGCAAATAAAACACCAAAACAACCTTTTATTCTTGCACTGGTTGAAAGATCTCTCTCTATACTGGAAGGTTCAATAAGAAACATCTTGAGTTGTTGATGGCACCTGGTGCTTAAAGAAAGGAAGAGAGTAAAATGAGTTTAACGGGAAACCCAAACACAATTATTATTTTTTTTAACCATTGGAAATCATTAAACACGGTCTAATTTGAAGGGAAAAATATTTCGACTTTTTTTGCCACTCGCAAAGCCCTAAAAAGTGTCGATTTTTCTATTTTCGCCAGTGACGTCACACCTTGAACCCACCTTGATCTAAATGGTGGTTTACACCGAGAAACAGTGTATAGTCGAGCTCGGATTCCGATACTGATTCCACCATCATTTAGACGCTCTGGAGGTCCTCAGTATGGTGAAACTGATCAGTGGGATTTTGAAGAAACTATTGGAGATAAAATTAGTGATGGAAACACTTTCAGGGGGATTGTGGAACAGGGTCGTTTTGAGCCTTATGCGAGCGATTGAGATGAAGATGGCGACAATGGAGGTGTTCGTGAAGATGAAAACACTGGTCACATGTTCACTGCAGATTGGTAGGTTTTGTTTTTCTGTTTAATTGATGATTTATAAGGGATTCTGTATTAATTGATAAAACAGTTATATTACTGCAACAGAAACACGACACAGCATGGACACATGCAAACTAAAACACCGCCGGAAAAATTGGTCAACAAATGCTTTGTCCCACCATTATGTCTGACCAACGTGTCCGTGCCGTGTCCTACTGTTGTGTCACTGCCGTGTTCCACCATCGTGTTCATGCCATGTCCCACTGTGGTGGCCGTGCCATGTCCCACCGTCGTGTCGGTGGCCGTGCCGTGTCCCACCGTCGTGGCCGTGCCGTGTCCCACCGTCGTGTCGGTGGCCGTGCCGTGTCCCACCGTCGTGGCCGTGCCGTGTCCCACCGTCGTGTCGGTGGCCGTGCCGTGTCCCACCGTCGTGTCGGTGGCCGTGCCGTGTCCCACCGTCGTGTCGGTGGCCGTGCCGTGTCCCACCGTCGTGTCGGTGGCCGTGCCGTGTCCCACCGTCGTGTCGGTGGCCGTGCCGTGTCCCACCGTCGTGTCGGTGGCCATGCCGTGTCCCACCGTCGTGTCGGTGGCCGTGCCGTGTCCCACCGCCGTGTCGGTGGCCGTGCCGTGTCCCACCGTCGTGTCGGTGGCCGTGCCGTGTCCCACCGTCGTGTCGGTGGCCGTGCCGTGTCCCACCGTCGTGTCGGTGGCCGTGCCGTGTCCCACCGTCGTGTCGGTGGCCGTGCCGTGTCCCACCGTCGTGTCGGTGGCCGTGCCGTGTCCCACCGTCGTGTCGGTGGCCGTGCCGTGTCCCACCGTCGTGTCGGTGGCCGTGCCGTGTCCCACCGTCGTGTCGGTGGCCGTGCCGTGTCCCACCGTCGTGTCGGTGGCCGTGCCGTATCCCACTGTTGAGGTGAGATTGGTGGCTAGCAGGCCAACACAGGTGGATGATTCACCGCTCAAATTGTCCATGTACATGTGCTGGTAGCTGGGTCGAGATGATCCTACAGTTTCGAGTGACCACTGTCTTGTTCCGGTTGTTAATTTTATTACAACCAAACCAAAACAGATACTATGACGTGGGTTGTTGCATTTTGTCACATAATTGGTAGGACATAATTCCAGGTGGGACAAACAGACAGTCAGTATGAGCCTATTATAAATACTAGCATATAATAAGACCCGTCACTTGTCACTTTGCTGACGGGAATACCAATCTTTGCTGCGATGGCTAATGTATGGGCCAAGAACAAAAGAGGATTCTTGGAAGATCTTACCCTCCGCACGAGGTTAACCAGCATCACATGTTCCCGTTTGTAGTTTCCTCACGTGTGCGCATGTACCCACAAACAAACCGACCCTCTGTTGTTTTTTGTCTTCCTGGGAGTTCCATGAATCCACATCATTGGCTTCATTGAAATCCGTTAATCCGTTCTCATGATACATATAATCTTATACTTGTAGTTCTCAAAGATGTGATGTTGTTAGACAGGTGCAGAGTCTCAGAAACCCAATGTTTCCTAAGAGATCTCAAGATCATTCTGAACCACCAACACAAACAGTGATGGTCCGTCGGATTGAAAAGTCAATTCAAAACTGATTCATTTGTCCTAAAAGATGTATCAAATCCAGGGCTTGAATTATCGAATGGCCAATTAATGTACAGCTTAATACAGCAGCAAACACTAAAACTCTAGATGGTAGATTGAAGTGTCCTTTGTAGAAAGCTAACGTGAGAGGCTTGTTGTGAAGGTGCAGCATCTGAAGGTCTGTATCTCCTGGGATGTGCTGGGGCAGGAGATCGGCTTTCATTTGTGGGGTTAATGATCAGAGGCCATGTGTAAATGAAATGTGTGAGTAACATTGATGGTAATGGCATGGCTGATGGCTTAGTGCTGGCCTTGCAATATGCCATTACTAAATCTACATCAGCGCATTGATAAGTGTGCTTCCCACTCTCATGTGCAAACGCCATCTATCTTGGGCACTCTGATGGCTGAAGTAAGCAATGCAGGCGGAGGCAGAACAGATTAACGATCCTTTTAAATGTCCCAATTGGCTGACATGATTGCCTGACTTAGAGCAAGGGGATGGACCGCTTGCCTTTTCTTTTGAGAAGGTAACGGATGGGGGATTTGCTTTGTGGTCTCTTTCATAGACCATTCGGTGGGAAGTCTTTGTTTATTTTGTCTCGCGTTCCCTTGCTCAATGTGTAGCACGGAATCTATCTGGGACAATAACCCCCTCCTTGTGAACAGACCTCCTCCTCGGTCCTTTCCATCGGTTTACTGAACACTTCCCATTTGAAATTGCCTGCTGGACCATCATTCAGAGAGAATGCTGAACGTATATCCAGAACTGGTAGTTCCTCGATAGAAAATGTATGAATTCAAATTCTAAATGGTCTATAAGTGTCATAAAAATGGGTAGCTCAATTCACGTTGAAATGTTAATAATAAATGGGTTGTTCTGGTGAGGCGAAGACCCAAACAAGTAGCGAGATGACACAAAAGTTGGCAGAAAGCAGAGATTCTGCAAACCAATCTATCGTGGGAAAGGAGCAGACATTTGTGCCTCGGCTCCTTGCCTGCGGATGACGACAATGCAATGAGAGCCTTCGCCTCTTCGGCTTCCAAACACACACACACACACACACACACACACACACACACACACACACACACACACACACACACACACACACACACACACACACACACACACACACACACTCCTTTAGAATACACGATGAAGGCCTTTGTTATTATCATCATTACTATTACAACTTTTTACACAATGTTCTAAAGCTGATGGAGGAGCTAGTGTATCGAGTATATGAAATGTCGTGGAAGGAGATGAGCTGGCATCAGTAAATTATTTCACTCGAAGAGCTACTGGGGGGTGGTGCGCGATAGCCGGCACTGCCCGGCTGGGTGAGATTCCCCCAACGGTGGTTTCAGGTCATGTCGGACATTGAAAATCGATTGAGTTGTTGGCCTCATGGTGATTACCTTTTGCCTGCGAACCGGCGGCAGCACTGCCTGACCCACAACCCAATATACACTTTATAGCGGCCTTCGGTGGCCTCAAAACCGACGTCAAGGCCAATGTGTGTTAGTTTAAAACCTTGCTCAGATTCTGAAATACCTACACCCAAAATTTGGAGCATCGAGGTGCTATGGTTAGACCGTGAAAGAATAACGTACAAATATGCATAAACACGCAAACACTTGAAAATATTTTCAATATTTCATTATTTCAAGATCAGAAGTTAATTGTCAGTCCATACAAAGTTTATTTATTTTTTTTTTTATTTTTTTTTGTTCCATGCAGCACTGGGTACCCCATCCAAGCTCGGTGACCCGATTAAGATCGGGTTACCTGGACTTTAGTAAACGATCAAGAAGATTGATGATTAATGCTGTCACAAAAATTAACCCGAGAGTGACCATGGCAATGATGGGCCAAATTCCCTTGCAGGGAGTGGGGGAGATTGTGTCTGTGATCTGACCCTGGGTACCCCCAGCACGTATGCAAAATTTGCTGATTGTCCCAGTGTTTTTTTTTCTGTGATTTTCAGACTTATGCACCTTCATACAGGGAGTTTCCTTGTGTCGGGGTGGGGAGGTGGGATCTTTTTGCCGTGACTTGACTCTGGGTATCCCCAAAGGCCAGCATGCCTGCATGATTTGGTAATGATTGGCACAGCCAATGTTTTTTCATGTGATTTTTGGATGTACACAAAAGTAAACATATGGAGAATTGCCTTGTGAGAGGAGTGAGTGGGGGGGGGGGGTTCTTTTGAACACATGACGTGACCCTTGGTGCACTAATAAATAGTATGTTTAAAGTTGTGAATAATTAAATTAAAGCTAAGTTATAGTTTTGCATGAGGGAATGTGAAACTGCACCAGGGCACATGTTGGGGGTGTTGCTACACCAGCGGGTATGGGGTCCTTTTGATGCATGACCTGGTGTGGCTTGGCCATGAGCGGTTATGAAATGGTACTATTGAAGCAAACCGCTGTGCCACAGTGTTGTCACTATAATACGTCTATCCTCTTGCATTGTCCACGTTGTCTTGCTCTGCCTGGCCAACATTAGAATACTGCATGGCATACCTTGGCACATCTGAACTCTAATGCACCCACAGGCTTTAATCCGCAGCTTGATGGACGACTGCTCCCCCCTCTGGGCTGGCACCCCTGCCTCACACCTTACTCAGCTTTATGCCATGGACAAAAAAGACTTTTAAGGTCATTGGAATGTCTCGTGATGAAGCTGTCGATGGGCCAATCACTTCACCATCGCCGACAGGTCGGTGGTCGCTCTGTATTGTTCCATCTCATTTCTGGTTTTGCGCCCTCTGCTCTCTCCATGATTTGTTCCCCCAGGTATCTGCAGGATGCACACGGTCCACCAGCAACACCCTCCGAGCGAAACTGCCGAAATCCTGAACCATTGCTCACCTCCACTCATTTATTCCTCTTTTTTTCAGCTTCCACACATTTTTCAATCTCCTTCCTTCTCCCAGGTCTTCAAGACAGCTGTTCACCTTTGCCACCATCTCAGATCACCCGCATAAAAAACCACTATCACTTCAATACCCGTTAAACCACCTCTCCCTCCACAAACCACTTTTTTTTTCCTTTTTTGCTCTAAAAGCGACCTCCTACCCCTCAACCTTACCCACATCCCTTGTTGTCAGTCTCCATATATTTTCTCCCTCAGCCCTGCTGTTGGTATTTCTCCGTTCTCTTCCTGCTGTTCCTTTTGTCATGTTGTATCCTGATCCGTTCTGTGTTCTACCTCTTCCACGAGCCTTGACTCCTGCATATAATCAAATCCTAGTATCTGAAAGTAACTCTGTCTGCTTCCACAGACAAGATAAACAATGTATTTTAACAACTATAAGTTGATGAGAGAATTGGTTTCACCATGGGTAATGAGTTGCAGCTCACATTTTCAGCATTAGGTCATTGTGAGACAAAAAAACAGAAGCCTTTTTTGTTCTGATGAAGGGCTAATGGTTGAAAAGTCAGACACCGTTTCCCACAGTAGCCATGAACAAACTTTAAACAAATTTGATTTAAAAAAACAAATGCAGTTTTGCGAGGCAAGATGGAGGAATTAGATCGGCTCATTAGATCAGAAAAATGATCATACAGCTTAAAATTAGGAAGGATAACAAGGTTAGACTGTTTGATGCACACACACACACACACACACACACACACACACACACACACACACACACACACACACACACACACACACACACACTTCATGGCACTACATGTGATGTGCAGGCGAAACTTCCTTCTGTATATTATCATTTCCAGTAATATTTATCCGTTTTTTTCTATCACCAGATGCTTTCTCTGGTCAAAGAGAAATGTTCTAAGTCACGTGGGGGTTTCGTGGTTTCGATGTGCTTTTTCATTCCACCATGCCAGATGATCAAAGCTAATAATATTAGACTTCAACCAGCTGTTTATTCATTACTCAATATCCATATATTATTTACTTTAAACATTTGCTCTCACTTTACATGGTTTTGACGTTTTGCCTCGTACACAAACACAAGTATTTTACTAAACTATTTGTTTCTAGTCTCATGCAATCACACTTCAATAATAGAACATTTATGTTTCGATTAGTCTCGGTTGCAAATGCAATTCAAGAATAAACGCAACTTTAACTACAATGGCACTCGGTAGAGAGCATACCGCTGTCAGGCTGAACAGTATAGTGTGTGTTCTACTGATCGGCCAGATCTGGATTCTGATTTGAACCAAAATCTAATCGGCTTGTTCTTGTCACCGAACTAACTCATCCACCAAGTTTTGTCATAATCCGTCCATAACTTTTGAGAGTTCACAGAAAAACAAGAAAAAGACGTCGTGCAGAGCACGATACTTGCAAAATCCACCCCCAACCCCTTTCCAAAGGTTGCCATGGATACATGAAATTGTCCATTTCATTAAGATTAAAATTGACAATCTTAATCAAAGCTCAGGTCAATCGGATGAAAATTGTTTATTTTTCAGATTGAAATTGATGATTTTGGAAGTTTGACCTTGAGTTGATCTTTGTACCTCAAAAACAGTTGGTTTCCAAATTCAGTGATGCAATATGCAATTGCTGTTAAATTTTCAGCTTAATCGGATGAAAATTGACGATTTTTCAGATGAAATTGGATGATTTTAGAAGTTTGACCTTGAGTTGACCTTTGACTTTTTGATCTCAAAAATAGTTGGTTTCCTAATTCAGTGATGCAATGTGCAAATCTTGTTCAAATTTCAAGTCAATCGGATGAAAAATGACGATTTTAGAAAATTGATCTCAAGTTGATCTTTGACCTCAAAATAAATAGGCTTCTCAGTTGAGACTACCTCTGCAACTTGGTAAAGTTTCATGATTATCAGCTTAGAATTGTGACATGTCGGTGACAGACAGACAGACAGACATAGACAGATAGACAGACAGACAAACAAGAAGAAGATATTGTGAAGAGCACCATATTTGCAAAATCCATAAAACAAATTGGACCTCAAAAATAATTGGTGGTTGAATTCAGTGAACAAATTCCTCTTCAAATCCCAAATCAACCGGATGAAAATTGACAATTTTAGAAATTCGGCCTATGTTGTCCTTTTGGCTTATGTTGACCTCAAATATTTGGTGGTACATTCAGTGACTTGATGTGCAAATCCTCTTCAAATTTCAAGGCAATGAGATGAAAGTTGAGGATTTTCGAAATACCTCCTTAGTTGTCGACCTTGGGCCTATGTTGACCTTGGGCCTATGTTGACCTCAAAAATAATTGGCTGGTTGAATTCAGTGACCTGAAAAAAAATCCTCTTCAAATTTCAAGTCTGAGATGAAAATTGAGAATTTTAGAAATTCTGCCTATGATGTCCTTTTGGCCTATGTTGACCTCAAAAATAATTGGTGGTTGAATTCGGTGACCTGATATGCAAATCCTCTTCAGATTTCAAGTCAATGAGATGAAAATTGAGGATTTTCTCAATCCTCCTTCGTTGTTGACCTCAAAAATAATTGGTGGTTGAATTCGGTGACCTGATATGCAAATCCTCTTCAAATTTCAAGTCAATGAGATGAAAATTGAGGATTTTCTCAATCCTCCTTCGTTGTTAACCTTGGGCCTATGTTGACCTCAAAAATAATTGGCTGGTTGAATTAAGTGACCTGAAAAAAAATCCTCTTCAAATTTCAAGTCAATGAGATGAAAATTGAGGGTTTTAGAAACCTCACCTCAGCTTTTGACCTTTGGCCTCTGTTGACCTTTTGACCTCAAATACAATCGGCTTCTTCCTTATGACAAACTCTACCATGTGGTGAAGATCGGTTTAAAATTGTGACCTGCAGGCGACAGAAACGGACAAACAGACAGACAGACAGAATAACAAAACCGAGTGACCAACATACTTTAAAAAATCTTACATTTTACGAGTAATAAAGATTTTAAAGGTTGGAGAGAAGATTCCAGAAGTTTACCGCCATTGACGCAGTATCTTTTACACCACCTTATTTCACACGTTACATTAGTTCTTCATGCTTGTTGTTTCATTTGTTTGTGTCCTTTATGACATCCTTAAAAACAATACGTTTCCTATTTGGAATAATTCTCAATTTTGTTTCATTGGGCACGCAGGCAGAGTACTAATATTATTTCACTCCTCTCTGAGCATGCGCGATCGAGAGAAATTTCGAGCTAAAGTACGGCTAAACTGCAGGTTTGTCTTCCGATTCATGTTCTGATTCGTGTTCAGAATACAACATTCAATTGAAATGAAGTTGTTTCTCGATCATAACCTGATGTTTGTGGATGGACAGACAGACAGACACAAAAGTGAACAAATTCCTCGATCATAAACTGACGTTTATAGACAGAGACAGACAGGCAGACAAATGCAGAAGTGAACCAATTGGTTTACCCCGCTTTTTGCTCCGCGTACATGGGGAAATACATGTGTTTAGACAAATCATCGATTTTAAGACAATATTTACTAACTGTCCGTTCAGTTCGTAAGCAGAAATGGATTGACGTGTTAGTGTCCTATCGGACCTCCTGGCTCATGATGGAGGAAACTCAGGTTCAAATCCCATTTCTCAGATGTGTTTGTCCATTGTCTACTAATGACCTTAAACTTCATGTAAAAGTACACTGATGTCCATTAATATATTTGTCCTGCGCATGATTTATATATAAACTCTTCTGTGAACTTTAGATCAATGTAAAAATGAATCAAGCAAACAAATACATGTTAAAAAAGACGTACAGGAAGGTTAATGTGTCCATCATGCCTGTGCCACATACACACCACAACCACAACTCAGTCACCCAATTCATGGACACACCCGCCCTTCATGACAGCAACTCCATCCACAACACAACCCCAATCCAACCTGACATGCACTCAATGGGTAAGAGGAAGGTGAACAGCGAGAGGCAAGTGGGGTGGGTGGGTAGTGGCGAAGACTACATCACAGACAGGACATCCATCACAACATATGAGGATTTTAATAGTTTTTTTTTTATTTTTAGAAAGGGGAAATGTCAGGGGTTGCATTAATATAGAGGACATGATATGTGCTTGAGAACACCCACAACACAAAGAATCAATAACTCCAGATGTCTCGACAGCACAACATCAGACACACCACACTCACAGATCAGGCAATTAAATTCCAGTATACCTTCCATTTCTTCCCTGCACCACTCTTTCCCCATTATTTCAAGGTTCCTATCCAATTCCTTATGAAACCCATATACGAATACTGTTTCTGCTGACACTACCTTCCTCGGAAGAGCATCCCATCCTCATATGGAGC
>NC_140968.1:97579224-97581724 GCF_056783735.1 Eptatretus burgeri | reverse complement strand
ATGAAGACGGGGTAAGTGACGCGCACACACACACGGAGGTAGTGGAGGATAGTGAGGTTGAGCTCGCGGAGCGTGCAGAGACCCAGTGCGAGCACCTGGATGGCCTCCTCCAGGAACGAGGTGAGGGAGTCTGCCCCCTTGAGGCGAGTCACGACCAGGTGAGTTCGGTCGTGCTTTGCGAGGTTGAGAGGAGGAGTGCTGTGAACGGGTGCACGGAAAGCTTGGGGGGTATAGAGGCCCCGGAGACCCTTGTGGGCACACGAATCCCCAGTGTGGTTGTCCCTGTGTGTGTGGTGCAAGGCGTGAGTGCGTCCCCGTGTGTGGAAGCGACCCCGTGTGTGAGTGGTGAGGTGGCGATGGTGCCGGAGTACGTGCTTCCCAGCACGCCGTGTGTGGATGAGGCACGGAGTGTGGGTGAGGCACCGCGGGTGAGTTCCCCCGTGTGTGTGGATGAGGCACCGCGGGTGAGTGCCCCCGCGTGTGTGGATGAGGCACGGAGTGTGAGTGAGGCACCGCGGGTGAGTGCCCCCGCGTGTGTGGATGAGGCACGGAGTGTGAGTGAGGCACCGCGGGTGAGTGCCCCCGCGTGTGTGAGTGAGGCACCGCGGGTGAGTGCCCCCGCGCGAGTGAATGGAGCACCACGTGTGAGTGGTATGGGTTATGCAAGGGAGACCGTGTGTGTGAGAGAGCGGTATGTGAGGGAGATGTCGGTTGGCATGCGGGAGCACGCAGCCGCGTCTCCCGGTGTGAGTTTAATGGTGTAGACTGTGTGCGTTGTAACACGCAGGTATGCGTGGGTCGAATGGCGACGACGAAGGCGACAGAAGAAAGAAAGCCGAGTAGCGGCTGTAGCTATTTCGGGGACCGTGCCGGGTTCGCCCAGCAGTGAGCACGCGGTTCGTGCTGTGCAACGCACGAGACCACCACGTGCTCGCTTGCGAGAGTGAAGTCCCGGTCCGGAAACGCACGCGGTGGATTTGCCGATCCCGCGGACGGACAAAGTTTAGGCAGGATTTCGGATTTGGACCGGACGGGTTCTCCACGCGATCGTGTGTGTTAAGCTCCAACGGGCAAAGCACATGTGTTCGCGTGGGGAACCCCTCGAGACGTGGGGCTTGTTTTTTTTTATGCGCACGGTGACGCCATGGCTGCACGTGGGGTTGGAATCCGGCAGGAGGGGTATCTCTGCCGGATGGAACCGTCCAAAGAGGGACGAGGAACACGTGCAGCTGCATGACGTCACGGGCAGGTGCAAAGTGCGCGAGTTGCCGCGCTGGTGATGCGCATGAAAAAAAAAAAAAAACAAGCCTCACTTTCGGGTGCACAGGATTCCTGGGCAAAGGGTGGAAGACCCCCTTGACCTGGGCACAGGATGGAAACTAGTTAGGGGGAAGGGTTAGCTTAGCTAGACCGGCTCCATGGGGCAGGGGTAAGTCCTCATGGGGCCCGTGGAATGGATTAGTTAGAGGGATTTAGTGAGCTTTAGGTTGGGAAATAAAATGATTTATTTGGAGACAGTGACAGACTTGTGAATGTGAAGAGGGGACGTAGTTTAGCGACGTAGTGTTAAAAGGAACGTGCTGTAGTGTAAGGGACGACGTGGGAGCACGAGTTAGTGAGGGGATGCAGATAGAAGGATGGCAGAGTTCAGCGGTGAGTGTGTTGAAGAGTTGGTGAGTGAAGTGGAAGCATGTGCATGTTGAGTGAGTGAGGCCAGCGGGTCTGTGTGTGTGGAGGGAATGGGGAATGCATGGTGCGATGAGTGATTGGGGGGAGGAGTGACTCCCGCCCAAGGGACCCCGGGGTCAGTATAGAGTGAGTTAGGGGGTTAGTCAAATTTACAAAAATGGAGGTCGTTTTGTTGTTGGTGGGAATGTAGGCTTGAAACCCATTTGGAGGGGTGCAGGAGCCCTGTTGACGGGCTTGGGAGCGTGGCTGCGAAAGGTGAGTATCGCTGAGTGGGTACCCCGGGCACCAGGCTAGTCGGCCGCGGTAGGCCATGGGCCCATGGGGGGCCGGGATAGAGTAGTGGGCACGGGTGCGCCTGCTTGGTGCGGGGGCCCGGGGCGCCATTAGCCGCGTGGGCAGTGTTGTGGGCATGGGTGACCCTCGGAAAGGGGCCCGGGAGGCCGGCCTGCCACGTGTGCGTTTCAGGGGAGGTGCCATGGGGGGAACTCCCCGGTGTTAGGGAGCTGGTAGGCTCGGAGGCAGTGTAGTGCCCGGGGGTGCCATAGCGGGAGATTCGGCAGAGGGTCGTGCCTGCCAAAAGGGAGCCACGTGTCCCAGCCAGGAGACCGTGTGAGGGCACGGAGAGAAAATTGGGGGGCGAGGCCCGAAATTGTGAGGACACCAACACAGGCGACGGGAATCTGGGTTGTTAGAACCAATAGTTTAAGCGAGAGGCGCTTGTTGAAAGCCCCGGGGTAGTTTAACAGTTAAATGGTTAGGGTAGCTTAGGAGATGTACCCCTCCGCACCATCCATCCCCTCGCTGTCGTTGT
>NC_140968.1:97571724-97574224 GCF_056783735.1 Eptatretus burgeri | reverse complement strand
TTTTTATCAGCCCCGTGGCTTCGCCCTCTCATCTTTGACCCCCTCCCTTCGACCTTTCACCTCGCTCGCCATTGGCCCGAGAAAAAGTGGGCGTGAATGCTTTTTGATCCATAAATTTGCATATATCGATCGCCCTCCAACGCCCTGGAGGCGGGGCCAAATCGCCCCTCGCTCACCGATTGGACGGCCAAAAGTGGGCGTGTGTCGTTTTTGATCCGTTTTTGAAGCACAAAATCCGTGATTTTGTACACGCTGTTCGGCGCGCGCCCTGCACGAGTCCAACACCGGTACCCACAGGCGGCGCAAGAACGGTGGCGATGCGACGGTTGCGAGGTGTGACGTGAAGGTCGTGGCGGTTGTGGTGAAGCGGTGGTTGGTGGTGGTAACAATGGCGGTTGGTCCAAATTAAAGATAGTAAAAGAAAAACGGCTATCCTGAAGAGTCGCAGCACGCATAAATGACATGTATTCCCACTAGACAACGGGTTTGGGCCTAACTACACATGTACTTACCGAGATACCTCACCTAAGGGACCTGAATGGTGGTTTGCGAATTTGGTAACCACAACACTACCCCTCCCCTTTTTACAGACTCGTCCCGAGTCGTCAAATTTTCGTGTGCCATCATGTGTAGTTTTCCCCTAGTACATTTTACCTACGGATCCCTGAGTGCGACATTCATGGTATTCGTGTCCCCAAAATAAATAACCTGAGGGCTGCGTAACTATCTAAACAAACTCACTCACACGGACGACTTAAATAAAATTGCCGGCGCTAGACAGACATGCCGGGGGGCGCACTCATATTTACAGTACATCTTAACCTTAACTTACAAATTTTACACTAAACCATGGCCCAGGATCATTGAACTCTGCAAAAAGAAAGCAGTCAGCAGGGAGCCAGGCTGCTCGCATGCAGTCTCTGGCTCAAACAATGCAGGTGACAGGGAACGTGGCTGGCTGCTCACACGCAGTCCAAGGCCTTCCTTTTTGAACTGAACGCAGTGAACCACAACGGTGCATGGGCTGCACAACGCAGTCTCCGTGCCAGCTCAAGTGGCACACGCAATGAGCACAACGAATGGATGCATGAACACAAACACGGTGCACGGGCCGCCACTGCAGACCCGTGTTGTAGCTGCCAACGGGGCAGTTCTCGCAGCTTGCAAACTGTTGCTTTGCGGATCCTGGCGCACATGGAAATGAATAGGGGGGGGGGGTAAAGCAAAAATTGAACGGGGCTGGTGAACATGGGCAGTGGGCATGGCATGGCAAAGGTAGCAGGCAAATACAGCCCGCAGAAGAAGGCCGCTGCAGGCAACCACAGCCAGCAGATGAACTGGCCGGCACAGGCCTTGAAGAAAAACAGCCAGCCGGCAGATGAAGTGGGCCGGCACAGGCCTTGCAGTAACACAGCCAGCAGATGAAGCTGGCCAGCCTTTGCCGTTCAGTGGAGGTTGGTGGAGGGAGTGCGGTGGTGCTGGCCACTTGGAAGGCTGGCTCGGACCTACCTACCTGTCTCCCTCCCACCTATCGCCTTTGCCTGTCACTGTACATACCCACTCCCTTAATTTGTGAAAAAACAATTTAGCCCCCACTTATTTTTTTGTTGTTTTTATTTTTATTTCCCCACTATAAATCGTCCCCTAACCCCCTTTATCGTCCTTGTTCGGCTAACCTATCCTGTCACCTAGCCTACTCCCAACCCCTACGTTCCCTTCCCGGAGGGGAATAAGGGAGAGCTGGCGTCCTGTGTCGAGGCCCAACGAAGCCTCAGAATGGCCTCCCCAGAGTTCAGCGATCTTAACACCAAGTGGGTCCAGCGGCCCACAACGACAGCGAGGGGATGGATGGTGCGGAGGGGTACATCTCCTATTCTGCCCTAACCATTTAACTGTTAAACTACCCCGGGGCTTTCAACAAGCGCTTCTCGCTTAAACTATTGGTTCTAACAACCCAGATTCCCGTCGCCTGTGTTGGTGTCCTCACAATTTCGGGCCTCGCCCCCCAATTTTCTCTCCGTGCCCTCACACGGTCTCCTGGCTGGGACACGTGGCTCCCTTTGACAGGCACGACCCTCTGCCGATTCTCCCGCTATGGCACCCCTGGGCACTACACTGCCTCCGAGCCTACCAGCTCCCTAACACCGGGGAGTGCCCCCCATGGCACCTCCCCTGAAACGCACATGTGGCAGGCTGGCCTCCCGGGCCCCTTTCCGAGGGTCACCCTTGCCCACAACACTGCCCACGCGGCTAATGGCGCCCCGGGCCCCCGCACCAAGCAGGCGCACCCGTGCCCACTACTCTATCCCGGCCCCCCATGGGCCCATGGCCTACCACGGCCGACTAGCCTGGTGCCCGGGGTACCCACTCAGCGATACTCACCTTTCGCAGCCACGCTCCCAAGCCCGTCAACAGGGCTCCTGCACCCCTCCAAATGGGTCTCGAGCCTACTTTCCCACCAACAACAAAACGACCTCCATTTTTCAATTTGACTAACCCA
>NC_140968.1:97561724-97566724 GCF_056783735.1 Eptatretus burgeri | reverse complement strand
TACGCCCGATAATTAATCGAACCGTCGAGGCCGACGATAACACCGCTCGGTTATCCCGATAGTACGGAACGGGTCGCTTAAGTGGCCCGTGTCCGAAGTCCATCTGCGGCGAGGTGCGATCGCCCGGTCTACCCTCCGTGTGGGTACTTAGGTAGGTCGAATTTGGCGAGCAACCCTATCCCACGCGGGGGCCGATTGGCTCGATCGTGGTGAGACCGAAAGGTCCACCCGTGACTGGTTCCCGGCGTTAGTCCGAGAGGGTCACGACTGGATTGTCCGTCCGGTGGGCGACGTGCCGCGATTCGAGTTACGTGGCCGTCAGCACGCCGGCGGGCGCGAAACCGTAACACTGGTGTCAGGTCGTGCGATACAAATCCATCGCCCTCCTCGCGGCACTGGTAACGGAGAACGGGAAAACGGGCTCTCCTGTCTCCAATTAAATTCACGGGAATCGGTCCAGGGGTGAGAGAAGCGACCCCCGATTCCCTCCAAATTACGAGCGATTCAAATTAACCCTTTAAGAGAAGCAAGATGGCGTCTCAAGGCGAGCGGGAGCCGGGGGTATTAGAAATGTATATGTGTAGTAATGTAGAGTCCATGGTCCAGGATGGAATCCCCGAGCAGGAAATGTTGATTGTGCAGGAACACGGACTCGCCCAACTGAACCCAGAGCCCGAAATAGGTGCGGCAGCGGCCGCGGTGTATGACACCTCCCCTTCCCCCCTCCACCAAAACCCTTCCCCGATCCCTGCCGAAACGGCTCACCCAAGCGCACCCGACATGGCCCAGCTATGCGCCATGCTGGCGGCAATGAACGAAAAGATGGATGCGAATACACAAAAATTGGATGCGAATACACAACAAATGAACGGAATGGAAACAAACATGAAGGAAGAAATGAAAAAGCTCCGGGGGGAGACGCAGAACATGGGCCGATGCCTGCAGGCGGGCATGAAGGCCGTGACCAGGGAGCTGGGAATGGCGACTCCACGTGTGGGACCAAACGAGCTGGAAGGGGGCGCAGCGGCTGACAGGCCCTCGGTGGAGGCGGGTCAGGAAAAAGTAATTCGGGAGACAAGAGACGAGGTGAAAGTAATTGCGAGGGAGAGAAAAGAACAATTAATACGGAGAGCAAGGATGAGGTACGCGGAGATCGTGAAAGAGCAAGGAGTGAAAAACAGGGAAGGACGGGAGCGACTTAAAGAGAAAGCAAGGTTGACCTACATAAAGATAAGGGAAAGACGCCAGAAAGAAGCAGAGACCAATAAACACGATGAAGACGGGGTAAGTGACGCGCACACACACACGGAGGTAGTGGAGGACAATGGGGGTGAGCTCGCGGAGCGTGTAGGGACCCAGTGCGAGCACCTGGATGGCCTCCTCCAGGAACGAGGGGAGGGAGTATGCCCCCTTGAGGCGAGTCACGACCAGGTGAGTTCGGTCGTGCTTTGCGAGGTTGAGGGGACGGGTGCTGTGGACAGGTGCACGGAGAGCTTGGGGGGTATAGAGGCCCCGGAGACCCTTGTGGGGACACAAATCCCCAGTGTGGTTGTCCCTGTGTGTGTGGTGCAAGGTGTGAGTGCGTCCCCGTGTGTGGAAGCGACCCCTTGT
Source organism: Eptatretus burgeri (assembly GCF_056783735.1). Classification (NCBI taxonomy): domain Eukaryota; kingdom Metazoa; phylum Chordata; class Myxini; order Myxiniformes; family Myxinidae; genus Eptatretus; species Eptatretus burgeri. The sequence continues at coordinate 97,565,113 of NC_140968.1, read as the reverse complement.
GTGAGTGGTGTGGTGGCGATGGTGCCAGAGTACGTGCTTCCCAGCACGCCGTGTGTGAGTGATGCACGGTGTGTGGATGAGGCACCGCGGGTGAGTGCCCCCGCGTGTGTGAGTGAGGCACGGTGTGTGAGTGAGGCACCGCGGGTGAGTGCCCCCGCGGGTGTGAGTGGAGTGGTTTGTATGAATGGAGCACCACGTGTGAGTGGTATGGTTTATGCAAGGGAGACCGTGTGTGTGAGAGAGCGGTATGTGAGGGAGATGTCGGTGGGCATGCGGGAGCACGCAGCCGCGTCTCCCGGTGTGAGTTTGATGGTGAGGAGTGTGAGCGTCGTAACACGCAGGTGTGCGTGGGTGGAATGGAGGCGACGACGGAGACATGTGAGGAAAGAAAGCCGAGTCACGGCTGTAGCTGTTTCGGGGACCGTGCCGGGTTCACCCAGCAGTGAGCACGAGGTTCGTGCTGTGCAACGCACGAGACCGCCACGTGCTCGGTTGCGAGAGTGAAGTCCCGGTCCGGAAACGCACGCGGTGGATTTGCCGATCCCGCGGACGGACAAAGTTTAGGCAGGATTTCGGATTTGGACCGGACGGGTTCTCCACGCGATCGTGTGTGTGTTAAGCTCCAACGGGCAAAGCACATGTGTTCGCGTGGGGAACCCATCGAGACGTGGGGCTTGTGTTTTTTTTATGCGCACGGTGACGCTATGGCTGCACGTGGGGTTGGAATCCGGCAGGAGGGGTATCTCTGCCGGATGGTACCGTCCAAGGAGGGACGAGGAACACGTGCAGCTGCATGACGTCACGGGCAGGTGCAAAGTGCGCGAGTTGCCGCGCTGGTGATGCGCATGGAAAAAAAAAAAAAAAAAAGCAAGCCTCACTTTCGGGTGCACAGGATTCCTGGGCAAGGGGTGGAAGACCCCCTTGACCTGGGCACAGGATGGAAACTAGTTAGGGGGAAGGGTTAGCTTAGCTAGACCGACTCCATGGGGCAGGGGTAAGTCCTCATGGAGTCCGTGGAATGGATGAGTTAGAGGGATTTAGCGAGATTTAGGTTGGGAAATAAAATGAATTATTTGGAGACAGTGACAGACTTGTGAATGTGTAGAGGGGGAGTAGTTTAGCTACGTAGTGTTAAATGGAGCGTGCTATAGTTTAAGGGACGACGTGGGAGCACGAGTTAGTTAGGGGATGTAGTTAGAAGGATGGCAGAGTTCAGCGGTGTGTGTGTTGAAGAGTTGGAGAGTTGTGAGGTGAGTACATGGTGAGTGAGTGAGGCCAGCGGGTCTGTGTGAGTGGAGCGAATGGGGAATGCATGGTGCGATGAGTGATTGGGGGGAGGAGTGACTCTTGCCCAAGGGACCCCCGGGGTCAGTATAAAGTGAGTTAGGGGGTTAGTCAAATTGAAAAATGGAGGTCGTTTTGTTGTTGGTGGGAAAGTAGGCTCGAGACCCATTTGGAGGGGTGCAGGAGCCCTGTTGACGGGCTTGGGAGCGTGGCTGCGAAAGGTGAGTATCGCTGAGTGGGTACCCCGGGCACCAGGCTAGTCGGCCGCGGTAGGCCATGGGCCCATGGGGGGCCGGGATAGAGTAGTGGGCACGGGTGCGCCTGCTTGGTGCGGGGGCCCGGGGCGCCATTAGCCGCGTGGGCAGTGTTGTGGGCATGGGTGACCCTCGGAAAGGGGCCCGGGAAGCCAGCCTGCCACGTGTGCGTTTCAGGGGAGGTGCCATGGGGGGCACTCCCCGGTGTTAGGGAGCTGGTAGGCTCGGAGGCAGTGTAGTGCCCGGGGGTGCCATAGCGGGAGATTCGGCAGAGGGTCGTGCCTGCCAAAGGGAGCCACGTGTCCCAGCCATGAGACCGTGTGAGGGCACGGAGAGAAAATTGGGGGGCGAGGCCCGAAATTGTGAGGACACCAACACAGGCGACGGGAATCTGGGTTGTTAGAACCAATAGTTTAAGCGAGAGGCGCTTGTTGAAAGCCCCGGGGTAGTTTAACAGTTAAATGGTTTGGGTAGATTAGGAGATGTACCCCTCCGCACCATCCATCCCCTCGCTGTCGTTGTGGGCCGCTGGACCCACTTGGTGTTAAGATCGCCGAACTCTGGGGAGGCCATTCTGAGGCTTGAATTGGGCCTCGGCACAGGACGCTAGCTCTCCCTTGTTCCCCTCCGGGAAGGGAACGTAGGGGTTGGGAGTAGGCTCAGTGACAGGATAGGTTAGCCGAACAAAGACGATAAAGGGGGTTTGGGGACGATTTATAGTGGGAAGTAAAAAAATAAAAAAAAAGGTAAGTTGGGGCTAAATTGGGGTTTGACAAATTAAGGGAGTGGGTATGTACAGTGACAGGCAAAGGCGATAGGTTGGGAGGGAGACAGGTAGGTAGGTCCGAGCCCGCCTTCCAAGTGGCCAGCACCACCGCACTCCCTCCACCAACCTCCACTGAACGGCAAAGGCTGGCCAGCTTCATCTGCTGGCTGTGTTACTGCAAGGCCCGTGCCGGCCCACTTCATCTGCCGGCTGGCTGTTTTTCTTCAAGGCCTGTGCCGGCCCACTTCATCGGCAGCTGTTGTTTTGCTGCAAGGCCTGTGCCGGCCGGATCATCTGCAGCTGTGGTACTTCAAGGCATGTGCCGGCCAGTTCATCTGCCGGCTGTGTTTGCCTGCAGCGGCCTTCTTCTGCGGGCTGTGTTTGCCTGCTGCCTTTGCCATGCCATGCCCACTGCCCACGTTCACCAGCCCCATTCAATTTTTGCTTTGCCCCCCCCCCCGGTTCATTGCTATGTGCACCAGGATCGTAAAAGCAACAGTTTGCAAGCTGCAAGAACTGCCCTGTTGGCAGCTACAACACGGGCCTGCAGTGGCGGCCCGTGCACCGTGTTTGTGTCCATCCATCCATCCGTTGTGTTCATTGCGTGTGCCACTTGAGCTGGCACGGAGACTGCATTTGTGCAGCCCATGCACCGTTGTGGTTCACTGCATTCAGTTCAAACCATTCATCCATCCATTCGTTGTGTTCATTGCGTGTGCCACTTGAGCTGGCACGGAGACTGCATTTGTGCAGCCCATGCACCGTTGTGGTTCATTGCATTCAGTTCAAACCGTTCATGCATCCATTCGTTGTGTTCATTGCGTGTGCCACTTGAGCTGGCACGGAGACTGCATTTGTGCAGCCCATGCACCGTTGTGGTTCACTGCGTTCAGTTCAAAAAGGAAGGCCTTGGACTGCGTGTGAGCAGCCAGCCACGTTCCCTGTCACCTGCATTGTTTTGAGCCAGAGACTGCATGCGAGCAGCCTGGCTCCCTGCTAACTGTTTTCTTTTGCAGAGTTCAGTGATCCTGGGCCATGGTTTAGTGTAAAATTTGTAAGTTAAGGTTAAGATGTACTGTAAATAT
>NC_140968.1:97546724-97549224 GCF_056783735.1 Eptatretus burgeri | reverse complement strand
GCCCAACTTTGTTATTGTCAGGCACATACAACACCAGCTACTGACATTAGGCCTGTATAGTGATGGCCGCCATGTTTGCCAGGTCAGACATTGTTCTGAATGATGAACAAAGCCTTCCCCCCCTAACCCACACCCATGTACATCTGCTTTGCAAGGCCTCTGGCATAAGGTATGGATAAGAAAAGGGTAAAAAAGCTTGTGGTTATGTACATTACAACCACATCTGTGTGTATTGCCAGAATGGATTCAAACCCATTGCGTAGTCCATACAGCAGTGGGATGCCTGCATTGCACAAAACCAGGTATAACCCTCATCTACGGCAGTATCACGACAGGTGTACATGCACAGAACAAGAAATCACGTCCGCCCGAATAGATGCTCAGGTACAACAAAATGTATTTTGGGTGTAAATGGTTTAAAAAGAAATAAGCACCGTCAAAATGACTGATTTCAGATTCAAACATGAAACAGATAATACCCACAAGTCTCTTGTAAATATGCAGAATGCTCACATGTCTTCAGTAGGTTTACGCTGGGATAAATCTGATTCCAGGAGGTACCGTGTACGTACAACTCAAACGGTGTCATGTTGGCAAGCCCTTTCCTCCCCAGCAATGCTATACATGTATGATGCATCTTCACCGACGATCTACCACATGGAGTTGAAGTAGTAGGGAAAGAGTACAAGATCAAGAGCAAACATAGCTTTGTAGCTGGAGGAAGAGGCCCTCATTCAACCTTTTCTCTTTATCAATTGTGCTTGGAACAAATGAAGCACCATACTGAGCCTTACACCACAGCTTCTGGTGTAATGATGGCCTGCATCTGACCTATTACATCCTCCCGTCCAAGATCGGATAATGTGGAGAAAAGATGCTCCTTGGAGGCTCCATCACGCGTGGACCAGCCATCAAGCAAAGTTTGTGCAGGCCTTTCACTGGTGGCCAACTCTTCTACTTCCTCGGTTGTGTAGCCAAGGGCTACGGCGAGGTTACGCCAGGCATGGTTTTCACCACCATTTTCTTCCTTCCCTGTACTCAAGAGCCTTTCAACCTCTTCCTGTGTCTGTGGTGCTAATGCGGAGAATGTCCATTGGCAGTCATTAGCCGCCGTTCCTGCACAACACACAGTCACCTCATTACATATATCCCAAGTCTTATGTCACAATCACTTGGCTGATATAGTTTTTTCTTTTTTTTTCACACAAAAAACCAACATATTGTCTCTTCAACATCAAAGAAGAGCTTGGTTTGAAAAGTTCCTTTAACAAATCCTGGATTAGAATCTTGCACCAATATAGTTCATTGAACATAAGCAATGGCCAGTCGGTTGCCAGCTCCAGACAAAGGAAGTCCCATTCCAGTGGAAGCATTCTCACCCACCGTTACAAACTTTACACGGTTGGTGCAAAGTCATTAAATTAAAATAAAGGGAAGAAAGGAAAACAAACATTCTGTCTAAAGATACTTAGACATGGGAGCTAATGGGATGCTGAATGGTTGTCCCATCATTATACATCATAATAATAATATAAAGTTATCCCCTTTGGTGTTCCCATCATTATCCACGAACTTATAATCTCTGTGAGTATTTCCAAACTCCTCTGTGAGCCTTCGATGTAACAACAAAAAAAAAACAATCAAAAGTTATTTGACCCATCATTCCAGCACTGTATCCGTACCACGTAGCTAAATCCATCACATTATTTGTCAATAGTAATCATTTTCCATAATTAACCTAATCTATTTAACTTTCACATTCCTTGACTTTACCCATTTAATCTCCAGGCAGGGAATTTATCCTGGGAACTGGAACTCTATTATAATAACCATTCCTTTCATGCCACGAGGGGCATCAGGTTGCCAAGGCAGTTTCATTGGCAAAGGAGTTTTGTCCTCGATGGGGTCATCTGCCTGGACACAGGATACGCGAATGGTTTATTCTCGAATGGACACAGGATAGTCAAACCCTGGTAAGCTGGTACTCATTTTTCTGACCTCAGAGGGATGATGGGCTGAGTCAACCCACCTGGTGTTATTTCAATGGCTGAACAGGGGCTCAAGCTCAGGACCCTAGGATCTTAAGCTTGCCACCTTAACCATTAAGCCAATGACAGGCACACTGGTACTCAATGGCCACCTCTTTTTGAGACGTGCGATCTGTATCTGATCTTCAGCACTCACTAACTAGTTAAACACATGCCGTCCTTCAATTTGGGAACATAAAGCCAACTTTAGCTTCCCCTTATCGAAGGACAGCATGCCTCAAGATGCAGCTCTCCTTCAAGGCACTATTTAAGGACCAATACACACTCAGACCAATTTCAGGAGTGAACAGCTCAGAGGAGAGGACACTACTATTTGAGCTCTCCTTCCTGAGCTGCAGATCAGCCTTCAATTCCAGGCCTTCTGGGAGCTCTCCATTTCAAGCATTAACTTCATCCTTCAACTATGGTTGTCCACTAAGCTCCTGATGTCCAACAATCGAGTCGATGAGTAA
>NC_140968.1:97541592-97546224 GCF_056783735.1 Eptatretus burgeri | reverse complement strand
GCTGGCCTGTTATTGCTCCCATCTGAACCCCTGACTCATGATGTAGGTTCAACATGGGTTTGAATCCCATGAACCATACGTTTGTCCATTGTGTACCAAGTGTTCTTGTAATTTATGTGGAGGTACACCCTTGTCTATCGGAATGTCTTGTTAGACCATTGTAAAAAAAAATAAACCATGAAAATCTCCCGACTCAAGCCAAGCAGAAAACGAAGTCTATGGCTGAGATTGTCATTACATCATCACAGGTGACACATTCACACGCATCACCTATGCCAATGTGACCTTCTGCTAAACAAACAAAAAAAAAAAAACTCAAAGGGAAACTTTTGTCCTTGATAGGAGGTTCATCGTTTGTGCTAATTCATGATAAGGAAACAATTTACTCAAGGATGATTCACTTTATATTAATTTGGCTTGATAAAGATATTCCAAACCTTTGTTCAGGCAATATCAGCATTTGTTCACAGTGCATTCAATGATGATACTCAAGATTATTATTACGCAAACTTCCCTCTTCAGCTTATAATGGCGTACACATCCTTCATCCAGCTCCCCAAATGTGTTCAGGCCTACCGCTACTTCCCATCTTACCTACCTGAGGTCTTGGAATCCAAGGCCCTACATGTCATTGGAACCTCAGGTCAGGAAGGTGGTGAGTCTGGAGTCTGTTTCTTGCTCAACGTGGGCAGGTTGGTGCCCTTGCGATTGTTTTTTAACCACTCTATTCTGGTTCTACTCTTGCTGCCCTCTCACCCCTCTCTTGCCACCCAGGTTGCACAAGTTATAGAAGTAACCCTTCCCTTGCCTGCAAACTCAACGATCACCTCCATTCTTTCATAACACTCTTCACTCGTGGAACGGTCTTCTTGACGCCATCGTCTCGAGTCCTTCACTACAGGATTTCAACGACACTTCCCACTCATGCCACCTCATGGTTTCTCCCTTTTCCACCAATGAGCTTTACTCCAGCTGCTGAGGTCTTGTTCCCATACTCTCATCATACGGCGGTGCATCTGTTTGTTGTTGGCCCACTGTTTCCCCCCTTTGTTCTATTTTGTCAGCTGATCCTGTATCCCCCTGTCATTCTGCTCTTCCATGTTCCTCAAAACTGACCTGTAAAAAAAATAAAAACTTTCCTTTCGAGCAAATATTAATCCTTCATGTACCTTGGTCAGTCAATCCATGCGCTTATACTGAGATGGGCATTTAGGATCAACTCTCTGGTTAAAAACATAATAAATAAGCATTAAAGTCCGTTTCGAGCTTGCTCGGTCTATTTCAAGCTAAACACAAAGGAGAGGAATTTATTTATTGCATAAAATACACTGAATGCTGAAATGTCTGTCCACAAATATGTTATTACCTGATTATTGATGGATTTTAATGGCACGTTATCAAGGAAAGTCAGGTGGCCTTTGCAACTTTGTCGTTAAAATATCAGGAAATTGATTTCTTTGTTTGTTTATCTATGCATTTTCAAAAGTTGAAGTTGCTTTTTTGTTTTTTCTTACAAGGATACACAATATGAAGACTTTGCGCCAAAGGATGCCTTTTGGCTGGTGATCTTGCCCATGCTTCATTTATACCCCATTATTACCCCACGCACACGAAGCAAAAAGCGGGGTTAAGCAATTGGTTCACTTCTGTTTGTCTGTCCGTCCCTCTGCCCACCAACATCAGTTTATGATCAAGGAACAACTTATTACCTTTGCAAACTTTGTTGCGAAGGTTATGTGTTGATCGCTGTGTATTTAATTATTTATTTGTGAATATGTGTGTTTGTTTGTTATTCGCATAACTCCAAAAGTATTGAACTGAATCGCAGCAAATTTGGTGGGATGATTGGTTATTATCCGAGGACCATTTGATTAGATTTTGGGAGCGATCGGGTCAAAGGTCAAGGTCATGAAAAGGTCAAAATCGTCTTTTTACCATAGCGCGGTCAATTTGTATCCAATTTGCATGCAACCAATGCCAAAATGTTGTGAATTCAATGCCCAATCTTGTGATATACGATATGTCACAGGAAATTTAATGTTTTTAAGCCATCATAACACATATTAGATGACAGATGTGGTATGGGATTAAATACCCTTACAATCAACGGTTTCTGGGGGGGGGGGGGGCGGGGGGCAAAATGTAGCGTTGGTGAAGGTATGCGCTCCACTGAGTGCCTGTTCTAGTTTAAATTGAATATTATATTTAGAACACAAATCAGAACATGAGTAGGAAAACAAGTTTACCGTTTTATCGTACATTGGCTCTGAATTTGTTCAGATCACACATCCTCAGAGAGGAGCGAGATAAAATGTTTACTCCGTCCGCCTGCCAAGCAATCAAACAAAATTTAAAATCATGGAAACGTACTGTTTTTTTAAGGATCTCATAAAGGACACAAACAACAGGCACGAATAAGTAATGTAATGTGTTCGATAATGTGGTGTAAAAGACGCTGCATCAACGGCGGTAAACTTCTGCAATTAATTGTTTTACACGACCTTTAAACTCATTATTTTATTTAAATTGAATTGTAGATTTGAACACTGCGTGGGGTAAGGTGTTATATGAATGCTCCAGTTTTAAATGGCTTCTTAGAAGTTGCGGAAGTGCTTGGCGGCGAGATATACGGCGAGTTATTCCCGATTGAAGCCGCTGTACTTTCGTTCTGTTCATTTCGGCATTTTAGAGAAGAAAGCCAGTGGACGCCAGTCAGCATCGATGAACTTGTGAAGGGCTGCACCCACCACAACATCAGACACATCTTCCATTAGGCATGTTGACCACTCTGGCTTTGGATGAATCAGAAGTGAGGTGTTGGCCATTGCGTCTTTGATGGTGTGGAAGTATGACGAGGTTGGCTCCAATCATCGGAACACTACAGGGTCCTTACCAGTTGTGAGTAACTCATTCAGCGGCTACAGTGTTGTGGCAGTGTTTGGAATAAATTGATCGTAAAAGTTGACGAGGCCCAAAACTCGCAGTTTGCATTGCGATGACAGAAGCAGGAAATCTTGAATAATCTGCACCTTATCTGCGAGCGGACGGATGCCTGAGCAGTTAACACAGTGGCCAAGGAAATTCATCTCCGGAACGCCGAATATGCACTTTGTTGGATTGATGACGATGCCGAAGTCCTGCAAATGGGTAAAGAGGAAACGTAGGTGCTCCTGATGTTCTTCTGCGGTTGTGCAGGTGATTAGAATATTATCCATATCCACATAGCAGAAGTGTAACCTCCAGAGCACCTGATCGATAACACGTTGAAAGGTTTGTGCGGCATTGCGTAGGCCGAAAGGCTTCTGAAGAAATTCCAACAGGCCGAAAGGTGTGGTGACTGTTGTCGTCAGGATGTCATGTGGATCCATGGGAATCTGATGATATGCACAAACTAGGTTAATTTTGGAGAAGATTCTAGTGCTATCGAGTGTCGTGGTATGGTAAAATCCCGAATGTGTGGAATGGGGTAACGGTCTGGAACAGTCACGTGTTTAAGGACTGGTAATCCTCACAAGGAGACCAATCCCCAGGTGTCTTTTGAGGTACCATGCGTTGCGGTGAAACCCAACTGCTGGACGATGCTGGATTGTAACGTATAGTCAAACTCCTGGTGGGCGATACATAATTTATCAGGTGCTAGTCGGCGAGCACACACAAAAACAGTGTGTTCCATGATCTCGATGTGATGCGTGACCTAGTATTTCGTGGGCTGGATTGTCACCGATGGGCACGTTATGGTCGGGAAGTCCGAAAAGATTTTCTGAAAAGGGCACGTGGGCGTGGATGGAAGACACGTGATATTCAGCGACAAAATGGTGGATGCTTTACCGAGAACATGAAGCTGTGTTGAGGCATCCAATGGACGGCGATGATTGACATTGACGAGGAGATTGAAATGACGCAAAAAAAATAAAACCGCACCCAGGATGGAGTATCTGGTGTCAGCAATAGTAAACACCCACAGAAATGAGCAACACAAACTCAAATCAAGCTGGAGGAGACGTTCTTCAAAAGTAACAATAGCACTGTTGTTTGGGGCATGTAATGAATATTCCTGTCGATTTTTCTGTTCAATGGCAGACGGCGACACAATGCTCACCTCTCTGCCCCTGTACGCACAAGAAAACTAAGTCCGCAAGTCTGATCCACGAGAAAGAGAAGGCGACCGACATATGACCCAAGTGAACTTGTCACCATTAATTGTGAGCCTCGTCGTTTCCCTGCGGCTGGTGCAAGGACTGTGGTCTACACTGATGAACATTAGCACCGAAGGTCATGTGGTACCAACAACAATCTGGAGTGTTCACGGAAGGTGAAGGCAAATGGTAGCTCGAGGTGTGGCATTTTTCTCTGTTCCTACAAGGGGTATCGGAAAACAGGAACGACTGGCGTTGCACAGCATGGCGCTCCAGAATGAGCTTCTTAAGGTCCACCATTTCAGATTCTCGTTGTGTGACGTGCTGTGGTGGAGGTGTCACATGAGCTACAGTTGGTGTAATGGCATCATTGACATGATTAACTAGATCCACAGTGGTGGGTAGTGTCAGCTCTGCGTTAGCTGCATGTGTCATGCGGATGTGTGGTGGTAAAATGTTGAAACAACTCATGGGGGTGCTCAGGGGTCATGCGCTT
>NC_140968.1:97519092-97536592 GCF_056783735.1 Eptatretus burgeri | reverse complement strand
GATCCCAAGCCGCCACCCTAACCACTAAGCCAACACCAGGCTTATTTAGTTATATATATATATATATATATATATATATATATATATATATATATATATATATATATATATATATATATATATATATATATATATATATACATATATACACATATATACAGGGTGAGTCAGAAGTAGCGCCTGATTTCTGTCAGTTGATTGTTTGTTTGCCATTTGTATTACAGTGTACAAGAAAGTAGAAATATATGAATGACATGTTTATCTAACCATTTATTCAAGAAAAAATTGTTACGGAACTGTACCAAGCTGTTTTACTTGCAATTTTCAAAGTGCCCTCCCTCGTGATCGATGCACAATTGCAGCCGAGCAGGCACAGAGTTGCACACATGTCTGCAGAGTTTGATATCAATTTCCTCAAACTTTGCAGTGATTTGAGCCTTCAATTCCTGAATGGTACGAGGTTTTTCACGATAAACAAGGTCTTTCATGAGCCCCCAAAGAAAGAAATCTGGAGGTGTAAGGTCTGGGGAGCGTGCTGGCGACTCGATCGGACCGCGCCGGCTGATCCACTTTCTGGGAACGTTTTCATCAAGCCACTGACGAACATAACGTCAATAATGAGGTGGAGCTCCATCATGCTGGAAATAACAGTCCTGATCTTGTACCCTGGGCCAAAAGAAGGTTTGCAGCATATCCAGGTAAATTTCTGCAGTGACAGATCCCTCAAAGAAAAAGGGTCCAATTATCCCTAATGGAGATTTGGCTGCTCAAACCGTCACTCCAGGTAAATTTACCTCCTTCTCAACTGTCACTCTTGGGTTATTCACAGCCCAGTCGACACAAATGTATCTGTTAATTGTGCCATTAAGCTCAATTTGGTACAAATTCAGTAACTTTCCAAACTCGCATAAATAACCTGCAAAACAAAATCAAAAATAAATAAATTACGAAAATTAATAATCTGCAAGACAATTATTAACAACATGACTTCCCAGAAAGAATCTGACAGCCGAAAAAACAGAAATTGGGCACTAATTTTGACTCACCCTGTATGTCAGTGTTTCTCAACCGGGGTTCTCCGGAACCCGAGGGTTCCGCAAGAGGTCACGAGGGGTTCCGCGAGAAACAGTAATAAATAGGCTAATGTATTTTTCAGTAGTTTTTGTTTGATTTAATATTCGTAATTTTACTATACACGTACGGCCTATTGTTGGAAACTCCTTGGTTATTATAATAGAGGCTTCAACCTCTTTTATTATTTACAATTATAACAACCATAGGGAATGTATTTAACGATGTCTATATGGTGCCAGTGTGAAACCGCCCTCACTGGGTCGTGGACGTCCTGTACGCGGCGGATTCGTGTATCATTGAGTGACTGACTCAGGTACGGGACGCATGCACGGTGTCCATCGATCTTCTCTGTGCTTCCGAGCGCGAAGTCAGTCTGTCTGTCTGTCTCTCTCTCTCTCTAGGTTAGTTATTCTGTTTACCTTTATTGCTTCAGCTTTATTTCTTTATCAAGTTACATGAGGTGTGTTTTTTTTTGTGAATTAAAACCTCAGTGTGAGGTCTCATAAACGAGCAGTATGTTTTTTTTTTTTCACTGCCAATAAATTTGACAAAAAGAGGGTCATTTTTTTCCTTAAACTAGGTATCCGAAAAAAATTATTATATTTACCACGTGAACTACGATAAAAATATAAAAGAGCTACATATTAATAATGGTATATAATAATTTTTATGCAGGGGTTCCCCAAGACATGAAAACTATTTCAAGGGTTCCACAAGGGTAAAAAAAGTTGAGAAACGCTGCTGTATATTAATCACCCAAGAGTGCTAAAGCCTTTGTAGCGATGTGAAAGGTTATATCAAACGATCCCCCATCCCATTCCTTCGTGGGTGTAGGGAAGTGTTTTAGGCACCCACAAAAATAGAAAAGAAACAAACTGATTTCTTCAAAATGACAACAGGACGACAACAGCAGCGGGCAACGCCAGGTACCCCTACCAGTAATTTATTAGTCCCAGACGAGAGAATGACCGTTCGCCGGAGTAGTTAGTGCACATCAAGGAAAGGTAACTACGCAAAGCCATGGCAACATTTGTAAATCACAGTGGAATTTAAAATGAGGTGAAGGAGGACAGAAGCTGTTTTCTTCTCCTTACCCACAACAAATCCAGCAAAGTGATGCATTTCTGCTGGGAAAGATGCATCCAAATCTTACGGATACGTGGATACGAGGGCAGCAACTTTTTATTTTTTTTTCATCAGGGCGGCAGTTTCGGAACGAGTGAGTGATTATAAAGTGACTTTAAAATTGCTACACAGAGAGATACCTGATTATTCCGGGGGCATGGGGGGGGGAAATTGATGTTTTTTTTTTAATGTATAAAAAAATAAGGAACCCAACACCAATTAGACTATAAAGGGATTTTAAATTATCAGTTAGAGTTTAATGAAGCAATATCAAATTGATGAAGTGATTTTGACTTTTTTTTTTCAAAAACTGGATGGGGAAAGTTGAATTGTTAGACTTGCAGAGCAGATGTGATCCTGTACACCACTTCACTGGCTCTGCTAACTTTGAGACAACAAGGAAATAAATAATACTAGCTTTATAAATAAATAAATGTATCGTATGTTTTTCATGCCTCCACCCCACCGGAGTTTGGGCCCTGGACAAATGTCCTGTTGGTCCTTCCCTAAATCTGGCCCTGGCAGCACGGAGCCGACTGTTTTAAAAGTCTTTGGCACGACTCTGTCGGTGTTCAAAGCGCCAACCTTCCCGGCTCAGAGGGGATGCTACAACACCAGAATCTGAATTGGCTGAATTTTACATAATAAGTTATAAAGGCTTACATTGTGATTCCATATTGCAAAGAGATTGTACGTCTTGTAATTATCCTTTGTCTTCTTTGAAATTACATCCTTCCTGTGCAGGTATATCTTGTGGTACATCTGTTATTCTGTTGTCATGACGTAAGGTGTAATCACAGCCCTTAAAGCTTTGCTTTGCATGATCACTCTGGGTGCAGTGTGGTGTGTCAACTCCGCACTGTCACAGAGGCATCAACCCAGGGTAAGTGAGAGTGTAGGAGAAGCCATTTTCTTTGAATATGCAGTGCTAGGATAATTGGTGAATGCCTGTCGAACCGAAACACAACACCCAAGTGAGCAGGAACTTGAGAAGCACCATAAGAAATGTGATAACGAGCCGACTCTGCACACCAGGCCAGCTGGCTTTCCTTTGAGAGCAGCGAACCAATAGGATACACATGTGGAAGAAATATCGGTCTGCATTTCCTCTGAGAGACTCTTGCTTATGAGCATGTGGGTACAACATCCAGACACACAAATGCGCACACATACACACACATGAAGATGGATACTTTGAGGCCTGGGAGTTCCACCTTCTGTGACCCACATATGGAGAAAGCAACCAATGATACACACACCACACAGACACTCAGGGACAGCTCAGAATGATAGATGTATACACTACTGCACTTGAGGCCTGCTCACAATTTGATCATTTCATCACAATAAATTCTATTGCACATTATCGACTGCAAATGTGCATGTTTACCATCATTCACTTTAGGTACAGAGTACCAAATCATGACGGTGTCAAATCATGACAAAATATTCCAAAATTACTCTCTTTGAATGTTGCCAATTGGTTCCTTCCACGCAACTCAAAAAATTCACATTTTGCCCTTGTTCTTATTCTGTCTCGCGACTCAATCTGCTTCCGACTCCATCATCTGGTTGAAGGTGACTTCTGTTGAATCCCACGGGATCATGGTCCATTTACACACACTCTCGTCCACGGTGCTCCAACAGATGGCCGTAAGCAACGGGACATATGGATTCAAACTTCGGCCTGGCTGGACGGCTAAATATTTACATTCAAGTGGGGTTTTCCGAGCAAACGGAAACATCTACCCATAAATTGCCAAGGACAACAGCCTCTGAGGGAAAGAGTGTAAGCCAGTTGATCTTATCAATGTAGCCTCAAGGAAGAAACACACGTCCAAGCAGCAGTATTGGATATATATATATATATATATATATATATATATATATATATATATATATATATATATATATATATATATATATATATATATATATATATATATATATATATAATTCATGTTTCGGCAAACGAAATTGAAAAAATAAGAAAATCAAACATTGTGACAATGCGAAGCACGTACGTGTAACTTCAGCCCAGAAACCAAAGTACACGGTCATGCAAACCTCATCAAAACAACATGCATGCTCCTAGGACATGCAAGTACATGGTCATCTAACTTAGCCTTGCTGGTACTTTTGAGAAACACCTTTTTAGATATTAAAAAAAAGTTTTTTAAAAAGTTTGGCCAAAGTTGAACAGATGAACGTTAGCCCAAAGACCAAAGTGCATGGCCATGCAAAATCATGAAAACCTTGTCAAAGCAATTTATCATGACGAATACTACAGTACTTCTTTAGTAACCACAATTAATTCCACCAATGTAACCAGTTGACTGTGACTGGTTACACAGGATCAGAATTTCTATTTTTATTCCAGATTTTGCTTTCTGATCCATCAACATCACTCCCATTGTCTTCCCTCGTCACAGCTGTTACGTGCCTTCCCGTAACTGCCAGATGCAGAAAATGCTAAATGCAAACGAACGCAAGGATCAATTCCCCTGCCAAGCACTCTGTCCATGTCCCATCGTGTCTCAACATCATGCAAAAAGACCGGAAAATTGTGCAGCACATCAAAACTATTTTAAGGATCAGGTTTCACCGTGGAAAGTCTTGAGCAAAACATTTGAACCTCCATTCAAAAAATTGTATTGCAAAATATTTTATATCGTTGAAGAATAGTTTGGGACGTCTTGAAACCACTTTTGAGCAGTCTCGAGCAAGTTGAATAGGGTCAAAAATGATAAAAGAAGACACACAAACAAAAGAAGGCAAAGAAGATCACAAATAAAGAGGTAAACATTATATAAAAAGTTGTAGAGAAATAGATGAACTGACTTACTGATACATATGGAATCTGATGTAGGCGTGCAATCTTGAAGGATGTCCTGGTCACCCAAACAGAGGGTGCAAGGCAAGCACGGTTCCCTGTTACTGATGACATCAGAGAAGAAACCTATTGGGCAGGTCTCACACAGGGTGTTGCTGTCTGGAGTGCACACCATCCCCACACCCATTCCTGGTTTACATTCATTGCACGGTATACATCCGCCATTCCTCGGTGCAGAGAAGAATCCATCTTCACACTCGCAGATGGTGTCATCGGCCTCGGTACACGGAACACGCATGTGCATCGGTCGTTGACACATGGTGCAGGTCCTACAAGGCTCCGTGTGGCTCCACCCACTGGAGAAGGTCATACCTGTTATGCATGACACACAATAAGAAACAAGCATTTTGTTATTTTAATTATGGAATAAGTAATTCTTCTTGTTGCGATGATATTATATATATATATATATATATATATATATATATATATATATATATATATATTATGTGATATACGTATATTGTACCTAAATATTCCGCTCTATGCTGCATATTACAGGTGGCAAAGTGAAAGTGCAGAGGTTCCACCCTGGCATGCTCGATCAAATCACTTTCAAAGGCCGAGTGTTAGCAAACAGAGAAACTACTAATGGCAAAATATTCCTTGTGGTCCCTCTGTCATGCACAACTAGAAAGCTCCTGTGTTTTCACAAGGGCAGGCCCGGACAACGACAACAGTTCAGAACAATGCCCATGTGGTTTGAAGGACTTCTAAAATGTAAATTGCTTTGCAAATATTTTCTTACATTTTTATTGCCTTGGGGCAAATTTTTATTTAAAAGCTTTTCAATCGACACAGCAGTGTGTGTAATGCTGCATGTTTTTTGGGCCATCCACTGCATGTGAACAAATATTCAAAAAAGGAACCGATCAGCAAAAGACTTGACAATGTGCATTAACGACAAGAGTGATGATCTTGGAATAGGAAATCCATTCATCGGTAAACCGTAAGAACAATGCTTCCTTTAGATCTAGATGCATGTTATGTACAAAGGGGGAAAGGAATTGTAGATGGATGGTTGGAGTTTAGGGGAAGGGTTGAGGGTGATTAAATTGAGAAAATAAAAGGAAAGAATGATGACAAAGGGAATATAGCAAGTTTTTCATCTCACATCACTAATCTCTACATATTTCTCCACTTGCCTCCTCCATTTTACCAACTGTAATCTTCTTATTATCCACGCTCCACCATGACTACTCTTGCTTATACATCTTATATCGGAAACTCAACTCTCGAGTTCCTTCCCACTTCACCTCAATTGATCGGATTCTCTTTCCTCTGAAATCACATCTCAAAACTCGTTTATTTTTGTTTTTAACTGCATGGTTTTTCCATTGACTCTCAACAATGATTTGTATCTCTTTCTCTTTATCCCTATCATAATTAATATAATGATAAGTGATGGAGGATTGCAGGGTATTGGATAAAAATGGAAATATGAGAGGGTAGTAACATGGAAGAAGGGAAGAAGGAATGTATGGAAAGGAGAGAGAGATATCATTGGTTGTGGGTAGTGTTCGAAGATAGTGCCATTTTTGCATACGTTCAACGTAGATTGCCCCTCATCAAGATCAATGATTTTACTGTGGTTCTCATGAAGAGAAAATATCTTTCAGATGATTCTTTCTGATACAGCAAAAAAAAAAAAAAAACTTCCACATTTTATATGTAATTTCAACAAATTCGTTTATTTATTATTTTCATTCGCTACACTGTTTTATTCTTGAGAAGTCCATCTCAAAGGCTGTTTCACATAACAAGTTACAAGATCCTACCGTACATGCGTATAAAGCAGGTGTAACTCGAGGGCCGCGACTGACAACCGCTGATGGTTCCTGGTATAGCCAACTCAGAATATTAGCCCATTGACAGCGCTTGGAATTCTGCCTCGTAATTGGAGGAAAAAAATGAAGAATTAAATAATGAAAAATCAAATAATTGAAAATTGAAAGAAAATAATTAAATAATTGAAAGTTGACAAAACAAAATTTTGAAAAATTAAAAAAAAATGGAAATTAAATAATGGAACATTAGGAAAAAATAAATAATTGATTTTTTTTTTGAAAATTTGAAGAAAAATTAATAATTGGACATTGGGGAGAAATACATGTAAAAATGAAATAATTAAAAAATTAACAATGGAAAAATTATTCTTCAAAAAGCGTGACATCACGGACACCAAGACAAAACACTTAAAATGCCTCCTCCAGGAAGGGGAGGGGAAAATAGGGGAAAAACCCTGGGTGCTCACCTGGTAACAGCTGGATAGGATAACTAGGGAACCACTGTTAGGCATAGATGACCCACAAAATATGTAACAGAGAAGAAAGGAAATACCTATGGATTTTTTTTAATGCTATGAACAAACTTTAGTACATCACGGCTGATAAAGGTTGTGGTGAAGTTTCATCGAAATTGTATGTGTAGTTTCAGAAAAGAGGTTGCGAGTGTTTGTTGACGGACGGACAGACGGACGGATGGACAGACGGACGGATGATGCGCCATCCCATAAGCTCCCCAGAACTACGTTCTGGGTGAGTTAAAAATGTACACTGAATTGGGTACCAGAGGTTCACCTTACAGGACAATGAACATTTCAAAACAGCAAACGAGGGCAAATAATAACCTTGGTCAGAATGGCTGTGAAAGTGGCAGCAAATGTGTCCTTTAGTTTTAAAATTTCCCACTTCTGGCTGTCCGAGCGGCTGTGTGTGTTTGAAATGATATGATGGAAGGTTACTCGGTTATAAAGCCTGAGCCATTATGGGTCTAATGATCTCCAGGTGTCTGCAAGACTAAAGAAATGCTGCGGCAGTGTTTGCAGACGCGCAATTCAGCACTTGATTCAATGGCATGATCGTCTCCCTTTTTAACGCCGCTTCTAGCCGCTTTAGTTTAAATCGAATATACTGCACTTGATTCAAAATGTAGCAATTAAGGAACGAGTATAAATAAATAAGTTCAAAACTTTGATGTGAAAGAAGCCAAGTTATTCATATATATATATAGTGTGTGTGTGTGTGTGTGTGTGTGTGTGTGTGTGTGTGTGTGTGTGTGTGTGTGTGTGTGTGTGTGTGTGTGTGTGTGTGTGTGTGTGTGTGTGTGTGTGTGTGTGTGTGTGTGTGTGTGTGTGTGTGTGTGTGTGTGTGTGTGTGTGTGTGTGTGTGTGTGTGTGTGTGTGTGTGTGTGTGTGTGTGTGTGTGTGTGTGTGTGTGTGTGTGTGTGTGTTTTACTCTTTCACAGTCAAACCCTAGCATCGAGAGGCCCAAAATTTTGGTTGTGGGCACTTCAGAATCTGGCCAAGGTTTTAAGCGACCACACTTGGCCTTGACGTCCGTTTTTAGGCCACCAAAGGCCGCTATAAACTGTATAATGGGATGTGGAGTCAGGCAGTGCTACCGCAAGCCTGCTCGCGAAAGGTAGCTGCAATGAGGCCGATGACTCCATGGCTTTTCAATGTTCAACACTTCTCAAAACCACTGCCCGGAAAAGCTCCCCTTCCCATCCAGGGCAGCCCCTGCAGCCCCTGCTAGTACTAAATAAGCAGTTAAAACATGCAAGATGTTTCTTATGTGCATTTCCAATGTCAAGGTGACACAAATGACAGTTTTGTTTGGAATACATACTCATGCTAGTGAATTGAGCAGGACACCAACACGCGTTCGCTTCTCTTCCAAAACATACCATGGAGGTATTTAGTATCCACATGTAAGTACATAGGACACAACTGTGTTGGTTCCCCCTTTGTGTGGAATGGTGTGCTCTAAAATGGTGCACACCGGCGTGCCAATTAGAAGGCAGCTTTTTAAGCCTAAAGCAAATTACTGAGAGGTACATGGTTGACAATTTTGATCGGCTCTTGTAGGACTTTAAATCTTCGGACAACCGCTCGTCCTCCTCTCCCACCCGCATCCCCCCTCTCCTGGTTGAAGTCCCAAAATCCGGGCCTTCTCCACACCTGCACTCTTTTATTCCTCTTTTCTCCCTTTTGTGGAACTACATTCCTGAAGACTTTCCATCACACTGTTCCGATTAGGACTTCAAGGAAGCGGAGCATCACCATGTCGTATCTCATCCCCCTCCCCCTGGCCACATCCCAATCCACAATATTCCTCCCCCCACACTCCCAGTAGTCCTGATCAGGACACAAACATTGTAGTTTCTTTGCCGACAGATAGAACCATGAGGCAGCTAAGTGAGGAGCATAATCGGGTTATATTCAATCGGTTACTAATTCACCTGAACTCATGGTTCATGATTGCGAGGAACCCAGGCTCAAATCCCATATACTACGTGTTTGTCCATTGTCTACGAATATCATTGTAATTCACGTAAAGGTATACTGATGTGAACCAATGTCTTTGTCATGAGTGTGATTGATGTAAAATTTCCTCAACAAGCAAGCTACCTATGTCACTGTGACGAGAGATACAGGTACTTCAATGGAATCCATTAAAAAGGGGTTTTGATTTCTCAATTGTTTATTCATCACCTGTGCCCTGTTAACCAGTCTTTCTGTACTCACATATCAGAGTGAATTTGAGCGACAGGTTTGCAGAGTTTAGAATATCCAGGAATAAATAAGGAGGTTTCAAATACATTAAATGATTTATACAAAGCAAATCTATTACCGCAGCCACAAAACGTGGATGGAGGTGATGTTTTCACCCGTCTGTCTCTTTACCCTCACCGAGGGAGAGGGTATAGCATTTCGGTCCGTTTGTTACTTGCAAAATCGAAGATTTTTTCAAGTATATTGGTCAGTCGATTTTGTTATTCTGTCTGTTGTTTGTCTGTTTGCCGCCTACAGGTCACAGAGGTAGTCTGAGAAGCCGATTGATTTTGAGGTTAAAGGTCAAAGGTCATCAAGCTCAAATTACTGAAATCGGCATTTTTCATCCGATTGACTTGAAATTTGAAGAAGATTTGCAGATTGCGTCACTGAATTAGGACACCAACTATTTTTGTGGTCAAAAGGTCAAGGGTCAACTGAAGGTCAAACTTCTTAAATCATTAATTTTTATCTGAAATATCGTCAATTTTCATCCG
The DNA here is from genome assembly GCF_056783735.1 of Eptatretus burgeri. Taxonomy (NCBI): domain Eukaryota; kingdom Metazoa; phylum Chordata; class Myxini; order Myxiniformes; family Myxinidae; genus Eptatretus; species Eptatretus burgeri. The sequence continues at coordinate 97,526,448 of NC_140968.1, read as the reverse complement.
ATTAACTTGAGAGTTGAACGCAATTTGCATCGCACATCGCTGAATTTGGAAACCAACTATTTTTGAGGTTAGATGGTCAAAGGACAACTCAAGGTCAAAATTGTAAAATCATCAATTTTTATCTGAACAATAGTCAATTTTCATCCGATTGACCTGAGCTTTGATTAAGATTGCGAATATTAATTTTTATGAAATGGACAATTTGATGTATTCATGGCAACCTTTGGAGAGGAGAGTGGATTTTGCAAGTATTGTGCTCTGCCCGATGTCTTTTTCTTGTTTGTAAATTGCCGGAATCCTTCGGATTTCGGCAATTATGTTGGTCGGTTGTGTGTGTCTGTCTGTCTGTTTGTGTGTTTGTTTACCCTGTAGCAGCCACACTGTTTCAGCGATCATGACCAAACTGGGTACCGACGTCGGCCATGGTCCAACTTAGACACTTGTCGTTTTTGGTGAATCTAGGTCAAAGGTCACGGTCAAGGTCACCGAAAAACCGAAATTCTTATTTTCGTAATAACGTCTGGTAAAATGGTCGTATCGACTTCAAACCAAATCCAAAATGTGCATCGTCCAATACTGCATCCAACCATATGTCTCATTGGGGTGTCACACCAACACCCTTCTTAGCGGTCAGGGGTCAAGTGTCATGGGGTCAGGTCAGGTATGGGAGCATGTGCCAGAACAGCGCGTCGCTGCGTCCACTTTCCGCCGGTACTCCAGGGGCCTCCGTCTGGCCATCCCCCAGGCAGATGCCAGACCCATCCCCATCTCCTTGAGATGATGGTCAACCTGCTGCAACCACGAGGCACGTGGTCGGCCCACTGGCCTCCTCCACTCACGAGACTCCCCCACTGAGAGAATCTGGTGAGCAGGATCAGTGTCAGGAAAACGAGCCACATGTCCATACAGCCGCAACTGATGCTCACGGACCATGCAGGTAACAAATCTCATCCGAGTCTCTCTCAGCAACCGCTCGTTGGACACAAAATCCGACCAGCGATAGCCAAGGATTCTCCGAAGAGACCTGGTACCAAAGGAATTAAGTCTGCGTCTCAGATCCTTGGTCAGAGTCCAAGTTTCGCATCCACAGAGCAAGACTGGAAGCACCAAGGACCTGAAGACTCAGACTTTCGTCCTCCCACACAGGTACCGGCAGCACCACACCCCATGATCCAGTGAATCCATGACTTCCCAGGCCCGACCCAGACGTCTATTGACCTCTGACCCACAGCCAGCAGACATGAATGTCTCTGCCAAGGTAAGTGAATCTCTCCACGACCTCAACATCCTCACCAAAAACAGACACAGACAGGACAGCAGCATCCAAGATGTCATTGAAAGCCTGGATCTTAGTTTTGACCCAAGAAACCCGTAATCCCAACGGCTCCGACGCCTCATTCAGCACCTCGAGGGCCCCCAAAAGGATATCTAAAGTCTCCGCAAAGATGACTGCATCATCTGCGAAATCAAGGTCCGAGATCTTGACATTCCCAAACCATGCACCGCAGCTTAATCTTTCCAACATCCTCCCTAGAATCCAGTCCATACAAGTGCTGAAAAGTGTGGGGGCCAGTACACACCCCTGACGAACTCCAGTAACTGGAAATAAGTCAGAGATGGTACCACCACATCTCACAGCACTCTCAGTACCAGAGTAGAGTTCAGACATCAGATCGATCAGTTTTGGTGGCACCCCACAAAGACCAAGAATCCTCCAGAGGGCATCCCGATTCACTGAATCGAACGCTTTACAGAGATCAACAAAGGCTGCAAGCAGCCCCTGCCGAAACCCTCGTCTGCGTTCGGTGAGGACACGAAGAGCAAGGATACGGTCAATCGTTGACCTCTTTCATGGAAAGCCTGAATGCTCTGAACGCTGGTGCTCAAGCAGAAGGTGGCGAACCCTATCAAGAATTATCCGAGCAAAGACCTTGCCCGGCACTGAGAGCAGCGTCACCCCTCGGTAGTTGTTGCAGTCTTGGCGATCACCCTTCCCTTTCCAGAGACGGACAACAAGGCCCCTCTTCCAATCAGTTGGGATTATGCCTGTGTTCCACAGACAGACACGTCCGTAAACAGTTAGGCACTAGATATGGATGGCAGTCGGCTCACAAGGAGCTCCTCCGCCCTTTGACAGGTTCCAAACTCCTCAGCTACTCTCTCATCCTTGAGCTTGCCAACATCCAGCTGAGGCTGGGATGGTACCATTCTCCAGGATTTAAGGTGCAGCTTTAGAGTTGCGACAACAAGCCGGTGGTCAGTATTGAGGAACTGAGCACTCTGGTAGACCCTGCAGTTCTGGATCATCCTCCAGCGACCGTCAACGAGGACATGGTCAATCTACTTTGCCACACCGCCAGCGTTGGAATACCAAGTCCAGCGATGAGCTTGTGGGCACTGAAACCATGAACCAGCCACCTGAAGTCCATGACTTCTTGCAAAGTCAAGGAACTTAGTGCTATTCTGATTCATAGTTCCTGACCCATGGGGACCAACACATGTCTCATAACCATCCCTATCAGTTCCAGTCGATGCATTGAAATCCCCCAAGACGAGAAGTGTATCTCGTCTGGGGCAATGATCAACCACAGACTCGAGTGTGGTGTAGAATGCGTCCTTCACGGTGAGGTCACTCGCCTCAGTCGGAGCATAGACAAAGACCAGGGAAATGACACCTAAGGAGTGACGAATCCTTAGTCTCATAATACGCTCGTTGACCGGTGTCACCTCAATTATCATTGGGGTCCGCTTATTGGTCACAGCAACAGCAACTCCTTGGGTATGGTAACCATCAGAGTGACCAGAACAATAGTAGGTGTAACCACCCACCATTATCTCGCCGCAATCCGGTCTCCGAACCTCAGAGAGTGCTGCAATACCGATGTCCAAACGCTTGAGCTCAGATGATAACAGAGACAGGTGATCATCCTCTCTTCGGGATCGGACATTCCAGGCATCCACCCGAAGGGACTGCCTCAGGTTAACCCAAGGAGACCGCCGTCTGGTGGACGACACCTCAGCACCACTCCGACACACTCTCCCGCAATCTGACACAGGGAGGTTACCCCGTGGTTTCCCTCCTTTCATCAAAGATTGGGGGTCCCGAATGCTTTGCCCCAATCCCGTCATCCGGTGAGCTGCCCTGCGAAGGGAAGCTGCACAGGAGGTACTCCCACAGAGTGAGTTTTCAGATTTTTTGCGGAATGAAGGGTTTTACGGTGGCCGGAGTGCAAATCCTGCCACCAACCTCCTAATAAAAAGTAACCCAACTGCAGGAGGACGTCCGCAAACACAGTTGGGCACTAGATATGGATGGCCGTTGGCTCACAAGGAGCTCCTCCGCCCTTTGACAGGTTTTGTTTTTAATCCTGCTGGGTGTCCATATCCAAACACCCTCCTCACCAGGAAACCTGGTTGGGGAGATGGTTTAGTCGCGACAACCCGACCATGGAACAGGTTAGTACAGGTTTACATGGTACCTGTAGCAGGTCACAGATCGAACCTGACCTGACCTGATGATGTTCCTCCTGATGACTTAATCTTTGCTCTTTGCTTGTTTGGGTTCCTTCTGATGACTCCAATGCAGGACTGTACCAATTTGGGCTTCCATTTGATTTGAATTCAATTTATTTTCATCCCATTCTGAATTCAATTGAATAACAAGAAAAAGAGCAATCAGAGATTGCAGATCCTCACCAGGACTTGTTTTGTGTGGTGTTTGTGTCATTTCGTGTGGTGTATTTTGCGTGGTGTTTATATACTGGTGTGTTACATAATTAATGAGACATAATTCGAACTGCCACTTTATAACTGCTGGCAGTGATAACCGGGTACCAAGACGTCCTGCTTTGATGCAACCCCACTTTGATTGGACACCTGACCCTGACCCATGACGTTTTTCATTATTATTCAATTGAATTTATAATGGGATGAAAATTAATTCGATTCAAATCCAATGGAAGACCAAATAGGTACAGTCCTGTATTGGAGTCATCAGAAGGAACCCCAAAAAGTAAAACACAAAGATGAAGTCATCAGAAAGAATCTGGATAGGATTCACATTTCAGCTGCTTCTCCTCCACCCTCAAACTCATCCAGGAACAGCCAAATAAGCCTTATTAAAAATAAAGAAATAACTAAAAAAGAACCCGGATCAAAAAATAAAATAATTCTGGCTGCCAGACCATGTGTCCGATCAAGATGATATTTAACATTTATATTCCCCAATCACGACTCGATCATAATTGTGAAATTTCACATCGATTGATTAAGCAGTTCAATAGAAAATATTATTTAATATTTTCTTCAATCAGATATGCCTGCCAAACCATGTGACATCAATTATTCCTTTACAAACTTGTCGACCCAAGGCTTGGGGAACATTTGTGTGAAGTTTCCCCTCGATCTGTCCAGCCGTTCTGAAGAAGATTTTATAGGTTTTAGGGTAAATCCAATATGGCTGCTGAATCATGTGACCAATGATGTCATCAATTTTTTTACTGTGGACCATTTTATCCAGAGATGATCCTCAAAATTTTTCATACTGATCAGATGTAGTGTTCTACATGTGCAATTATGACGTCATAACGAAGGCACCTATGATGTCATAAAAATCACTCATTCCACACGAGGAGTACTTGCAGTGTGCTAAGTTTCATTTTTTTCCTTGGTGTGGTTTCAGAGATACAGAGGTCCAATTTTTTTTCCCATTTTTCCAACATGGCTGCCACACCACGTGACCTATGATTAAAACATTACACATGAGTAGTCGCACCGATGTTGCCAATTTAGTCTCACTCCAACAAGCAGTTGCAGAGAAAAACACGAAAATTCTGTTTGGACAAACAGACAGACAAATGAAAAAAAAATCACTCATCGAGTGATGCTTGGTGAAAAGAAATGGTACTCGGTAGAGCACATACCTCCACCAGGCTGAATAGTTTACATTGTGTATGCCACTGATAGGTAGGATCTGAATCTGGAACTTAACCAAAATCGAAGCAATTCGGTGTCACACACCTAACATGTCCACCAACTTTAATGCAAATCCGTCCACAACTTTTTGAAATATCATGCAATATCATTTTTAGCCCCATCTCTCAATGGTGAAGAATCACTTAAGAATTAAATAATTATCGTATCTGGATCTGGATTCGGATCTTCACCAAAATTGAATGAATTAGTCCTTTTTACACACACAACCTGTCCACAAAGTTTCTGTGAAATCCATCCTTAACCTTTCGAGATATTGTGCTCTATACCCACAAAAACTTAAAATTTAAAACTTAAAAACAAAACACAAAAACTACCGTTTTTACAGCCATTTTTCCCTGCTGTGCAGGGGTTTAGGCTTTTTCTTGAGGCAATGTTTTATGGCCGGATGCCCTTCCTGACGCCAACCCTGGTCGCCTCTTACGACACACAGGGATATGGTACACCTATTCTAACCGGAGCATACACCGGGACCAGTACACTGGTACTCACTTCGCCGACCTCAGATGGATGACAGGCTGAGTCAACCCCCTGGTATTAATTCAGCAGCCAACGGGGCTTGAACTCAGGACCCTCGGATCCCAAGCCGCCACCCTAACCACTAAGCCAACACCAGGCTAAAACTACAAAAACTTAAAATGAATAAACAAATACAAAACCCACAAAAACGCTGAAAAATTATTACAAATTTTGCATTTTCTTCTTTGGATCTTGTGCTGATAAGTTAGTGTGGTGTTGATGTCGTGCAGGCATGATGGGCTGAATTGGCCTCGACCTGTGTCTGATTTCCTTGTATTTCCTTGTCTCGTTTTTGGCCCTATTTCTCAATGGTCAAGAATGGTCTAACAACCATATGTACTGTATATATATATATATATATATATATATATATATATAGTGAAGAATGTTAAAAAAATTATTGTATCCAGATTTGGAATCGGATCTTCACAACAATTTAATCAAATCTTCCTTGTCACACTCCCAACCTGTCCACGAAGTTTCATCTGAATACATCCATAACCTTTTGAAATATTGTACTATACTGTATATCATTTTTGGCCCCATCTCTCAATGGTGAAGAATCACATAAAAAATTCTCAAATCTGGATCCGGATTCGAATCTTCACCAAAATTTTGCGTTGCTTTCTTTGGCCAGTCACCTATACACACAAATGATTTCAGAACGATTGCTTGAAAATTGTGGCCAAAAATCGTGTAACAAACAAACAGACAGACAAATGTGACAGACCAAAGTACTTGTCAAAATTCTTTTTTTTGCCAACTAACAAACGGAACCAAATGCAATACCATCTCCTTCGGCGAAGGTAATAATAAACATCATGGGTCAGGGTCAGGTGTCTGATCAAAGCGGGGTTGCATCAAAGTGGGACGTCTTGGGACCCGGTCATCACTGACAGCAGTTAAAGAGTGGGAGTTCGAATTATGTCGATTCTAATTACATAATAGACCAGGACACAAACGCCACACAAGATACACAACACAAAACTATACAAACTACACAAACATGACACAAAATATGTCCTGCCCAGGTCAAAAAACCAGTAAAGACCAGTAGCTTACTGGTCAACTGGTACCAGTTGAAAACCAGTAGCCAACTGGTACCAGTAAAGCCAGTTGGTTTCTTACTGGTTTTAATATGGAAATTGGAATAGAGTGATATATTACCAGTTGAAATACAATTGTATTTAACTAACTGGTATCAACTGGGACCAGTACATTGTAACTGGTATCAACTGGGACCAGTACATTGTAACTGGTATCAACTGGAACCAGTAAGACTTTAACTGGTACAAATATGAGTTACTGGTTTTTTCAACTGGGAAATTGGAATTCTGACTGAATTTAACTGGTACCAGTTGAAACCAATAGAGACCAGTTTAAGACCAATTAGAACCAATAGAGACCAGTTGAAAATGTGTACTGGTTTTAACTGGTTTTTCGACCTGGGTGGTGAGGGTGTGCAATCTCTGATTGCTCTATTTCTTGTGACATTTTGTTTTAAAAGCATAATCTCAATCCCAACAAGTTACATTTCAAAAACCTTGTTGTATTAACCTTATTTCAATTAAATGTGTTTTTAAAATTTACAAATATCGTTGACGACAAAATGTTCAAGGCCTTCTGTGTTCACTCTTTCATAACTAAATAAAAATTTCATGAAGATCGATCGTCATTCGGTTTATGTTTTCCTTTTTGAACAAGGAGAAAAAGAATGAGTACCAGAATGAGAGATTGGATAAATTAAACTTTATGATTGTTTACCTCTCTAAATACACAATTTGCAGTTTTAAATTTTTCACATTTGAGAGTATCTTGGTTTGGTATGGTATTCAAGGAAAACGT
>NC_140968.1:97416592-97516592 GCF_056783735.1 Eptatretus burgeri | reverse complement strand
CGAGCGCACGGGTCGTCATGGTAATCGTGCCCCAGTGGGGCGGGGTGAGCTTGGGGCGGACGGCACCCCGCGGAGACGGCCCGGGAATATAAAAACGAGAGAGAGAAAGCGTGAGTTACGTTCTATGAGGAGAGACGTTCTGAGATATAACAAAAAGTGAGGAAAAAGCGAAAGAGGGACGTTCTGAGAGGAGAGATACATTCTGAAGAGAAAGAGAGACGTTCTGAAGAGAAAGAGATATGTTCTGAGGAGAAAAAGTCTGAGGAGAAAAAGTCCAGAGAGGAAAAAGCAAAGGGTGAGAGAAGCGACCAAGAAGCGGGTGTCTAACCAGCGCCGAAGAGACAATTCGCCCTTCCAGTGGTTCGCCAGGCGAGCGTGTGGTGTGTGTCAGTGTGAGCAGCACCGCCAAAAAGTGAGGTGCGGGTCGATCACCAACAACACCAGGGACGAAACCCACGACAGGCAGTCTCAGTGCCCTCCAGACTTCGACTGGCATTCAAGGCTGCCCCATGGGAGGGTGCACGGCGGGGCTGGGTACTGGCAATGGACGTGACACGCACGCACGCATTTTCAGGACGTTTTTGTTTCACGGACGACTTTCTGGTGAGCGAGATGATTCTTCCCCTCCCCTCCCCCTGAATGATCCGTTGGGTACCCTTGTCTGTGTTTAGCTGTAAGTAAACCCCAGTTAAGCTTCTACTCTTTGTCTCTTTCCTAGCATTTTGATTGATTTTGCTTTGAAATTCTTCATTTACTTCAACAAATAAAAAGTTATTTTTATTTATTTATTTTATTATTAATAAATTATTTGTCGATTTCCAACCTGTCCGTGTTTGTTCTTTCCTTCTATTGGTCTGGCATTGTTCGAACCGAGATAGACTGGGAGGTAATTACCACAGATTTGACCAAAAATTGTCGGCACGCACCAGCGGTTAAAACGCTCAGCCGCCCTAATTAAAATTTAATCAGATAACATTGGTGCGTTACCGAGGGCGCGCTCCCTGCTCAGGTAACCACGTGACCTCTAGTTAAACGGAATAATTAGACAGCGGACACTGGAACTTGTGGTTGACTGGGTGGCGTTTGTGATTTTAAAACAACCCATCATACCATAACGTTAATTGTGAGCGGTGGCCCCAGGTCCGGCTCTACCAAGGACAACGGGGATTAACCCCCCTGAGTGACAAGCTGGTGTCTCGGTACCCATGGCTGCAACAACAACATATATATATATATATATATATATATATATATATATATATACATATATATGTATACATACATATATACATATATATATATACATATATAAATATATATATATATATATATATATATATATATATATATATATATATACACATATGTATATATGTATATATACACATATATATTGTTGTGGTTACCAAATTCGCAAACCACCATTCAGGTCCCTTAGGTGAGATATCTCGGTAAGTACATGTGTAGTTAGGCCCAAACCCGTTGTCTAGTGGGAATACATGTCATTTATGCGTGCTGCGACTCTTCAGGATAGCCGTTTTTCTTTCTCTATCTTTATTTTGGACCAACCGCCATTGTTACCACCACCAGTCACAACATCAACCACCAACCACAACGCCGCTTCACCACAACCGCCACGACCTTCACGTCACACCTCGCAACCGTCGCATCGCCACCGTTCTTGCGCCGCTTGTGGGTACCGGTGTTGGACTCGTGCAGGGCGCGCGCCGAACAGCGTGTACAAAATCACGGATTTTGTGCTTCAAAAACGGATCAAAAACGACACACGCCCACTTTTTGCCGTCCAATCGGTGAGCGAGGGGCGAATTGGCCCCGCCCCCAGGGCGTTGGAGGGCGATCGATATATGCAAATTTATGGATCAAAAAGCATTCACGCCCACTTTTTCTCAGGCCAATGGGGAGCGAGGTGAAAGGTCGAAGGGAGGGGGTCAAAGATGAGAGGGCGAAGCCACGGGGCTGATATAAGCGACCGTGTTCGTCAGTCCAAGGAGTAGTAGAGTCGAGAGAGAACAGAGAGTTAAGACTTCGCGGGCGGTGGAGTTGGCAAGAAGGAGCTGGTCGTCGTCGTGTGCGTTGGAGTCGGAGCGGAGGGGACGGAGCTGTGGAGAGGCGGCGAGGGCAGACGAGGGGGTGCTCGCGTCGTGCAGGGAGCTGCACCCCAGGGAGGCCGACAGCGCGACCTGGCCGAGGTGGAGACGCTCGTCGCGGGACAATAAAAATCCTCTATACCCCGAGCATCAGCAACCCCCTCCTGTTTCCCCCCGCGCTGAGATAGTGCGACCAAGGGGGGCCCTTTCCCACCCCCTACCAGACACTGCCCGCGAGGCCCGCGGAGTTGAGGCACCATCGCCGCTCCGCGTCTCATCACCAGACGGGTAGGCCCGACCCGGTCTCGGCCTCAGGCCCGCCTCATCTTTGAGGGTATTCTTTCCTTGGTTTTGGGTATGTGTTGTCGGCGCCGTCTGTGAAGTAAAATTGTATAAGTGTTGCCGTGTGCTCGGTAGTCGGTATTAGCTCTGCATTGTGTCTTCGCTTTTACATTTGCTTTTTGTGTAAATTGCATTGTGTTTTTCTTTTCTGTGTGCATTTGGTGGAATTGTATATGTGTGCTTCCCGTGTGCCGCGAATAAATGTGCTTTTGTGTTGAACTGTTTCCCGCTTCGCTTCGTCATTTCTTTCATTGAATCCTCATCTTGCTTCACGTAAAGGGTTGGTAGTGGGCTGAATACGCCCGATAATTAATCGAACCGTCGAGGTCGACGAATAACACCGCTCGGTTATCCCGATAGTACGGAACGGGTCGCTTAAGTGGCCCGTGTCCGAAGTCGACCTGCGGCGAGGTGCGATCGCCCGGTCTACCCTCCGCGTGGGTACTTAGGTAGGTCGAATTTGGCGAGCAACCCTATCCCACGCGGGGGCTGATTGGCTCGATCGCGGTGAGACCGAAAGGTCCACCCGTGACTGGTTCCCGGCGTTAGTCCGAGAGGGTCACGACTGGATTGTCCGTCCGGTGGGCGACGTGCCGCGATTCGAGTTACGTGGCCGTCAGCACGCCGGCGGGCGCGAATCCGCAACAATATATATATATACATACATACATATACATATATATATATATATATACATACATACATACATATATACATATATATATATATACATATATATATACATACATACATACATACATATACATATATATATATATATATATATATATATATATATATATATATATATATATACACATACATATATATATATATATATCCCTGGTGTTGGCTTAGTGGTTAGGGTGGAGGGCTTGAGATCTGAGGATCCTGAATTCAAGTTGAATAAATACCAGGTGGGGCTGACTCTGTATGTCATCCTTCCAATGTCGGCAAAATGAGTGCCAGCTTGCTGGGAGCCTGTGTCGGAGCGGCGACCCGTCCAGGATTGTGTCCAATAGCCAAGGAGACTGCTTCGGCAGCACTAATGTTCTGCACAGAGTGTGGTCCCATTGGATGGATGGATATATACACACACACACACACACACACACACACACACACACACACACACACACACACACACACACACACACACACACACACATATGAGGTGGGGTCGACTCAGCCTGTCATCCTTCTGCGGTCGGGATAATGCGTGCTTGTGTACCAATGTCAAGTTAAGCCAGACTAGATCTTTGGCTTGGTTCAGATACCATGTAAACCTGCACTGAACTGTTTCATGGTTGGGTTGTCAGTGACTAAACTGTCTCCTCCACCAGGATTTCTGGTGAGGAGGATGTATGACATGGACACCCAGCAGGATTAAAAAAACAAAACCTGTCAAAGGGTGGAGGAACTCCTTGTGAGCCAACAACCATTCATTCCTCGTGCCCAGCTGTTTCTGTGGATGTCCTCCTGCAGTCGGGTTACTTTTTTCTTCTGGAAGTTGGTGGCAGGATTTGCACTTTGGCCACCGTAAAACCCTTCACTCCACAAATCACACTAAAAACACAAAGAAAACTGAAAACCCACTCCATGGGAGTACCACCGATGCAGCTGCCCTTCGCAGGGCAGCTCACTGGATGATGGGATTCGGGCAAAGCCTTTGGGATTCCCTTTCTTTGATGATGGGAGGAAAAGCACGGGGTAACCTTCCCCTGTTGGTTTGCGGTAGTATGTGTCGGAGTGGTGCTGGGGTGTCGTCCACCAGACGGTGGACTCCTTGGGTTAACCTGAGGCGGTCCGTTCAGGTGGGTACCTGGAATGTCCAATCTGTAAGAGAGGACGATCACCTGTCTCTGATATCATCTGAGTCCAAGCAGTTGCACATCGGATTGCAACACTCTCTGAGGTTCTGAGACCAGATAATGGTGAGATCATGGCGGGTGGTTACAGCTACCATTGGTCCGGTCACTCTGATGATTACCATGCCGAAGGAGTTGCTGGAGCTGTGACCAATAAGCCGACTACAATGATAATTGAAGTAACACCGGACAACGAGTGTATTATGAGACTAAGGATTCATCACTCCTTGGGTGTCATTTTCCTGGTCTCTGTTTATGCTCCAAATGAGGCGAGTCATCTCACCATGAAGGACACATTCTACGCCACGCTCGAGTCTGTGGTTGATCAGTGCCCCAGGCGAGATACACTTCTAGTCTTTGGGGATTTCAATGTATCGACTGGAACTGATAGGGATGGTTATGAGACATGAGTTGGTCCCCATGGGTCTGGAACAATGAACCAGAATAGCACTAAGTTCATCGATTTGCAAGAAATCATGTACTTAGGGTGGCCGGTTCATGGTTTCAGTGTCCACAGGCTCCTTTGCTGGACTTGGAATTCCAATACTGGCGGTGTGGCAAAGGGGATTGACCATGTGCTCGTTCATGGTCACTGGAGGATGCTCCAGACGTGCATTGTCTACTCTGACTTGTTGTTGACTACTCTTGTTGAAGCAACTCTGAAGTTGCAGCTTAAATCTGGGAGCATGGTTCCATCCCAGCCTAGGCTGGATGCCTAAGCTCAAGGATGAGAGGGTGGCTGAGGAGTTTGCGAACAGGCTGATTGGGGATTTGGGGAGGGGGGGTCTGGGTGCTTTGGGGAATCCTGAAGAGTTGTGGAGTGCCTTCAAGACCACCGTCCTTGATGTTGCTGGTGGATGTCTTGGAACTCACCTTCGGGTGAAGAATAATTTTCTCTCCAGGAACACTGGAAAACATTGACCAGAGTTGCGGGGCTAGGCTTAATGGCAGAGCTGAGTTGTTCAGGTAGTTGAGGTGAAAACTGCATGTATGTGGACGGTGGAGAAGGAGGCCTGTGTGCAAGGAATCTGTGAGGGGGTAGAGCATCACCTGTGGTCAAGTGATTCTCGTCCTGCTTACAGGGGAATTCACGCATTGCGTTCATCCAAGCACATCCCTCAGTGTACTGCAGTTCGTGCAGAGGGTGGTCGGCTCTTGATAGAGAAGTCTGAAGTGAAGGCCCGCTGGGCCGGTTACTTTGAGCAACTGCACCAGGCTGATCCACCAGCTGTCGAATTGGATGTCAGGGGTGTTACAATCCCTGTTACTGACCCTTCAATCAACTGTGAGCCACCTTAGTTTGTAGAAACACGGGCTGCGGTGAACCGGTTTAAATGGGGTAAAGCTCCAGGGATCTGTGGCATCCATGCTGAACTTTTCAAGGCTGGTGGAAATGCTAAACTCATGGTATTGCATGCAGTTTTGTGCTCTGCCTGGAACACAGGCATCATCCCAACTGACTGGAAGAGGGGCCTTGTTGTCCCTCTCTGGAAAGGGAAGGGTGATCCCCAGGACTGAAACAACTACTGAGGGGTGACGCTGCTCTCAGTGGCGGGCAAGGTCTTTGCTCGGATAATACTTGATAGGGTTTGCCACCATCTGCTTGGGCACCAGTGTCCAGAGCAGTCAGGCTTTTCACCAAAGAGGTCAACGATTGACCCCATCTTTGCTCTTTGGGTCCTCACCGAACACAGACGAGAGTTTCGGCAGGGGCTGCTTGCAGCCTTTGTTGATCTTTGCAAAGCGTTCGATTCAGTGAATCGGGATGCCCTCTCGAGGATTCTTGGTCTTTGTGTAGTGCCACCAAAACTGATCGATCTGATGTCTGAACTCTACTCTGGCACTGACAGTGCTGTGAGATGTGGTGATACCATCTCTGACTTATTTCTAGTTGTTACTGGAGTTTGTCAGGAGTGTGTATTGGCACCCGCACTTCTCAGCACTTGTATGGACTGGATTCTATGGAGGATGGCAGAGAGATAAAGCTGCGGTGCATCATTTGGGAATGTCAAGATCTCTGACCTTGATTTCGCAGATGATGCAGTCATCTTTGTAGACTCTGGATATCCTTTTGGGGACCCTAAAGGGGCTGAATGAGGAGTCGGAGCCACTGGGATTATGGGTTTCCTGGGTCAAAACTAAGATCCAGGCTTTCAATGACATCTTGGATACTGCTATCTTGTATGTACCTGTTTGTGGCGAGGATGTTGACGTCACAGAGAGATTCACTTACCATGGCAGTGATATTCATGTCTCTGCTGGTTGTGGGCCAGAGGTAAATAGAAGTCTGCGCTGGGCCTGGGGATTCATGGATTCACTGTATCATGGGGTGTGGCGCAGTCAGTACCTGTGCAGGAGGATGAAAGTCGGAGTCGTCAGGTCCTTGGTGCTTCCAGTCTTGCTCTACGGATGAGACTTGGACTCTGATCAGGGATCTGAGATGGAGACATCATTCCTTTGGTACCAGGTCTCTTTGGAGAATCTTTGGCAATCGCTGGTTGGACTTTGTGTCTCATGAGCTGTTGCTGAGAAAGACTCAGATGAGATTTGTTACCTGCAGAGTCCGTGAGCATCAGCTGCGGCTGTATGGACAGACCTGGGAAATGGACAGACGATGGCCCCTTGAGTACCGGCGGAAAGTGGACGCAGCGACGGGCTGCTCCGGCACCTGCTGCCATTATTGACCTGACCTGTACTGTTAACAGATGGCACTGCATCAGCGGCACAGCCGCACACCCAGAAAATGATGTAACCAGCAGCCACAGGCTGCATATGATTGCTCGCTGTTTAAAGCAAACTCGTGAGAAAAAGCACCAATTATTTAAGATAATATGGAGAATATAATTACGTGGGGTTTGATGAGATTTCATCCGTGTGTGTGTGTGTGTGTGTGTGTGTGTGTGTGTGTGTGTGTGTGTGTGTGTGTGTGTGTGTGTGTGTGTGTGTGTGTGTGTGTGTGTGTGTGTGTGTGTGTGTGTGTGTGTGTGTGTGTGTCCGACTCACTCACCATCCCAGCAGCGATCACACTTTGTGTTGTCATCAAGGCATGGTGAGGTCACTCCAAAGCCAGGGTGACACTGCTCACAGCATTCACCGCTTGTGGTATATTCACCACTCTGACACCCAGATTGGCTTTCCACATCGCACACAAACTGGAAGAGGGCACAAGGAAGAAGCAAAATATTAACATATGTTGAAAAGTCCTGTCTCTACAATTTATCCAAACGAGCATCCGATGTTTCTGAAGGAAATAAGTTTGAAACCCTTCATTTTGGTGAACTTGCAAAAGGGAATGTCCCTCGTATAAATTTGTCATTTTTACCTCCGCCACCGAAGGTGGATGGAGCCAATGTTTTCATCCCTGTTGGGTGGTCGCTAGACTACCGTTATTCTCAGGTTTTCCATCTGTCTGTATGTCTGTCTGTTTGTTTGTATGTAACGGACAGCTCTGGAGGCCAGAGGAGTCAACCGATTTTGATGAAACTTGACTGGTAGGTTCATACCAGGATCTAGTTCTATGCTTTTGAGCACCGTTGTTATGGACGCCACCGTTGCCTTACAACGGGACTTTGAAATTTTTGAAAAAAATCCGATTTTTTTTTTTTTTTCGAAAATCAAAAATTGGCCTCCATACTTTTATGTGCACTATAATCAACCTCTGTCAAAAAATTTCCGCCCGATCCGTCAAAAATGTATGACTAGTATGCAATTATATAGCGACCACCCATGTCGCCTCCCGGCTTGTCTGTTTGTATGTATGTAATGGACAGCTCTGGAGCCCAGAGGAGTCAACCAATTTTGATGAAACTTGACAGGTAGGTTCATACCAGGATCTAGTTCTATGCTTTTGAGCACCGTTGCCATGGACGCCACCGTTGCCTAGCAATGGGACTTTGAAATTTTTGAAAAAATCCGAAAAATATTAATATATTTTTTTTCGAAAATCAAAAATCGGCTTCCTCACTTTTATGCGCACTATAATCAACCTCTTTGTCAAAAAATTTCCACCCGATCCGTCAAAAACTGTATGACTAGTATGCAATTAGATAGCGACCACCCATGTCGCCTCCCGGCTTGTCTGTTTGTTTGTATGTAATGGACAGCTCTGGAGCCCAGAGGAGTCAACCGATTTTGATGAAACTTGACAGGTAGGTTCATACCAGGATCTAGTTCTATGCTTTTGAGCACCGTTGCTATGGACGCCACCGTTGCCGAGCAATGGGACTTTGAAATTTTTGAAAAAAATCCGAAAAAGTTTTTTTTCTAAAATCAAAAATCTGCTTCCGCGCTTTTATACGCACTATAATTAACCTCTTTGTCAAAAAATTTCAGCCGGATCCGTCAAAAACTGTACGACAAGTATGCAATAGTCTCGTGACCACCCATGTCGCCTACCGGCTTGTCTGTCTGTCTGTTTGTGAATGAAATATCTCATAAAGTTGTTGACAGATTCAGATGAAATTTGGTGGAGAGGTTGGGTGTATGACAAGGAAGAATTTATTCCATTTCAGTAAAGATCCGAATCCGGATCCGGCCCACTTCAATTGTAAAATTGATTCTTCACCATCGAGTGATCGGGCTAAAACGACATGGAGCACGATATCTGAAAAAAGTTGTGGACGGATTCGGACGAAACTTGGTGGACGAGTTGGTTAGGTGACAAAAACAAGCTGATTTAATTTTAGTTGAGGTCCGAATCCATATCTGGACTATTAGTGGGATACAAAACGTAAACGAATCAGCCCGGCAGAGGTACGCGCTCTACCGAGTGCCCTTCTAGTTTACACATGAGATTGAATGGGAAACCTTCGTTCACATTCCAGTGTCACTCAAATCGAACCCCGAGATGAGGAAGTAGTTTACAAGTGAATTTTTTCTAAAACTATAAAACCGAGTCTACTTGCTTACCTGGATGCAACTTCCACCCCACAACTCAGCAAGAGGTGAGTACGTCTAATAAGGATGTAGTACAACGTGAGTACATCCATTAATTACGTCGTGGAACATCGTTATTCAGGCCCCAAAATTAGGGCTCTCTCAATTTAGCCAAGAATTGAGCTTCATCAAAGATTGTACAAAACTTGAAAACCGCATTCTGTACTCATCCATGCGGTGGGAAAACAACATGTTATTCTATAAAGGATGAATGAAAGATGCCAGATGCTACGGAAAGTACATGTTTCATGAAAAAGTTTCGCAGAGGGGGAGAAAGCCTCCCCTTGGACATCAAAGTGGCAGCTCATGACATCGTAAGCTGCTTGGGGGTCAATTTCGTTCAGTTTCAAGGGAGAAGCAAAGAGGGTATCATCGTATTATTTATTTTTCTCCACTGGCGATATGATCACAGGCTGATGGTGGGATCCGAAGGAGAATGGATCATCATGGATCAGAAGGAGAACAGGCAGAGAAGGTCACCAGAAGACATCCATAGACTAAGGCCGAGGGAACAAATCGACATATATATATATATATATATATATATATATATATATATATATATATATATATATATATATATATATATATATATATATATATATATATATATATATATATATATATGATGAACCTGTGATTCCAACACCGTGAGCTTTGGCTCAAAGGAGAGCATCAAACGGGCCAACGATGAGGGTGTTGATAAAACTGGAGGGATAAATGAGGGGAAGGGAGTAGTGCTGAATTTTTGGGGGATTATAAAGGGGATGTATGCTGCAATAGTTGGAATGAGCTTCGCATTGAAGGGTGGGGTGTTTGTGAAGGGTTGGAACTCCTCGGGAAAAGGGGAGGGGAGTGCGAGAGGAGGAGTTGGAAAGGGCAAAGACAAGAAGGCATCCGCCCGCGGCGCTCTGAGCCTTTGATTCTGTCTGAATGCGCATTTCAAAGCTGTCTCAGCTCGCAAATCCTTGGCACACGCACACAGCTCAGCACGGCACAGTGAGGCGCAGCGCACGATTTGGATCCATACATGAGGCACAGCGTACGGGATATGGTTGTACACAACGTACGGTCAGTACAGAGAAACAACTTCGCACGAAACAGATGGGAGTCACCCCGGTCGCACGTTTCGAAATCCCGTACAACGAGTGTTGTGTTCATGTACTGAGCATGGGAAGCACGGATTGCAGCCGTGCAGGTGCAGAGTACACCTACATGGTGATCGCAAGGAAGTCACGTCTCTCTCTGTCTGTCTCTGTCTCTGTCTCTGTCTCTCATCCTCTATTTCATCATATAAACGGATTTGTCGACTTTACATCAATGACTTTGAAGGCAAACACAACTGCCATAAAGTCGTCCTGTAATAATTTACCTGGAAACGCTACCCACCCCACCCCCCCCTCCCCGCGCGCACACCTGCCCGTCATGTGGACGTGCGCGTGGGTTAAATCAACACCCAAGTTTCAAAAGAAAAACTTCTATGAACTCTTGACGGACACGGAGAGGGATGGAGCACGCGAGCCAGCTCGACCTCATCCCACCTGAGACCTCGAGCTCTCACCTGAAGGATCAGTGCAAACAAGAAGCACAGCAATGGTCCCCGCCGGGATAAGCATGCTCCACCCAGCACGTTCATGTTCACAGAGCTCACGGACGCGACAGCACTCTCACCCTCGTGCGCTCAGTGCTTCACGCCGACGTGTATCGTTTGCAGTGATCGCAGCTCAATCCGTGCTGTGCACCAACACGTGCCTGCTCGCCCGCTATTGGTCCAAAAACTGCTGGTTCAATTCTGGGGCGGGTATTTACAATGAGTGAAACCTCCACGGCCACCACCCCCATTGCTAAACTCACATCCCACCTCGAGTACTCCCTCCCCTCCGATAAACCCTTCACAAGACCCTCTATCGGCGCCATGCCGCCACCAAAACGTGCCAGGGAGAACAAGTCGAAGCGACTGCACGCAGTGTGACTGAGGTTGTCCACACCTGTAAATACCAGCGTTTGTTCATTCACTTTCGAAAATGAGCGGGAAATGTTTTTGTTATCATCGACAAGAACATGCAAGTACAAAAGTGCGCATTTAACCCATTGATGACCTTTTTTGATCTGCACACATATCCCACGTCCTCAGGTTCTCCACCAGCCAGTGAGTTGTCCATGCGTTAATCTGACACTTGTCCGGCATTTAACACCTGATGAACTTCAATGAAACCAGAGTAAGGTGGTGCAAGTCGCAAGGTGCCTCTCCCCGACCCACATTGATACCTTCTCGAGGTCTTGGCAAAATGTTCAGAATCCTGATCGTCTGAATTTGAGGACTGCTCTCCCACCCTGACCGTGCAGCGGACAACTTCAAATGGAAAATGTTCAGGAAACTGAACGAAGGACCTGCACGCGTGTGCCTGGAGCATGTTGCACCACCTTTCTTGCCAGGATCATCTTGTGCACCCTCTGCCCATGGTTATACTGCATGCATGAGGTTATACAGTCTCTACAATCTACATCATAAAAAATAAAGTTTACACATTTCATACTTGGTAGCTTCAGTGTTACAAAATTGGCTTTCACCGTACATGAACAAGTCATGCAATCGAGAAGTTGTGATATAAACCAAACTTTGGCACGTATGAAAAAAAATAATTAATATATACACGTACAAAACGGCAAACACGGTTCACAAACGAAAAATAAACATGAAGTTCATCGGATGACGAAGATTTTTATATTTTTTGCTTCATTCATTCATAAAATGGAAGCCAACGTTGACACCAATACAGGTACATATCCGTTCATAAAGCCTCACTCAACATCCTTCCTTCGTTCTTCATCCCATATGAAGCACGTTTATACCGCACGTGAAAAGGCTGAATGCCTAAACTCGGTGTTTGCATCGAAATCTTGTGGTCCGAAACCCATCGCTTTCTGTACCCACCTGACCCAGTCGCACCCAACTGTCCCTGGACTCTGTGTCCTTTTCTCCTGACAAGGTGGAGAGCTTGCTGTCAAACCTCGACTCAGATTCTGCAACCGGTCCAGACGGAATCAGCCCACATGTACTAAAAACCTGCTCCTCTGCTCTTGTTCACCCTCTCATTTGCTCAAGGTCATCTGCCATTTGCTTGATCAGCAAACATCACTGCCCTGCATAAAAAAGGTGCAGGAACAGATCCCTGCAACTACAGACCAATTTGCCTTCTCCCAATCATCAGCAAGGTCATGGAATCCATCATCGCTTCAGACAGTAAATCCTTCCTCTTCTCCAATGGCTTGATTTCCGATCATCAATTTGGTTTCAGACCAGGTCACTCTTTCTGGATATGCTGCTTCTGCTCTCCCAACAATGGATGGAGGTCCTCAATGCCGGACATGAAATCAGAGCCATATCCCCAGACATATCACATGCTTTTGACACGGTCTGGCGCCCTACCCTGCTCACCAAACTCTCTTCCCATGGTATCCAAGGCCATCTCCACTCACGGCTCCCAGACTTCCTCTCCTGTCGCAGTCAACGTGTGGCCCGGAATGGAGTTCTTTCATCCCCTCTTCTTGTCCAGGCTGGAGTTCCTCAAGGTAGAGTTCTGGATCCTGTTCCTTTTCTGGTTTTCATCAATGACCTCTCCGACTCTCTGGAAAATCCTCTTTATCTCTTTGTTGATGACTCCACCCTCTGCTGTACCATCTGTCATCCTTCAGACTGGCAAGCAGCAGTTTCTTCGCTCACTGCAGATCTGGATAAAATCACAAACTGGTCCAACACGTGGAACATGTCTTTCAATCCAGACAAATCTCACACTCTCACTATGTCTCTCTGAAAGGACTGTTTGGAACCCCCCCCCCACACCCCACACACACACACACACACACACACACACACACACACACACACACACACACACACACACACACACACACACACACACACACACACACACACACACACACACACACACACACACACACACACACACACACACACACACATCTAGTTTCTCAATAATCTGCTGGAAGAAGTCGTTTCATTCAAGCTTCCGGGTCTCACTATCTGCCATGATCTTTCCTTGGAAAGCCAAATTTCCAACCTGGCCTCCAAAGCCAGTCACCGACCGGGAATCCTCCATCGGGCAAAGTCCTTCCTCGGCCCACCTGAGCTCCTGACCACATACAAAGCTTTCGTCCACAGCCAGATGGAGTACTGCCTCCGCTCTGGGCTGGTGCTCCTGCCTCCCACTTTTCTCAGCTTAACTGTGGAAACCAAGGCGTTTAGTATCATTGGCATCTCCCACGGTGAGGCCGAGTCTTAAGGCTTCTCACTCTCTCACCGCAGGCAGGTCGGTAGTCTTCCTGTCTTCTACCGTCTCCTCTCTGGTCTCACCCCCTCTGCTCTATCTGCGATATGTCCTCCCCCCCCCATATTTCTGCAGGGCGCTCAAGGTCCGCCAGCAGCCCCCTTCTGGTGAAACTACCAAAATCACGAATCACTGCTCACCTTCACTCTTTCATTCCCCTTTTTCCCCACCTTTGGAATAAACTCCCTCACTCTATTCAATGCCATTCTTCCCTCCAGGCCTTCAAAACAGCTGTTCACCACCACCTCTTGTCTTCCCCCATCAAAAACCTCGATCTTTTCTACCTCCGATAATATAATCCACCCAAGCCCACCTCTTTAAAATTCCCTGCTTTCCTTCCTGAAAGTCCTGTAATGTCCATGTTGTTTACCCCAATGTTCCCCACCCCATCCCTCTCCCTTCCACAGATATCCTAATGTCTCTGTTCCCCACTGTTTTGTCCTTGGCACTCCCGCCCCTCTCGTCTCATGCCCCCCCCCCTGATGTGCATTGTGTGTGAGCTCTCACACGAGCCTCGATAAGGTATACAAAAATAAATAAATTTTTAAGTGCTTTGACTGCTCATAAAGGTGAATATATTATTATCCCGTCCCTCACGTGGCAGCAGATGGAGTTTTGCAATGGTGTGTGTGTGTGTGTGTGTGTGTGTGTGTGTGTGTGTGTGTGTGTGTGTGTGTGTGTGTGTGTGTGTGTGTGTGTGTGTGTGTGTGTGTGTGTGTGTGTGTGTGTGTGTGTGTGTGTGTGTGTGTGTGTTATTCTTTATCTCCATATGCGGGTTTCAGAAGGTGGAATAGAGTACTCCCAGGTCTCGAAGTGTCCACCTCCGTTTCGGTAAGGGTGGTCACCAATCATGGACCAAGGTGTGAAGTTATATTTTCAAGGTTTTGTTCCGAGGGCTCTTTTGAGGATCATCACTGAGCCCCGGGCGGCTTCCAACTGCAGATCGTTTGTAGTAATATTCCCACGAATGGTTTTTAAGATCCCTGTGAGCTTCTTCATCATTCTTGTTTTTCCAACTATCTCTGGCACAATTTTATCATTCTTCAGCTTCCAGGATCTATTCACTTCATTTTTGAGATCTTGGTATTTTATTTGGTCATTTTCTTGATTTCTACATTGTTTCAGCCAAAATCTCTGGGTACTGAAACCTCAATTACCAATGCCTTCTTTTCTGTTTTTGTACCTCAGTATGATATCCAGTCGCAATGCTTCGTTTTCTACGTTCATGCCTGATGAGATCATGAGGTCGTACATGAGCATTACTTCCTCGTTTTCAGTGATTGCTTCTGGTTCATGCTTCCATGAGTTTTCTGAAACTGGGATATTGAGACTTTTGCAGATGTGCCAGTGGATTACTCGACATAACTTGTCGTTCCTTTGTTTGTACAGGTGTTCTGACATGAGTTATTTTTTTTATCCCGATAGGAGGTGGCTCGTACTTTCTGTTTCTACCTTGCAGAACCTACACTTGCCCGATCGACTCAGTCCTGCCATCTTCTTAAAGCCATTGGTGTAGTATCCTTGGTCTTAGGCAGTTAAAAGGATTCATTCTCCATCCCAGTTGATGTGTCCCTTTCTTAGCCATTCCAAAGAGCCTTCTTTGTTGATGCCAAATCTGTCTCCAACCTTCCTGCTCTTTTATCCTTTCCCAGTTGTCGATGTATATTGACTGCTCTTAGAGCACCCTTATTCTGGACATTTCCATCTGTCTGTCTGTCCGTGAAACTTTGGTGAAGCCTCGGGGCTAAACCACTCGACCGATTCCAATGAAATTTGGTAGGTAGGACCAATATTTCTGGGAATCGTGTGCTTTCGAATATGGGACCCCGGGCCCTAGCAACGGCATAGCAAAGGCCCTTTAAAGTGGTCAAAAAAATCGAAAAAATAAAATAAAATAAGAAAATCGAAAAATCGAAGCTTAGAGTTCTGTGCGCAATCCATCTCGCTCCCTTCATGCCAATTTGCAGCCTTAACAAAAAATATTTGTAGGAGGAGATAGGTTTTGGGGGAGTACATATCGAACATTTCAGAAACGGTTAATTGCGAATATCTCGGAGAAAGAGTGTGATTTTGATGAAACTTGGGTGAAATGTGTACAATGTGGCTAGCATGTACACAAAAATGAATGGTTGCTATGCACACCTCCGTTGCTTAGCAACAGCTAAAATACTTTATCGTACATCGTACACTTATTGTGGACTGTACAAAAAAATCAATACCTCCGAAACTGGACCTCTGAGGGATCTGTTTTTTTGTGCCCAAGGAGAATGTCTTACAGCATCATATAAAAAAATAAAATCTTTAGCGAATAGAGAAATGGAATTACCAGGGCTGCCATTTGTTAGAGTCTCTTTGAAAACATGCCTGAAATTTCACAAGGCGGGTTTCTGGGCGCAAACTAAGAGGGCTGTGATAATCATATTAATTGTGCTCATGGGCATTGATTGCTTTTGAAAAGTGGGGGGGGGGGGGGCATTGCATGTCCAGACCACGATGCCCACTTCGTGCCGGCGTGGACACAGCAAGTCAACCCTTGCAAATTCTTGATTTTATACGCTCGTTGACATGCTGCCTTCTGATCACACAAATCCCTTAAATTAATCTGACCATCTATCGACCATCGTTTTATCAAATGTAAGCAGACGGAGCAAAATTAATTAAACATTAATCATACACATTTCAAAGTTTCAAGTGTCATCAAAGAAATACATACGCTATATATGTATGTATATATATGTATATGTATATATATATATATATATATATATATATATATATGTATGTATATATATATATATATATATATATATACACATACACACACACACACACACACACACACACACACACACACACATATAAAGAATTGTTTATCAAGCCGCCTCATCACGACCCTTGAACTGATTCACTAAACATAAACTGAAAACGAGACTGACATACAAATTGATATTACACGAGTACGGTCAACTTACCTTAAAACTTGCCAAAAATATGAACCCTCTTGTCTGCCGATCGAGTTAAAAACTTTGTAGCAATGTCTTGTGGGTCAAGTGCAGTCAGACGATCTCGGTGAACATGACAGATCATGAGATGGTTGAGGCGTTGTTGGGTCATTGTGGAACGTAACCAAGTCTTCATACGTCTGAGTGCGCTGAAGGACCATTCAGCTTCGCATGGACTTGCTGGGGAAACCAATAGAAGCCGAAGCAAACGTTCTACCTGTGGGAACATTCGACGGACTTCCGGCACCATGTCTACAAATATCTTACGGTAATCCTCAACAGATGAACCACTGAACTGGTTATGAAAGAAGCCAAGTTCTTGCTCTAGGGAATCTGACAGTTCGGGATATTTGCGGACTATTTGTGGTTTGAATGACCCAGACAGGAGCATTTCACCCAAGTCCCTATACGCCATGAGGTCGGTTGATGTGAAGTACTCTTTCAAGTTCTCAGATGCGCTGTCGATGACTGAAAAATTCAACTCTGTATACCTCCTCTGCAGAATTGACAGTGTATTCCTGTGTGCCTCCATCAAGTCTCTTCGGAAGCTTGCGCTTATGAGGGGAGGGTCACTGGATCTAGTTGGCACTGCTGGAGCTTCTGTTGTGCTGCTTCGAAAACCTCCTTAACAGTCTGGTCGGTACGGAGAGATTGGAGATTCTGTGCAGTTACCTTTCCAGCAGTAAACATACCAGAGACGGTAACTTGTGAACCCTGAAGTGCCTTATTGAGGTATTCAAGGGATTGGAGAACGGGCAATGATGCAAACAGACCGAGAACACACTTTCCTGATGAAAGACAGCTTCGAATACCGTTGGCTCGCGATGCCGTGTTAGGACCAAAGTCATCACTTGCTTGTTGAAGGGCATCCAGTACCGCTTCATAGTTATCCAATATCGATTTCACGGCAGGAGAACGAGTTAACCAACACGTCGGGCAAATTGGCTTCAGGCGTGTAGGGCAAGGAGTGTCAGCATCGTCAGCATGGATATTCATGTACAGATGCTTGAATTTTCCAGAGTTGTTGTAGATGTTGCCGAGTACCTGGACATAATCAAGGGCGTCTCTTAGGGCCCTGTCACACCTTGACGTTTTAGCCAGAGTATGGCAAGGTATCAAAATGTATGTAAAACGCTGGCGTACACTGAACTATTGATGTTTTTTTTTAAGTTTTGGGCATATAATAACGTGTTGGACGTATGCATAACGTATTAGGAACGTACACAGAACGTTTCAATCACATATAGATAACTTATACCAACGAATGCTGAGCTTGTTGTCGGCGTTCACAACCTATGCCCAACGATAGTCTAACTTATGCATAGCGCGGCAGCGTATCGCCGACGATCACATGGCGTAGGCTATTAATAGGCTGCAGCTCGACGATTCAAATCATAACCGCACTAGACATCGACATGTGAAGCTGCTGTCACACCTTGACGTTTTAGCCAGCGTATGCCGACATATGAAAAATTTGCCGAACCAAGCTGGCACACGTCGAATACGTTATGGGTAAGTTTTGTGTACGTGAAGAGCATGCTGGCATACATCGTAGTACGCTGGCAGACATCGTAGTGCGCTGGCATACGTCGTCATACGCTGAGAACGTCGAGAAATTTTCAGCATGTTGAAAATTTCTCGACATACTCGGCGTACGACACATTCCGCATAAGCTGGCATAAGTTGTAGGCACGTTACGCGATTGTTGACACACGTCGACACACATTACTTGTACGTTACTCATCAGTCAAAACACGTCGACATAATGGTTCGCGTCAGTGTTCCAGACTCCCTGGTTTTTTTTTTGTTGTTTTTTTTTCTTCGGTACGACTGTGATGTTGATACTTCGATTTGTAGTGCGGTTACGATTTAAATCGTTGAGCAGCAGCCTATTAATTACATTTTATCATAACCGCACTAGAAATCGAAGTGTCAACATCACCGTCATGCCGAAGAAACAAACAAAACAAAAAAACCAGGGAGTCTGGAACACTGACGCCACCATTACCTTGACGCGTTTCGACTTATGAGTAACGTACAAGTAACGTGTGTCGACGTGTGTCAACGATCACGTAACGTGCCTACAACTTATGGCCAAGCGTATGCGGAACGTGCGAGTCATACACTGGCATACGTCGAAAAATTTCAAGCATGGAAAATTTGTCTAACACCTCGGCGTACTACGAAAAAAAGCCAGCATACTACGACGTATGCCAGCGTGCTCTTAACGTATACAAACTTACCCATAACGTATTCAACGTGTGCCAGCGTTTTAGCCAAATTTTGCATACGTCAGGCATACGCTGGCTAAATCATCAAGGTGTGACAGGGCCTTTATGAACGGTGCAGTTTGTAGGGCTTTGGATGTACAATCCTCTTTATTTTA
This sequence comes from Eptatretus burgeri, assembly GCF_056783735.1. Classification (NCBI taxonomy): domain Eukaryota; kingdom Metazoa; phylum Chordata; class Myxini; order Myxiniformes; family Myxinidae; genus Eptatretus; species Eptatretus burgeri. The sequence continues at coordinate 97,497,602 of NC_140968.1, read as the reverse complement.
TTTTCAACGCTGCATTTAAAATCTCTAATTTAATCATTCTCAATCACACAGTTTAATGAGACACCTTATTCTGTCGGTCTATCCTTCGTCTTTGTCCTCATGCAAACGGAAAATTATTCGGATGATGGCGGAAGAGAAATTCCTTCCAGAACGTTATTTTTCCGAGTAAAAATTGCAAGCTGCGGCTAAGCGAGTAAGCCTAAGGCTTTTTTAATCGGATTTTCGAGGTAATCTCATTACTACCCTATAGATACTGTATAATCCAAGAACAGAATTCAAAAATAATTTTCCGTTCGTTTGTCCGAACCGTTTAGGTGAATTTTGCATATTTTTCAACAGCTGCCTTATAAAAATCTCTAATTTAATCCTCATAAGTCTGACGACCGAATGAAACCTCTCGTTTTGTAGGTCTATACCTCCCCAAAGTCCAAGTACTGATGAAAAAATTATTTACATTAACCGCCGCAAAAGCGAGTGAATCAGCGAATTTTATTTTGTTTCCCAAGTATTCAAAGCTAATTTAGTCACCAAAATACCCACTTTCCTTCGATTTTCACCTGGTTTTCAATGTTGGGATTTAGGCCACTGTTATCGACTGCAAAATATGAAAACAGAATTACAAAATATCTTTCCGTTCGTTCGTGCGAGCCGTTAGAGTGAAACCGCGTCATCCTGCACAAGCTCCACCATCTCAATCAGCATACCAGACCGCTAAATCTTTATTGGCTTATAACTCGACGGTGCAAAGTCACAAAAATTAAACACACACATCATCGTGCAGGTAATAATATCAGGCATCCGGCGATATAAGTTAGAAAGGTGAAATAAACTATTTTGGTCGCGAAAGGGGCCCCGAGCCGTTGCGGCCTAACACTATCCGAGGCATGGCGCTCCGGGCCATGAAGCCGCGATTTCTTTAAACACTCATAAAATGATGATACAAAGTCCGAAAATGTCCCAGCATACTGCAAAATGTCCATGTCACGTTCCCTGTTAATGGGTGAACAATCCAACGCTTGGCGAATTCTGCTTCGCAATGATAGGAAGAGCCGACATCGAAGGATCAAAAAGCGACGTCGCTATGGACGCTTGGCCGGTGGGAGACCATGGCTTGGGAAGCATGGATTCTCAATGTTGAATTATTAACCTATCATCTTCAATAGAACTATAATAGACCAATAAAACTTTAATAGAGATTTAAAAATTTATTTTTGTATTTGAGGAGCATCTCGGCCTGGTTGTACTGGAGCAGCTCGTTTTGTGTTACGTAACTTACGTTCAATGAAAAAAGTGGGGGGGGGGACTTACGTAACTTACAAATCGATATGTTGTCCCCCCTTGATAAAAAGTGGGGGGGGGGACATGTCCCCCACCAATCGACGCCCATAATTGTGCTAAATTGATTGATGGCATGTACATGAATATCGACGAGTCGCGTCGGCCAGCTTTCCATCTTGAGCGAGCAGCCATGTCGCCTACCGGCTTGTCTGTTGATGTTTCTTTTTTTTGTCTTTTATGCCAGCAATGGGGCTGTATTCATTGTTGTTATGGTTTGTTGTGTGATATCTTCTATTCACACCTGCAGTTAGAAAAAAATTTCCAGGTGGGTTCAGGATAACTTCTCTGGTTTATTGTTTCCGTGTTTGTTCACAAATTGGATTCGGTAGTCTGTTGCACTTTTCACGTACTCAGCCAATGGACTGGCTGAGTACGTACTCACGTACTCAGCCAATGAAAGTTTTAGCAATATATAGAAGAAGATACCGTGAAGTTAACCCACAACCAATAATGCAAAAAAAGTTCTTTTTCACTTTTCTTTTTTGTCTTTATCCTTTTTTATTCACAGGAGCGAGACTCAAAGACAAGCAAGGTAGAACTGGCAGGAAGGCAAATGTCAATGGAATGAGCGAACAGAAAAAGAGGAGAGGAAAGAAGGAAGGAAGTACTGAAACCATCAAGTAAGATGATTCAGTTAAAAAAGGTTAATGGAGATATAGTGTTGAAGATTCGGAGGTGGAGGGATTCGCACCCTACTCTTGACAGCCAAATGTTGAAGGGCCGAGCGTCGGCCGCGGTCCGTAGCCCGTTTGGATTTTATGTACAAATCGAGCGGATTGTTCCTCGGCGCGGCACGAATAAATTCAAGGCGGCAACTTTCGTATGAATCAGCCAGATTTATCGGGGACACATCGGCGGAACACGACACAAGCAAAGCATTCACGACAATGTTATAATTAATCCAAACCCACTCTTCACCAGGGAGCTACGGATACGGGTTTCGAAGGGAACCCTAGCGAGATAAACCTTAGGCCTGGACGACATGCAGACAAGATACAGACAACATGCAGGCAAGACACGGAGTACTTGGTGATGCCTCATGGACGAGAGGAAAAATATCGAAGGCACGAATGTGGCTCGTGACAAGCCGATGTTGTCGGATTCGAGCGCCCAAGCTCGAGCATGCAGCGTGGCAAGATGGCGCTCGTACTCCTATCGGCATCGCTCGCGCATGCCGCGTGGAAAGATTGCACTCGTTCTTATCGGCACCGCTCGTGCACCAGCCTCGGCGCGTTCAGCCCCCGTAAGGTCGACAGCACAGGAGAGAAAGATCTATGGTGTGTTCCAGCTGGTTTCTCACAAGGTCCAATATGCGAATCCAGGCCTGGCCCATACACCAGACTAGGCCAATTCTGGTGTTGGGCTCCGCAGGCGGATCGATGGGATGAAAGATGTGTCGAGCTGTGCAGGGAGTCAGGACAGTCAGAGGCTCCGTGACTGGACTCAGGATGAACCTGTGGATGACCTCAGGCTGGATCCATAGCCGAGGAGGAACAGCCGACCAAACCACTCCTCATGAAGCAGATCGCAGACTGACCTCAGGCAGTTACTCTTGCCTTTCGGGGCGGGCCTTTTCAGGACCGCCTCCGGGGACCCGTGATTGGTCCATCGTTCAAGATTGCAGCAGCTCTCCCCCAATGGGTTGCTGACATGTCTTGTTGACTGAGTCTGTCAGGGCGCTGGGTGGGGGCTAGTTAGAAGTGGGGGGGAGGGGGGGAGGAATAAGAAGAAGGCGCCTCTCGGTACACCACCACCGTATGAACAATGGACAGCCTGCTCCACCTCCCAACACACATGTAATGTCCGATTTCCAAACAACCTGGCTAAACATGCATTGAAGGGGGGATCTAGGCTAATCCTATATTTAATAACACACTAAGGGCCCATTTCCACAACAATAGATCATGTTTCAAAATTTGGGATGATAAGAGATGGCGGTGCACTGCTCACTTGAAGTCCTGGAGGGAACAGTGATAAAAATACATCCTCTGAAAGGTGGTTCCACAGATGAGAGAAGCAAGGAGTAAGAGTTGAGGTGTGCAATCAGCTTGGATTTTGGAAGTTTAACCAGCATGGGGTTACTGGAAGAATGTGTGATATGAGGACAGCAAAAGCAGAGCGGGAAATATTAAAGAGGTGATTGTAAAAAAAAAAAACTGACACCATTGACTTGCCCGTCATTTGAGAGTAAGAGACCTTGTGCTTTGGTCTTATCACAGGAGATTCCAATAATTTTGAGATATTTAGACTCCACGGAATCTAGGAGAGACATATGTGATGCTGGGGCACTAGCCAATAGCAGAGAGCAGTTCTCCATTGGGCTAACGACAAAGGCTTTGCAGACGACAACTACCTCCGATTTCCCAAGGAAAGACTTCAATCAATGTAGGATACAAAGTCTGTGGCAGATTTTGCAAAGCAACTATTGACCCTTTATCGTTTTTATAAATGTAACTCAAGACCATTAATCGTTTATCTTAATATTTTTGAGTATATTGTTAAAAGGGCTGCTTGCTCTGTGGTCAGCCCAGGAAAAGTCATTGAAATTCGAGAGACTTACCCTCTTCCAGTGGACGACGAAGGAAATAGGTGGGTTCATTTGGCAATACATCTGGAGCAATCGAGTGAGACTGAGATTTTCCAGGAAAAAAAAAAGGACAGGATGAGCAAAGATTTTGATTAAATGATGCAACATAAACCTTCTAAACCCTTGTTGGAATACATACAATAAATTTCATAACTTGCAAGCATAAAGGTATCAAACAACAATAAACAATGTATTCATGGATGCATTTATTGCAAGCCAATAATGCCAGAGACTTGTGTATGGGACCCTCCTGCGAATGACGTGGAAGGCATTTCCATCGTGGCTCAAGGCTCACCACCTGATCATGAGCCCCAGATCCTACTTCAAGCTATACAGCATATGGACGCTCAATATGAGGAGTTGATTGAGGATTCTGCACCTGATTGTCATTTCTTGGATAGTTCTGAGATGGACATTTCAACGTCAACCTGGTCTCATTCTGGATATCGGATGTTGATATGATCGACATCATCTTGGGACTTGTTGAGGCTGCTCGAGAAGTTGATTGGAACTTACATTTGCACTCTTTACAGTTTATTTGCAATTATTATTATTATGCAAGTATCTGCAATTATCTCCGAGTCATTGTATACAAAAAGCTGATCAATGCCTGCTCTTTTCCTTGCAACTGCACGGTGATGACAAGACTGGAGGATACACAACCTGGAATATCTAATAAGTTTCAGGAAGGCAGATTCTCTCTCTCGATTGAACTTGGCTCCAACAACCTATTTAATAAGATTTCTGCTGACTCGACCATTGAGGAAACAGTGAAGCACGACACCAAAATCACAGGAGGAGCCAAAGGATTCAGCTACAAACAAGCTTCATTGATCAAGTATTATCTGTCTGCAGATGTTCATAAGCACTGGACTGCAAAAATTGTGTGACAGCCAGATTCAAAGTTACTCAATGCAGACTTTCATCTGACAAAAATCCATAAAAGCCAATGAAGATGTTGAGGCCTTGCTGCACACCTAAAAAAATTGGTGGGTGAATCATATGAGTGGAGATGACGTTCATATGATATGTTTATCAACTGAGCACCGAGCATCACCAGGAGTTGTTCAAGATCTCTTCAATTCACATATGGTTGGTGAGGAGGCGTAGCAGCTATTCATTCACGAAGGAAGGGCTGAGGTCAGTAAATCCAAAAACAAGTTTCAAGACAGGATGAACAAAGTAAAGCTGAACATATTGTTATGTTTGAGGGGGTACAAATTAATTAATGTGTTAAGTTAACGTGGTCCATGTGTTTGGGTCGGTTCGAACATTTTCTGTAACCAGGGACACATTAGATGTGAATTTGTCCTGTTGGAACGAGGGCTCGCGCTGCCATTTGTCACATCCTCATTTAGGGTGCCACCGGTGTCAAACCCCCGATGTGATGTCGCCATGGCGGTGGTGATGTACCACCTCATTGGCCAGTGCTGAGGATGAGCGAATAACGTTTGAAGGCATAATGGAGCACCACGGAGGTGGTATTAAAAGGCTGTGCATGGACGTGTTCACTCTCTTCCGGTCTCTTCCGGTCTCTTCCGGTCTCTTCCGGTCTCTTCCGGTCTCTTCCGGTCTCTTCCGGTCTCTTCCGGTCTCTCTCTCTCTCTCTCTCTCTCTCTCTCTCTCTCTCTCTCTCTCTCTCTCTCTCTCTCTCTCTCTCTCTCTCTCTCTCTCTCTCTCTCTCTCTCTCTCTCTCTTTTCTCCTCTCAATCCTTTTCTGATCTGTCTCTGAGGTCCAGGCACTTTTGGTCTCTCCTTTTGAAGCAGAATGACTCTCAGCTGGGGGGAGAATCAAGTTTGTCGGAACAGTGGAGGCTTGCACTCTCTCGAGTGCCGGTGGTGTCAGCACAGAGCGAGTCCACCTTTGCATATGTCAGAGTGCTAACCTGTGGCACCCGGCAGTCTGTATCCCTGCTTCATGCTGGTGACCTGTCCACCCGTATTCTTCAAGACTTTGCATTGGCACCAGATGTTCTTTATTGTAATAAGTGCATTTCGATTTATTGAGCATGTATTTATTTATTTATTTATCTTTATTCATTGCGTCAGTCTGCCTTTCATCGAAGGATTCTATTCCCTGTTGTCCTGTCTCCTTTCAACAAATTATTTCTTAAGAACAAGTAGTCTCACCTGATACCTGCCTTATCTCACACACGCGTGAACCATTTCGGCCCAGTTTGGTTCATCCCTCGGGGAGATAAAACTTGTCAAACATTTGTTTTAAAAGATGGGCTGGATTTGGATTTAAGCCATCTGCTCGAGCATGATTCCCTTTAATTTGGCCATTCGTGAAGCACATTTCTTCGGTGCGGAGTGTCCACATTAGCAGACCTTGTCAGCATGACAATATCTTCAGACATGTTTAGGAAGAAGGTAATTACCAGAACGAATGAAATGGATACAATCCTACATGCCGACAGGAATATGTCCAGGCAATCAATACTCGCTGATCAAAACCGTAATCTGGATATCAAGAAAGTCTGGTCTAATCCTCATGGTCCAATACAATGGCACCTTGCAACTGATGACAGGTCACTAAGGAAGACAAAAAAATTTCTCCATGTAATGTTGGCCTGAGAGCTTTGGCCCCAGATCTGTGCCGAGTCTGTTGGTGTATCACTTTCCCATTGCAGACAGGTCAGTGATCCCTCTGCCTTCGATCACCTCCTTTCTGGTCTTGCACCCTCTGCTGTTTCCATGCTTTGTCCACCCCTCCCCCCAGGTTCCTGCAGGGTGCACATGGTCCACCATCAACCCCCTTATCATGAAACTACCTAAATCCATGATCACTGTCGACCTCCACTCATTCATTCCTTTTTCTCCCCACCCGTGGAACCAGCTTCCATATTCACTTCAATCGAATTCTTCCCTCAAGATCTTCAAGACAGCTGTTCATCACCATAGCAGATCATCCCCAATCTAATACAATGATCTTTCCTACCCTCGTTAACCCTCCACCCCCAACTGCTCCTCCTTCCAAATTTCCAGGTTTTCCTTCCTGAGAGTATACTTCTGTATCCATTCTGTCCACTCCATGTGTCCTTTCCTGTCCCTCATTCCTCCCTGCACCCATTGTTTGTCCAAGTCTCCCTCTATCTTGGTCAACTCTGCTGGTGGTGTTTCCTCCCTTTCTCTACTGTTTATTTTGGTCTGTTGCATCCTCATCCATCCAGTAATCCGGCTCTCCCATGAGCTGTGACTGTATACAAAAAAAAAGTACACGCTCATTCGGTGGTCCAGAATGTTTCAGCTGTCCATCCGATTCCTCACCGATCACGATGCATCATAGATCGAACGAGTTTGCTGCAGAAGATCAAAAGTGAACACAAGACATTCACACAACTGGTTGAACAAGTGCTGACCTCTACATTACAGGATGGTATCAATCGTCAGGGAACAGATGTGATATTTGATGTCCACAAACCAGGATCTATCAAGAATGCAGAGAGGCACAGTGGAGCATCTGAAGATAGGATAAAGTTCAAAAGCATCTGGGTTTCAGATAACCCAACAGCAAAGCAAAATTTTAGGGAGTACAGACAACAAAAACAGGTTTCGTGGAATATCTAAATGGGGAGTCAAGGATACCGGTTTCCCAAATACAAGCTGATATACAACAATATTAGCTTGACTTGACACTGTATGATATTGGATAACTAAAGAATAATTGGAAACTGGATGTCTTGAACGTGATAAATGAAGAGGCAAACAATAGAGTAAAACTACATGCAAAACATGCAGCAGTTGATGGATACAAAGCCATCATCAAAACTGCCAATAACATTCTTCCTAGTTTATCTCAGTGATGTTGTTTGACGTCCTGTATATAAAAGAAGGGATGGATGGCTGGGTGTCCTGTCTGCGAACATTAGTTGGTGGATGAAGGATCCCACGGGGTCTTTTGATGAAGAATAGGCAAGTTCTTGTTGGCACCCTGAACAAATTACAAATTCCTGCCCCCTTTCAGGGAGCACTGCTTCTGTGTGTAGTGTGAGGTCAGGTGCTGCATACAAATGAAGGAATGAATACACATGCACAGATATAAAGTGTTGTGAAAAAGTTTGGGTTATTCCAATGATGTTCAAACTTTTTGGGTATATAATCAAATTATCAGAAAGAACAGAGATTGTGTGTTTATTATTGTAAATTAAACAGCCTTTATAAATGTACGTGAAACAAACTGCTTACGTAAGTAAATAACAAGAACAGTGTCATTATATAGTATCGGTCAATACTTTGTGTGTGCAGCACCCTTTTCCTCTTGAGTGGCATCACTCTTTTACCCATGCTTCCTTCTGACGACTGAAGCACTCTTACAGGTATATTGTGCCGAATATCCTGCAGTACCTTACACAGTTCTGTAAGGTTAGTGAGGTTCATTATATATATATATATATATATATATATATATATATATATATATATATATATATATATATATATCTATCTCTATCTCTATCTCTCTCCCCACACGGCCTCGATGGGACTCATGTCGAAACTCTGGGGTGGCCATTCTAACGCTCCGAGTACACCGGCTGTAATATTGTTTGCCAAATACTGTTTTATTCTGCAGTAAATGTGTTTTGGATCATTATGTTGTTGGAAAATGAATCCTCTTCCAATTAAATGATTTCTACAACAACTGAATGGTGCTGCAGTATCTGCTTGTACTTCTCTTTAGTTAGCATCCCATTGGATTTAACAAGTGCTCCGACACCAAAGACGAGATACAACCCCAGACAGCACACAGTCTCCCATGTGTTTAACAGTCGGTTGCAAACATTGCGTGTCATAATGTTCGACAGGGGGTTTGGCGTACGAACAGGTGTCACTATGATCCAAAAAGGTCAACTTCGATTTTTCAGACCAGAGTACCCGATTCCATTGTCAGTCACCCAATATTGGTGTTGCCTTGCAAGTTTCATTATCTCAGCAGTGGTTTCTTTGTTGCAACTCTACCACAGAGATTAGACTATGGGTCATGGCACTGAAATGCTTTCAGAAAGGTCCTAAATGCCCCTAAATGGAGTTCTTTCATCCCCTCTTCCTATCCAGGCAGGAGTTCCTCAAGGTAGCGTTCTGGGCCCTGTTCTTTTTCTGGTTTTCATCAACGATCTCTCCGACTCTCTGGAAAATCCTCTTTGCATCTTTGCTGATGACTCCGCCCTCTGCCGTACCATCTGTCATCCCTCAGACCGGCAAGCAGCAGCTTCTTCGCTCACTGCAGATCTTGGTAAAAATCACAAACTGGTCCAACACGTGGAACATGTCTTTCAATCCGGACAAATCTCACACTCTCACTATGTCTCGCTGAAAGGACCATTTAGCACCCCCCTCCACTTTCTCAACAATCCTCTGGAAGAAGTCCTTTCTTTCAAATTTCTGGGTCTCACTACCTGCCACCATCCTTCCTGGGAAAGCCACATTTCCAACCTTGCCGCCAAATCCAGTCGACGACTGGGAATCCTCCATCGTGCAAAGTTCTTCCTCAGCCCACCTGAGCTCCTGACCACAAACAAAGCATTCATCCACAGCCTGATGGAGTACTGCTCTCCCATCTGGGCTGGTGCTCCTGCCTCCCACCTTTCTTGGCTTCACACTGTGGAACCAAGGCATTTCGGATCATTGGATTCTCCCGCGGTGAGGCTGAGTCTTTGGGCCTCTCACTCTCTCACCGCAGGCTGGTCGGTGGTCTTTCTGTCTTCTACCGTCTCCTCTCCGGTCTCGCCCCACCTGCTGTGTCTGCGATTTATCCCCACCATATTTCTGCAGGGCGCTCAAGGTCTGCCAACAACCCCCTTCTGGTAAAACTACCAAAATCATGAATCACTGCTCACCTTCACTCTTTCGTTCCTCTTTTTCCCCGCCTTTGGAATAAACTCCCTCACTCTATTCAATCCCATTCTTCCCTCCAGGCCTTCAAAACAGCTGTTCACCACCACCTCTTATCGTCCCCCATCCAAATCCTCAATCTTTTCTACCCCCGTTAATCTTCCCCAAACCTACCTCCTTCAAATTCACTGCTTTCCTTTCTGAAAGTCCCTGCAATATCCATCTTGTATACCCAGTGTTCCCCACCCATCCCTATCCCTTCCACAGATCTCCTAATGTGTCTGTTCCCCACTGTTTTGTCCTTCCCATTCCCACCCCTCTTGTCTCATGCCCCCCTTGCTGTGCATTGTGTGTTAGCTCTCATCGAAACCTCGACAAGGTATACAACAAGCTCAAATGAGCTAAGATCCTCGTCCTCTTAATGATGACGTCATTGTGATGCATCAGGTTTGCGATAAATTACCTGTGCCAATGCCCGGTTTGATTCCCGCAAACAAAATTCAAACAGCTTGTTGAGTTTCGGAGATAATGGTATAGGCGATTTCCATTCGCGGCGATATTATGACGTCAACTTTTTTTCTCGGAAGAATTTCCAAAATCGGAGATGGTTACTGCCTGCGCGTGGGCTTTCTGCGTAAACATGGCAAGTTTCAGGAAGTTTCGATGAAACCTGGAGGCTATGAAACAAAAAAAATCCACAAGAAGAAGATGAAGAACAACAACGTGAGTAAGACTGAGAGATCCTCCACGAAGATCTAAAAAAAAAAAAAGTGATTTTTGTGATCTCCACCTTGGCACAAGGTGACCTATGACTCAAATTGAAGGTGATACCTTTCTAGTCAAGAATTCTACCGACCCCACAGTTGAAAGTTAAACATTACTACACAATTCCCGGTTTAATTAGCCTAAATACCATGATACAGAGTGGGCCAAAAAAATGTACCCGATTCTGAAATGAAACGAGAGAGTTCATAGAACACGATAACCCATGTAATGTTCAGATGCATACTTCAATTTTAATAAAATAATGATTTTAAAGATTGTTCAAAAAAAAAATCCAGAAGTTTAGTGCAATTGAAGCAGTCTTATATACCAACCACCCTTATATACCACCACATATAACATGTCCAAGTACTGCAAAACTAGAGGTTCTTGAAAGTATTAAGAAGGCAATTTGTGTTGTACAGTGTTCACTGTTCAAGTATATAATTCAATTTAAATAAAACAAGTCGAGGGACAAAGTACACCGCCCCCATGCCAAATAAAAAAAATAACAAATCCTCCAGCATGCGACATTGCCGGGGCGCCTTCAACGCTCGGCGATGCCGCTGTGCAGCATGTGAAGATGGAATTGGGAGGGAGTGGTGTGCAATAATCGATTGTTTAATTGCATAATTAAAATAAATAAATGATAATCGTAAAATAATTAATTTCTTCATCAATTGGCTAATAGCATACCAAAACTATCATCGTTTCATCCGAATCTGTAACTTTTTGAAAATTAAGTAATTCATCGAAAAATGAGTAATCAATTAATTGATTGATCAATAAATCAAAATGCCCTTCAGAGCCAAATCACTTGTTCCCTGTCGTGTTCAAATATCAGCTTCCGAGCTCAAAGGGTGCCTGAAATGTTGCCCAAGATGAGAAATAAAATAAATAAGTAATTAATAAATCGATAATAATTAAGTAATTATTCAAGTAATCGAATAATCAAAAAATAAAAGAATATTGTTTTTGCCAAAGCACTTCTTCACTTTTGTCCCCAAATTTCAGCTTCATAGCTCAAAGGATGGCCGAGATATCTCCCGCACAAGCAAACAAACAACCAAGAAAATGAAAAATCACTCAGTGACAACTTGGCGAAACGGAACAGTACTCCGTAGAGAGCATACCTCCGCCAGGCTGAATAGTTTACATTTTGTATGCCACCGATAGGTCGGATCCGATTCCAGACCTTAACCAAAACCGAATCGGCTTGTTCTTGTCACCGAACCAACTTTTCCACCTCGTTCTGTCACAAGTCGTCCACAACTTTTGGAGTTAACATGTGATACATCGTTTTAGGTCCCATCTCTCAATGGTGAAGAATCACCGAAAAAAATTATTGAATCTTGTCACACACCCAACCTGTCAACCAAGTTTCATGTGAATCCATCTATAACCTTTTGAGATATTGTGCTATATATCGTTTTTGGCCCCATGTCTCAATGGCGAAGAATCACTTTAAAAAAACTCAGATCTGGATCTGGGTTTGGATATTCACCAAAATTTAGTGTTGCCATCGTTGGCCAGTCACCTCCACACACAAAAAAAAATTCAAAACAATTGCTTGAAAACCGTGGCCAAAATTCGTGTGACAAACAACCAGACAAACATTACAGACTAACATACTTGGCAAATGTTTTTTTTTCCACCAAGAAACAAGAAAGCAAGAAAGAAAACAAACGGAGTAAAAACTGAGTTCTCCCTTCCTTTGGCACCCGGCGATGAGGTCATGCATCGCCTGGATGTGGAATTGAGGAGCGGTGTACAATAAAGACTGTAAACGATACATAAGTAAATTAATTCCAGGTTTTACCGCCATTTAACCCAGTGCCAATTACACCATCCTACCTAACACGTTACATTAATTATTCGTGCCTGTTGTTTGTGTCCTTTATAACATCCCTAAAAACAGTAAGTTTCCTGATTGGAATGATTTTCAATTTTGTTTGACTACCACAGGCAGGCAGAAAGAGTAAAAAAATATCTCACTCCTCTCTGTACATGTGCGATCAGGACGAATTTAAATAAATTGTTCCTCCATCATAAACCGATGAGACATCTGTCTACCTGTCTGCCTTAGAAGCAAAGAACAATGATTGACCTGAAGGATTTTGTGATCACATCTATCACCAATATTGGGCGTGAGACGCTGCGTGCTGTAATCAGCAACTGTGCTGCGCGTATTCGCATGCGTGTTCAGAATGATGGAAGACCTTTTGAAAATCTGGATTGAAGGAAATAAACTTGCTCTATTATTTGGTTTGTGGTTCACACTCACATCAGAGTTCATTGAATATTTATTGAATGTTGAAATTGGGTAGTTATTTTTTAGCCCACCACGTTTCAAGAAAAACAGCCCACAATATTTTTGTTAAGTGAAGTATTCTTCAGTTAAAGACCATGTTCACCCGATCATGATATTTCATTTCAATTATAAGAAGAGTCAAGTTCACTGGCCGACATACATGGACAGGGTTTGAAATGAACTTACCAACTTTGCCAGCAACTAATGTAAGTAATTTCAAAAAAACAAAGCAACGTTTCTGTATATTTGGAGACAGACATATTGTTGTAAGAGTAATTTGGGATTTGTTTTTGAGTATGAATAAAAAAAAAAAATGTTCATTTCAAGCCCTGATTGCACGTATTCAAAAAAACAGTAATATTTAAAAAACAAAGCTGTGATTGATGTAGGGTGGAGTTTAATAATGCATACTCAATGATGGATTTGACTGGCCAGTACAATCCTTACAAGCCATTTCATGCCAAGTTAGTGCCAAGTTGAACCCCTTGATATGCCTTTTGGAAGGGAGTATCCCCTACTAATTAAGCAAAAACAAATAAATGAACAAATAAAATTGGAAAATTTAGAATATCGTTTTAATTTTGTCAAACTACTGCTGATATTCAGATTTTCAATTGAGACCTTCAACGAATTATTGAGAAAAAAAAAATCAGTGTTCAATGATGGATGTTTAATTGGAAGATTGTTCAGTTAAAGTTCTCCTCATCGTCATAGGCATCCCCTTCCTCAACCTCATCATCATCATCATCATGATCATCCTTTTCTTGGAAGTGTTCATCAGAAGTAGTCGTGGTTAGATTAACACATTCCTTGCATGTGCACAGTCCAGTGCAGGGGAATACCTAAGGACACGCAGCATTTGTTGTTTGCCTCACCATCTTTGCACTTGGACATCTTGCACGCACAGTTTGAAAGTTCCAGGATGCTGTGCTAATCAGGTTCCATATCCATCCAGTCAATATCTAGGTTACTGTTTGTCAACTTCCAACCATTTCCAAACTGGATATGGAATGTCAGGGTGTGGTTCTCAGCTATGCTTATGGATGGCTGCCTGGAAGTTTCCAGGTTGGGTCTACTTACGCAAAGAATCCTTATTTGGTGGCATGACATTGTCTGCTGTAGTGGTCATGGAAAACATGACATATCACACATCAGTGACATAGGTGAACTCATGTTGTGCATACAGCTCTCACACAATTTTTTTCCAGCGCAATCACCATATCTTCTATACCCGTGAAGTTTTCTCCAAGTGACTCATATTGCGCAGGATGTCTGTGTTTGCACCAGGAGTTGAATTGCCCTTGTCTTGCCTTTGCCATAAAATGCACTTACTGAGTTGCAGCCAATAAAGCAATGGAGGCCAATGAGTGCTTTGCAGATAGGTTCTCCAAGATGCTGGTTGACAGCTTGTATGTGGATTGTGTGAGCATTTTCATCTTTTCTACAGCCGGGAACTGCCCAAAATGGAAGCAAATGCAATGTCAAGTATAAACACGTCAGTGTCAGGACGTTTGATGACGACACTATTGTCATCGGATTTGTCCATGTAATTGGCATGCAAAAACATCTTACAGACACATGACAGAAGTAAATAGACACCATGATTTTTAGCTCGCCTGTTCGAAGAACAGAGAGCTATAGCGATACCCCCGGCGTGAGCGTGAAAATGTTAAAGTTTTTGGTGCAAGTTATTTTTTCCTCTCTAATGTTTTTATCTACCACACTATTTTTTACTGATTCCAATATACAAATACATATATTACTTTAAAATCATTTGGATCAGACTTCACTGCAATGCTTTATAAAAAAATATTATTCAACTCGTCTTTTAAAAACGAAAAACGATAAATGTATAAACAGGCGAGCATTGGGTGGCTTTGACACCACTCTGGTTTGATAATTTATTTATTGAACATTTGAAGTATATCTGATCCATTTTTAGCTCTCCTGTTCGAAGAACATTTGTTCTCCTGTTCGGTTCCGGTTCCGGTTTTGAGCGGCAAGAGGTCTCCTTCGGGGCTCCCTGCTGACTTTCTCAAAGTTAAGTTCCGGTTGTTATTTGTCCCGTTTTAACTGTTTAATTTTCTCACCTACATGTTAATGTGTGTTCCTAGTTCGGTTTTGTTTCAAAAATCGTGCTATTTTGTGAGTATTTATGTCGACGTTCTTACCTGGTGTTTGAGGCCTAGTCCTAGGCTTGAGGCCTACCGGTTCCACTCGGTGTTCGATCGTTTTTTTTTGTTTGTTTGTTTGTTTTTTCTCCCATTACCTTCAATTTCTATCCTCCCCATTACCTTCAATTTTCATCCTCCCCACTTTCCAAACATCCCCCATTCTCCCAACTAATCTCTTTCTTATCTCAAAAAAAAAAAAAAATATATATATATATATATATATATATATATATATATATATATATATATATATACCCAACAACAACAACACGCTCACCTTCTCCCGATTCTGCTACTTCTTCTTCCTCTTAACTTCCTCCTCGTCTTCCTCGATTTTTTTTTTTTTTTTTTTTTACACTTCCATGACCTAATCTGTTGAACTCTCTCATACATTAATATTACAACAAAAACGATCTTATAATGCTTCATCTTCCTCTCTCACACATGTGGTACTCTTTACTGTTTCACAATGCACTACTCTTCTGCTATTTTAACAGACTGCTCTCATTTCGACCTCTCCTTCATTCCTTGCCTAAAAAATCCAACTATTACAGCGCTTCTTCTCTCCATGCTCTGAATTCGCCTTCATTGCATCCATCAAGAATTGTGTTAAATCGCATCTCTGACCTAAAACTTTTAAAAACCACAGTTTGCCATGGATGCTCGCTTTCCATCAACCATTCTTTTTTTCCAACTTCAGTGCCAACTCACCCCCTCACCCCTCACTCTCACTCTCAAAGCAACCATCCCACTCTTCTCCCTCCAAGCCTCCCTCTCACCTCTCTCAAAAATTCCCCCCTCACCTTTCTCCCACCTTTCATCCCCTCACTCTTCCTTCTCTAAGTTGCCCCCCCTCTCATCCACCAACCTGCCTCCCTCCACTGCCCTCACACCCCCATCTCTTCACTACACCTCCCTCAAATCCTCAACTGCCATCTTCCTTGTCTCTTGTCCCCCTCTCTCCCAGCACCACAGAGCCTTTTCTCCTCCTCCTCATTCGGCCCCCTCCCCTCGCTATTCTGCAATACCCCACACTCCTTCAGCAACCCTCCTTACCTCCCCCCCTCTTCCCTCGTCCTACCCTCCCCCGCCCCCTCCACCTCCTGCACCCAAAGCCTCCTCCCCTACCTCTTCATTAAAAGTGTGGACCTCAAATATCCGGGGCCTTCGCTCAAACCTTTCAGATCTTTCCATACAGGTTGCCACTGACAAACCAGACATTATCTGCCTAACAGAAACTTTCCTCTCCCAAGACGTGTCTGACTCCCAAGTATCTCTCCCTGGTTACTCCCTCTTACGGTATGACAGACCTGAGTCTCGTCCTGGTGGAGGTGTTGCTCTCTTCATCAAAGACTCTATTCCTCACTCTCCCTGCACTGCTCTCACTCCCACACACACCCAGGAATACCTCTGACTTCGGCTTCCCCTCCACTCCCACCTCATGTTTATATGTGTACTGTACCGTCCACCTAACAGTGATGACTCCATCTACACGTCACTCTCCGAAAACATGGACCATCTTCTATCTTCTCATGCAAACTCTCTCTTTCCTCTTATGTGGCGACTTCAATTGTCATCACGCCAGTTGGCTTAGGTGTGGGTACCTCTCTCACCTGCCATGGGACATCAGCAAAAGCTTTCTGCGACTCATTGGGACTGACTCAATCGGTCAACTTCCCGACCCGGATCTCAACCAATGGTACTCCATCTCTTCTGGATCTGATTTTGACAAATTTCCCTGACAATATCTGCTGCTCTTCCTTTGCTCCAATTGGTTCTTCTGACCACGTCCTTGTCAAAGTGGACATCTCTCTGGCTGTTATCAGAGAACCACCTCACCGCCGTCGAGTCTGGCATTTCACTCAAGCCGACTGGCAGGGTGCGCGAGCAGCCATCAAACTTACAGACTGGTCTCCTATCACTACTTTCTCAAACATCAACTCATCCTGGGAATTCTTTCAAAGAAACTTGCTCTCCCTCATGCACAGATTTATCCCCTCTCGTGTTCAGTTGTCTTACCCTTCCTCCCGCCCTTGGTTTACTGAAGCTTGTGGCGAGGCAGTTGTCCTGAAACAACTTTCCTTTGCCTCATGGAAAGCAAACCCAACTGAGGGCAATCTCAGTTCTTTCCACAAAGCTCGGAACAAGTGTGTATCTACCCTCAGGAGAGCCAGAAAACAACATCTTTCTCATCTCAAGTCTGAACTCTCAAACCTCTCTCCCTCCTCAAAATCCTGGTGGCGTTTAATCAAATCTGTTTCTGGTGTATGTTCCCCCCCCCATCCCCTCCCTTACCTCAAATGGCCGCACTGCTGATTCCACACGTGATAAAGCTGAATGTCTAAACTCGGTGTTTGCAGCTAAATCTTGTGTCCTAAACCCATCACTATCTCTACCCACTTTACCCAGTCGCACCCAACTGTCCCTGGACTCTGTATCCTTTTCTCCTGACAAGGTGGAGAGCTTGCTTTCAAACCTCGAGTCAGATTCTGCAACCGGTCCAGACGGCATCAGCCCACGTGTCCTCAAAGCCTGCTCTTCTGCTCTTGCTCACCCTCTCTCTGTTCTATTCACCCTCTCATTTTCCCAAGGTCATCTGCCATCTGCTTGGAAATCTGCTAACATCACTGCCCTGCATAAAAAGGTGCAAAAACAGATCCCTGTAACTATAGACCAATCAGCCTTCTCCCAATCATCAGCAAGGTTATGGAATCCATCATCGCTTCAGACATGAAATCCTTCCTCTTCTCCAATGGCTTGATTTCCAATCATCAATTTGGTTTCAGACCAGGTCACTCTACCCTAGATATGCTGCTACTGCTCTCCCATCAATGGATGGAGGTCCTCAATGCCAGACAGGAAATCCGGGCCGTATCCCTGGACATATCACGTGCTTTTGACACAGTCTGGCACCCTGCCCTACTCACCAAACTCTCTTCCCATGGTATTCAAGGCCATCTCCACTCATGGCTCGCAGACTTCCTCTCCTGTCGCAGTCAACGTGTGGCCCTAAATGGAGTTCTTTCATCCCCTCTTCCTGTGCAGGCTGGAGTTCCTCAAGGTAGCGTTCTGGGCCCTGTTCTTTTTCTGGTTTTCATCAATGATCTCTCTGGACTCTCTGGAAAATCCTCTAGTTCTCTTTGCTGATGACTCCACCCTCTGCCGTACCATCTGTCATCCCTCAGACCGGCAAGCAGCAGCTTCTTCGCTCACTGCAGATCTGGATAAAATCACAAACTGGTCCAACACGTGGAACATGTCTTTCAATCCAGACAAATCTCACACTCTCACTATGTCTCTTCGAAAGGACCGTTTAGAAAACCCCCCCATCCACTTTCTCAACAATCCTCTGGAAGAAGTCTTTTCTTTCAAGCTTCTGGGTCTCACTATCTGCCATGACCTTTCCTGGGAAAGTCACATTTCCAACCTTGCCTCAAAAGCCAGTCGCCGACTGGGAATCCTCCGTCGTGCAAAGTCCTTCCTCGGCCCTCTTGAGCTCCTGACCACTTACAAAGCTTTTGTCCGTAGCCTGATGGACTGCTCTCCCCTCTGGGCTGGTGCTCCTGCCTCCCACCTTTCTCGACTTCACGCTGTCGAAACCAGGGCTTTTAAGATCATTGGCATCTCCCGCAATGAAGCTGAGTCTTTGGGCCTCTCACTCAATCACCGCAGGTTGGTCGGTGGTCTTTCTGTCTTCTACCGACTCCTCTCCAGCCTTGCCCCCCTGCTCTCTCTGCGATTTGTCCCCACCACATTTCCACAGGGCGCTCAAGGTCCGCCAACAACCCCTTCTGGTAAAACTACCAAAATCACGAATCACTGCTCATCTTCACTCTTTCATTCCTCTTTTTCCCGCCTTTGGAATAAACTTCCTCACTCTATTCTTTCCCATTCTTCCCTCCAGGCTTTCAAAACAGCTGTTCACCACCACCTCTTATCTTCCCCCATCCAAATCCTCGATCTTTTCTACCCCCGATAATCCACCCAAGCCCACTTCCTTCAATTCTCCTGCTTTCCTTCCTGAAAGTCCCTGTAATGTCCATCTTCTCCTCGCCATGTTCCCCGTCCCATCCCCATCCCTCTCCCTTCCACAGTTCACCTGTGTCTGTTCCCCAATGATTTGTCCCTTCCACTCCCGCCCCTCTTGTCTCATGCCTCCTTGCTGTGAGTTGTGTGTTAGCTCTCATACGAGCCTCGACCAAGGTATACAAAAAAAAAAAAAAAAAAAAAAAAAAAAAAAAAAATAGAGAGCTATAGCGATACCCCGGCATGAGCGTGAGCGTCAGCATCAGTATGAGCGTTAAAATGTTGAAGTTTTTGGTGCAAGTGATTTCCTTTTTATGTTTTTATCTACCACACTATTTTTTACTGATTACAACATACAAATACATATATTGCTTTAAAATTATTTGGATCAGACTTCACTGCAATGCTTTATAAAAAATATTATTAGACGAGTCTTTTAAAAACGATAAATGTATAAACAGGCGAGCATTGGGTGGCTTTGACACCAACTCTCTGGTTTGATAATTTATTTATTGAACATTTGAAGTATATCTGATCCATTTTTAGCTCTCCTGTTCGAAGAATAGAGAGCTATAGCAATACCCCCGGCATGAGCGTGAGCGTCAGCATGAGCGTTAAAATGTTAAAGTTTTTGGTGCAAGTTATTTCCTTTATAATGTTTTTATCTACCACACTATTTTTTACTGATTACAACATACAAATACATATATTGCTTTAAAATTATTTGGATCAGACTTCACTGCAATGCTTTATAAAAAATATTATTAGACGAGTCTTTTAAAAACGATAAATGTATAAACAGGCGAGCATTGGGTGGCTTTGACACCGACTCTGGTAATACATACACTACTGTTTTGTAGATTTGCCATTTGCAGATTTCAATGCTTTTACTCTTTCAGGCAAAGAACTAACGAGTACTGAAATTTTCTCTTGTGGGATTTCTGCCCAGGCTTCACACAAAAGGTTTAGCAATTCTGCCCGTGATGTTGGTTTCCTGGACTTTTTCCGCACAGCTCAATCCAATATGGCCCAGAGGTGTTCAATGGGATTCATGTCAGGAGACTGACTTGGCTATAGAAGTCGCTTGAACCCTTTTCTGTCCTGCCACTCTTTGGTGTTTTTTGCGGTGTGGCATGGAGCTCCATCGTCCATCCTCAAGGATAGAAATGTATATTGTACAGTTGATGTTGCCAACGCGTTCCACAAGCTCTGACCGACCAGCGCTCCAGATTGCTCCCCACACCATCACTCAAAAACCACCGTGTTTGACACTTGGCTGCTATCGATTCAAAGAGAACTCTTGACTGGGAAGTCTCCAGACCCATACGCGTCCACTGTCAGAAAATTGGGCAAATTGGGACTCATCTGAAAAAAATTACAGTTTGCCAAAACTCCAAGGGTCTGTTGGCCATCTTGTCAGCCCACTTCTTTCTCCTTTGAATGTTGGCTGGTCTAAGAAGAGGTTTTCTCGAAGCTGCTCTCCCATAGTATTAGTAGCCCAGTTGATGAAGTCACTGCATGGCAGTTCTTCAGCTAACTTGGACTTCCTCTGCAACATCTGCTGGCTTGCAACAGGGAGTTTTCTCAATGGACCGCTTGACAGTTCAAAGACACCTTTCTGAGGACCCACATCGACCAGAATAGGAAGCTGTGGATTCCTTGCCTTCGCTGGTATATTGATTAACCGTAGAAAGTGGAATGCCAAGGTTCTGAGCTCTCTGATGCTGGCTGACTCCACCTTCCGATCGGCCAACAATTCGTCCTCTTTGAAAATCGGAAAGTTTGTGTGCTCTCCAGGTTCGAGGCATAGTTAATTGTCATACAAGACCCAGGAACTCGTTTCTGCAAAGAAATAGTCGAATATTTGAACAAATCACCGAGTAAAACTGTTATACAGATGAAATGAAGAAATTTAACGTGTGTATTTACTTCTGTCATGTCTCAGTAGTGTGCTTCTTCATGAGAACAAAGCATCTCGGTGACTTCTTGTACAGTACTTCACCTCTTCCAATGTGAGGGGAGATAGCATGACACAGCTCGCCAAGTGCTGTAACTACCGTCACTCCTATCAAGCTATTCACTTTGGACGTTCTCCAAATCTCATAGAGGAATTGCAATCTCATGCAAGATAGTTTTCCACTGTGTTAGTTGTGCAAGTTTTGAAATCTTGATCTTCTCAGAACCAATAGCTGGGCTGAATTTCCTTTCTGAATTTTTGACACTTATGTCTGGATATCTATCCATAACAAAATGGACATCGGAAGTGTGGACCAAGTTTACCAACTGTCCGAAAGTCATATTTGAAAGTTGACCCATATTGTCTGGCATGAATTTCGGGCTCAGTTGTTAGAGCATGGCCATTCCATTCACAATTCATACACTACCCATCCGTTTCTCAACAACAGGTGAAGAGTCAGGTGCAGATTCCAGGCCGTGCAGGAGCTTAGCCTTCTTAGTTTTTACCAGGCATCCGTCACGTGTTGATATCAGCAGTGGCAGTGGAGCAAAGCATTAGCGCAGCGTGTTGTTCAAATCAATGTTCCGAGTTTTGCCAATGATGACAAGTCGAACATGCAGCTCTCTATCACTTAATAGGGCGACATCTTTCCCCCTTTACCTTTGTGGTGAACAAATTCAGTTTCAACTTTGATCAAGTTTTGTTGAGGTCGATCTTGCCTCTTTGCAAACGGTCCAGAAAGAGATGAACGCATTGATACTCTTCTTGTGAGATGCAATCCAAAGGTCAATGGTGAAACAAACCTCTGGTGAAGCAATAACACCTGATAATAACTGGACAAGATCATACAGATGATGATGTTCCTGATGTTCTGCACATCCTGCAAATCACGGATCATAAACCCCTTTGTTAGATCTTTACGAGTTCCCAATCGTTTGCCTCTTTGCTCACCATGTCCTTACACTGCCTTGTGATGGCTGCTCATTGTGATGTGCTTGGTGAGTGGGGTGAACTCTGAGGTGAGGTGGCGGTTGGGAAATGGCACGCACATTCGAACGAAGAATGCGCGCCATTCCAAAGGAATGGTGTATTGTTGGCAGGAAGCGTTCACAGCGCGAGCATATAAGCGACGCTAATAGCATACTATTTGTCCTTCTTGTGTGGCATGCATGCTTGTGTGCATGTTTCGTGTCACGGAAAGGAAAAGGTTGAAGGTTGAAGTGAGGATATAAGAGATATACATTAAAAGACCGAACTACGAGAGTCCCACGCAACGCATCTTTCCCCTTTTAACCCACGAGACATATACTATTGAAATAACTACGTTGGGATCGCTGTATGTTTGAATGTTGTGTGCCATTTCCTTTGAGGCATGCGGTTTTACAGAACCGCGACATATGTATATATACCATATATATATATATATATATATATATATATATATATATATATATATATATATATATATATGTAATTTTGAAACACAACTGGGCCACAAGTGTGCCGAGCCGACCGGGTCTTCAGTCAAGTTCTTAGCATCATCCAATTTCAGCCCTTCAACCTCGATAAGGTTGGCCAAGGTGGGCCAGCAGGGGCCCACATGCCTCCACATGCATCAAGTACACTTGGATGCATACGTACACCTAACCCCCAGTCAGCGATAACACAAATTACAACAACAAAACAGTTTTCACTCCCAGAATCAACAGCACCGAAAATATACACAGGAGCAATGAACAACCACTCAACAGCAAAACACGTGTAGAAACATGAACACACACACACACACACACACACACACACACACACACACACACACACACACACACACACACACACACACACACACACACACACACACACACACACACACACACACCCCTCCAACTAGCCTCATAGCATACATTGCTCAAATCAACAACCATCCACACATCTCTCCACATCGCTTTCACACTCAGTCACAACCAAAGTGAGCCATTCAAGGCAACCTGGGCCACTCTCTCACACATCCTCCTTCTTTCCATTCCACACACCCCAAGTTGAACAAGAAATGAATCAAAGGAATTACAAATATACCCTCTACACCGCATCTCAAATGGCTGACAAGAAACTCGCCAACCATTCTCCCGACACTCCGCTTCCAGCTCACCATACTTTCCTCTCTTCGTCTAGTGTATATATATATATATATATATATATATATATATATATATATATATATATATATATATATATATATATATTGTTGTGGTTACCAAATTCGCAAACCACCATTCAGGTCCCTTAGGTGAGGTATCTCGGTAAGTACATGTGTAGTTAGGCCCAAACCCGTTGTCTAGTGGGAATACATGTCATTTATGCGTGCTGCGACTCTTCAGGATAGCCGTTTTTCTTTTGCTATCTTTATTTTGGACCAACCGCCATTGTTACCACCACAACCACAACATCAACCACCACCACAACCGCCACGACCTTCACGTCACACCTCGCAACCGTCGCATCGCCACCGTTCTTGCCCCGCTGTGGGTACCGGTGTTGGACTCGTGCAGGGCGCACGTCGAACAGCGTGTACAAAATCACGGATTTTGTGCTTCAAAAACGGATCAAAAACGACACACGCCCACTTTTTGCCGTCCAATCGGTGAGCGAGGGGCGAGTTGGCCCCGCCCCCAGGGCGATCGATATATGCAAATTTATGGATCAAAAAGCCTTCACGCCCACTTTTTCTCGGGCCAATGGGGAGCGAGGTGAAAGGTCAAAGGGAGGGGGTCAAAGGCGAAGCTACGGGGCTGATAAAAGGACCGTGTTCGTCAGCCCAGGGAGTCCAGAGGCGGAGAGTAGGAGAGTAGGAGAGTCGGAAACAGAGAGTCAAGACTTCGCGGGCGGTGGAGCTGCTCGTCGTGTGCGTTGGAGTCGGAACGGAGGGGACGGAGCTGTGGAAAGGCGGCGACACCAGACGAGGGGGTGCTCGCGTCGTGCAGGGAGCTGCACCCGAGGGAGGCCGACAGCGCGACCTGGCCGAGGTGGAGACGCTTGTCGCGGGATAATAAAGATCCTCTATACCCCGAGCATCAGCAACCCCCTCCTGTTTCCCCCCGCGCTGAGATAGTGCGACCAAGGGGGCCCCTTTCCCACCCCCTACCAGACACTGTCCGCGAGGCCCGCGGAGTTGAGGCGCCATCGCCGCTCCGCGTCTCATCACCAGACGGGTAGGTGCGACCCGGTCTCGGCCTCAGGCCCGCCTCATCCTTGAGGGTATTTTTTTCCTTGGTTTTGGGTATGTGTTGTCGGCGCCGTCTGTGAAGTAGAATTGTATAAGTGTTGCCGTGTGCTCGGTAGTCGATATTAGCTCTGCATTGTGTTTTCGCTTTTACATTTGCTTTTTGTGTAAATTACATTGTGTCTTTTCTGTGTGCTTTTGGTGGAATTGTATATGTGTGTTTCCCGTGTGCCGCGAATAAATGTGCTCTGTGTTGAACTGTTTCCCGCTTCGCTTCGTCATTTCCTCCATTGAATCCTCATCTTGCTTCACGTAAAGGGTTGGTAGTGGGCTGAATACGCCCGATAATTAATCGAACCATCGAGGTCGACGATAACACCGCTCGGTTATTCTGATAGTACGGAACGGGTCGCTTAAGTGGCCCGTGTCCGAAGTCGACCTGCGGCGAGGTGCGATCGCCCGGTCTACCCTCCGCGTGGGTACTTAGGTAGGTCGAATTCGGCGAGCAACCCTATCCCACGCGGGGGCTGATTGGCTCGATCGCGGTGAGACCGAAAGGTCCACCCGTGACTGGTTCCCGGCGTTAGTCCGAGAGGGTCACGACTGGATTGTCCGTCCGGTGGGCGACGTGCCGCGATTCGAGTTACGTGGCCGTCAGCACGCCGGCGGGCGCGAATACCGCAACAATATATATATATATATATATATATATATATATATATATATATATATATATATATATATATATATATATATATATATATATATATATATATATATATATATATATATATATATATATATATATATATATATATATATACATACATTGAGATTTATCATCATATTTTGCACCATCAGTGTTAGTGGTGCTGTGTGCTCCAATCAAGCTCTCGAAACCACATCTTTTTCTCGACAAAGGCCACGCAGAAAGCAGTGTACCGATGTGCATTGGATGCCATCAACTAAATGATGATCATAACTTGTTCACCACCTTGAAAATAAGCCCTTATCAAATTTCAGTTCATAAAACCATTGCTTATCTTGTCCATCATGCAGACATACACCACAAGCCTGCACATAAATGAATACATTCGCCTGTACTTATGTGCGGTTTCAGTTAATCCAACATATGCTTCCAAATATTGAGCTGCGCATGTTTCATATCTGCTGCACAGAGTCACAGGTGTAAACTGTGCAGGAACTGCTTTGTCCGCTTTTTGAGTATATTGTTAAAAGGGCTGCTTGGCGGGCTTGGAACAGAAACCACTTAGGAAGCCCCCACGGAATAGGCGGCTCTGAAGGACGCGCTCAGTACATAAGAACGGATGTGCAGTACAAAGCCTGCAGTGCAGTCACCCTGAGCCTGCCGTGGGAATTTCGACTTTCACTGCACTTATGATGTCCACCAGGAACAAGTCAAAAGCCTTTCGGCCAAGTAATATTACCGAAATGTTGTTTGCAGTGTGAGGTGGGTTTCCCCTTGTTTGAATCCCTGATGTGATGGTATACAGCAATACATTCAGGTGAAAACACACACACACACACACACACACACACACACACACACACACACACACACACACACACACACACACACACACACACACACACACACACACACACACACACACGAGAACATATAACACCTTAATGAGCATCCAAAGGAATTAGGGCTGCATGCTCATGCATTCATTAGTTCCATCCTATGGCAGAGTGGAGAGCATGATTGCTTTTCAGATGAGAGAACTCAGATTCAATGATTGAGCAAGACTTCAGGCAAGTTCCCTTACTCCAGCTGCCTCAGTTTATCGAGCAGTCACCCAGTATTTGTCCAAGGCTCCCCCAATTGTGTCCTTCAACTCTGTCACTGGTGTTTTCCCCCTTTCTCTGATGTTCTATTGTTCTGCCATGTACTGATCTGTTCAGTGTTCGAGCTCTTCCATGGGCCTTGACTCTGGACACAGAAACGACCTGCTTATTAGTCCATTTATAGATTACATTCTGGGGTAAACGTTTTTGCCAGGTCGTAAGTGGTCTTGTCATCTTAGATATTCCTTGAATCCAGCTTGCGATGTCTGCCTTGACCAGAATGTGGTTGTTGTACAGAAAGTGGCTCCGTCACATGGTAAACAAGTTCACACACCCTGGTTGATCACATGCCGTCTGTCAACAACAAAGGCCAACGATCTGCACATATATATATATATATATATATATATATATATATATATATATATATATATATATATATATATATTGTTGTGGGCCGGGGTCCGGTGGCGAGAACGACCACTAGGTGTGGGAAGTCACATCGTCTCCCACCAGACTCCCAGAATTGTAGGTCGTAGCTCACGGATAATTCGCTGAACCGACCGTGGACACCAATACCTCAACCGACACCCAATCACATACATATATATATATATATATATATATATATATATATATATATATATATATACATATATATTTTAATTTACATAATCACATATATATATATTTTACAGCAACTTACAAAAGGGGACACAGAGCACACTTGTCACAAGAATAATACAGGCAAGAATTACAATGATCAAAAACTTATACAATTCTACTTAAAGGACAGGTGCCACACACTCAGACAAAATAAACCCAGTTGAATGGCGAAGGACTTTTGCAGCCAGGGAAGGAGGGAGCTGAGGTCGCAATTCTATTGTTACCTGAACGTTCCAAGGGAAGGGACGCTCCGTGGTGTGGCACCCGAACAAAGGTCTTGCAGTTCGGCCCACAGCCGCACGTGTGGAGACCGTGTCTTTGAAGGACTGGGTGGAGAGCACGGAGTCCAAGGTAGAACGGGACAGCAGACAGGACCCAACGAGAGACCCGGTCAAGGTCGGGTGTACTTGGACCTGCACAACAGACGGGCCGCCGAGTCGACATATGTCCAGGCACTCCGTGATCACGACCTTCCTTCTTCAACCAACAACCAAGGGACCATCTCAACTAACGACCTTCCTTCCTTCTTTGCAACGAGCCAATGAACCCCACCAAACTCTCTCACAACCAACAACAAACACTCCAACTCTCTCACTCAACCAACAACGAACTCTCTGACTCTCTCACAACCAACCAACGAACTCTCTGACTCTCTCACAACCAACCAACGAACTCTCTGACTCTCTCAGCCTACTCTGAGGATGGTGTCATAATTTATAGATCCCCAATGTCGGGGAGGGGCCTTGGTGAAGCTGACTTCACTGTCTGCCCTGATTGGACAGGGCCTTCATGGGGTCCACCCTTTCTGGGCGGAATTTCGGCCAGGCCGGGAAATCCCACCCACTCCACGCGTGTGCAGTTTGAGGAAGGTGGATGGTGGTACAACCAAGATTGAATTGGAATGTTTGGGGAAACCGAAAAGGAACTGCGGACATGAAGATTCTGCCTCGGAAAAACAAGGCTCCGGAGACGCAGGTGGACAATGGTGCACTGTGGCCAGCGAACCGAGGGCTGCAAGTGCTATGGTACCATGGATCATAATGGAAGGGATATAATGATTTATTAATCTAATTTAAAAAACATTGCAACACACCCCAGTGTCTGCCCACTACACACAAGGAAGGAATCTATCTACACATACACTTATGGCATAACCAACCTCGGGACAACTGTATGCTTGTATGCATACGGAGCCTAGAACCGTAACAATATATATATATATATATATATATATATATATATATATATATATATATATATATATATATATATATATATATATATATATATATATATATATATATATATATATATATATATATATATATATATATATATATATATATTGTTGTGGTTACCAAATTCGCAAACCACCATTCAGGTCCCTTAGGTGAGGTATCTCGGTAAGTGCATGTGTAGTTAGGCCCAAACCCGTTGTCTAGTGGGAATAAATGTTATTCATGCGTGCTGCGACTCTTCAGGATAGCCGTTTTTCTTTTACTATCTTTATTTTGGACCAACCACCATGATCACAACCACAACATCAACCACCGACCACAACCACCGCTTCACCACAACCGCCACGACCTTCACGTCACACCTCGCAACCGTAGCATCGCCACCGTTCTTGCCCCGCTGTGGGTACCGGTGTTGGATTCGTGCAGAGCGCGCGTCGAACAGCGTGTACAAAATCACGGATTTTGTGCTTCAAAAACGGATCAAAAACGACACACGCCCACTTTTTGCCGTCCAATCGGTGAGCGAGGGCGATTTGGCCCCGCCTCCAGAACGATCGATATATGCAAATTTGTGGATCAAAAAGCCTTCACGCCCACTTTTTCTCGGGCCAATGGGGAGCGAGGTGAAAGGTCAAAGGGAGGGGGTCAAAGGCGAAGCTACGGGGGGATAAAAGGACGGTGTTCGTCAGTCAGCAGAGTGAGAAGGGTGTGGAAGTGTGGAAGTGTGGAAGTGTGGAAGTGTGGAAGTGTGGAAGTGTGGAAGTGTGAAAGTGTGGAAGTGTGGAAGTGTGGAAGTGTGGAAGTGTGGAAGTGTGGAAGTGTGGAAGTGTGGAAGTGTGGAAGTGTGGAAGTGTGGAAGTGTGGAAGTGTGAAAGTGTGAAAGTGTGAAAGTGTGAAAGTGTGAAAGTGTGAAAGTGTGAAAGTGTGAAAGTGTGAAAGTGTGAAAGTGTGAAAGTGTGAAAGTGTGAAAGTGTGAAAGTGTGAAAGTGTGAAAGTGTGAAAGTGTGAAAGTGTGGAAGTGTGGAAGTGTGGAAGTGTGGAAGTGTGAAAGTGTGAAAGTGTGAAAGTGTGAAAGTGTGAAAGTGTGAAAGTGTGAAAGTGTGAAAGTGTGAAAGTGTGGAAGTGTGGAAGTGTGGAAGTGTGGAAGTGTGGAAGTGTGGAAGTGTGGAAGTGTGGAAGTGTGGAGCCCGAAGCCTGCAGTAGCTGGAGAAGCTGAAGAGAGTCGAACGAGGAGAGCCCAAAGAAGAGTCCAGGGTGGAGAGTCCAGAGGCGGAGAGGCGGCAGCGGCGAAGGCAGACGAGGGGGTGCTCGCGTCGGTGCCAGGAGCTGCACGCCCGAGGGAGGCCGGCAGCGCGTCCTGGCCGAGGTGGAGACGCACACCAGGGGTAATAAAGATCCTCTATACCCCGAGCATCAACAACCCCCTCCTGTTTCCCCACCGCGCTGAGATAGTGCGACCAAGGGGGCCCCCTTTCCCACCCCCTGCCAGGCACTGTCCGCGAGGCCCGTGGAGTGAGGCGCCATCGCCGCTCCGCGTCTCATCACCAGACGGGTAGGCGCGACCCGGTCTCGGCCTCAGGCCCGCCTCATTCTTGGGGGTATTTCTTTTCCTTGGTTTTGGGTATGTGTTGTCGGCGCCGTCTGTGAAATAGAATTGTATAAGTGTTGCCGTGTGCTCGGTAGTCGGTATTAGCTCTGCATTGTTTTCGCTTTTATATTTGCTTTTTGTGTAAATGGAATTGTGTTTTCTTTTTTTTGTGTGCTTTTGGTGGAATTGTATTTGTGTGCTTTCCGTGTGCCGCGAATAAATGTGCTTTATTGTTGAACTGTTCTCCCGCTTCGCTTCGTCTTTTCCCCCATTGAATCCTCATCTTGCTTCACGTAAAGGGTTGGTAGTGGGCTGAGTACGCCCGATAATTAATCGAACCGTCGAGGTCGACGATAACACCGCTCGGTTATTCTGATAGTATGGAACGGGTCGCTTAAGTGGCCCGTGTCCGAAGTCGACCTGCGGCGAGGTGCGATCGCCCGGTCTACCCTCCGCGTGGGTACTTAGGTAGGTCGAATTTGGCGAGCAACCCTATCCCACGCGGGGGCTGATTGGCTCGATCGCGGTGAGACCAAAAGGTCCACCCGTGACTGGTTCCCGGCGTTAGTCCGAGAGGGTCACGACTGGATTGTCCGTCCGGTGGGCGACGTGCCGCGATTCGAGTTACGTGGCCGTCCGCACGCCGGCGGGCGCGAAATCCGCAACACTGGTGTCAGGTCGTGCGATATAAATTCATCGCCCTCCTCGCGGCACTGGTATTGGAGAACAGGAAAACGGGCTCTCCTGTCTCCGGCGAAATTCACGGGAATCGGTCCAGGGGTGAGAGAAGCGACCCCGATTCCCTCCAAATTACGAGCGAGTTAAATTAACCCTTCACGAGAAGCAAGATGGCGTCTCAAGGCGAGCGGGTGCCGGGTGGATTAGGTATGTGTAATAGTAATGTAGAATCCATGGCTCAGGACGAGATCACCGTGCAAGAGAAACCCGTACCAGAAGGTTGGGAAAGGCATCGATGCAGTTCATCTGGTCGGTTTTTATTATAACCCCACCGCTAAATGTAGTCAGTGGGAGTGGCCAGGGCAGGTGACAATACAGCACGTTATGGAACTCGTGCAGAGCATAAATGACAAACTGGATTACAGGAATGCCGAAATGAAAGAAAGGAACAACGAAATGAAGAGAAATACGCAACAAATGGAAAATAAAAAAATGGATGGAAACGCACTCGAAGCGAAAAACCAAATGAAAGAAATGCGGGGTGAGATGCAGAGCATGGGCATAGGCCTGCAGGCAGGCATTATGGCAATGGCGAGGAGCGAAACGCGGACCACGGGCGAGAAAATGGCGCTGCCACGTGCTGGGACGAACGAGCTGGGGGGGAGTGCAACGGCTGTCAGACCCGCGGTCGGGGCGGGCGAGAAAATAATTCGGGAGACGTGTAAGACGAGACACGAGGTAAAGAAGGTATTAGAAAAATTAAAAGAAAGCCAGGAGGAGACAGAGGAGGGATTGAAGGTCGAAACGGTGGAGTGTGAGAAAAGACTTCAAGACATGAAGAGAGTTGATAAGCTGGGACTGGAGGGAAAAACGGAGACAGAGGAACTGGGAAGACGGGTAGAAAACCACAAGCGCAAGCCAGAAGAACAGTTCGAAGCCAAAGCAAAGTCTGAGTGTGCGGAGATGGGAAAGGAATTGGAAAAGAAAGTTTCTGAGTTACAGAAACACCCAAACAAAGAGAGGGAATTACAAAACGAACTGAGAGTGTTAAAAGAGGAAAGGAAGAGAACGGAAAATGAAACTTTAAGAAACCACACTGTACAGATCGAACAGCTGGAAGCGAAGGCCAGACTAAAGAATGAGGAACAAGAAAGAGTAATGAAGGAAGAACGAATGAGACGGGAGAAAGAAATCAGTCAGTTGAAAGAAATGACGAGATTGCAGAAGGAGGAACAAGAAAGACAGTGGAATAGAAAACTGAAAGAGTATGAATTTGAAACTGAACGACAAAAGGAAAAAAATAGGTTTGAATACGAGGAGAAAGTAAAGGAGCAAGGAATGAAGCAGGAAGGAGAAATCAGGAGATTGAAGGACACAACGAGATTGGAGAGGGAAGAACGAGAGGAACAATGGAATAGAAAACAAAAAGAACATGAATCTGAGGTTGACCAATTGGAAGAAAAGCTGAGGCTGGAGTACGAGATAGACAAAGAACAGCGAATGAAACACAAACAGGAGATTAACCAAATGAAGAAAACCATGAAACTGGAGAAGGAAGGACAGGAGAGGAAACGAGGAAGAGTAATGAGACAGCAGCAAATGAAACACAAAAAGGAGATTAACCAAATGAAGCAAACCATGAAACTGGAGAAGGAAGGACAGGAGAGGAAACGAGGAAGAGTCGTGAGAGAACAACGAATGAAACACAGGAAGGAAATGAGCCAATTGAAAGAAACGATGAGATTGGAAAACAAAGAGCAGGAGGAACAGTGGGAAAGAAAACAACAACTCTATGAGTGTGAAATTGAACAACTAAAACGGAGGGAGAACGAACAGCTAATGGGGTTCAGAGAGAAAGAACGACTCAGATGGGAAAGGAAAAGGAACCAGGAAGAGACAGAAAAAAGGAACCAGGAGAGAAAATGTATAGAGACACGGGAGACAGACAAAATAGAGGGAAGACGACACGATGAAGACGGGGTAAGTGACGCACACACACACACGGAGGTAGTGGAGGACAATGGGGGTGAGCTGGCGGACTGGGTAGAGACCCAGTGCGAGCACCTGGATGGCCTCCTCCAGGAACGAGGGGAGGGAGTCTGCCCCCTTGAGGCGAGTCACGACCAGGTGAGTTCGGTCGTGCTTTGCGAGGTTGAGGGGACGGGTGCTGTGGACGGGTGCACGGAGAGCTTGGGGGGTATAGAGGCCCCGGAGACCCTTGTGGGGACACAAATCCCCAGTGTGGTTGTCCCTGTGTGTGTGGTGCAAGGCGTGGGTGCGTCCCCGTGTGTGGAAGCGACCCCGTGTGTGAGTGGTGTGGTGGCGATGGTGCCAGAGTGCGTGCTTCCCAGCACGCCGGGTGTGGATGGGGCACCGTGTGTGAGTGAGGCCGTGTGTGAGTGAAACGGCCAGTATGAGTGAGGCACCACGTGTGAGTGGTGTGGTGGCGATGGTGCCGGAGTACGTGCTTCCCAGCACGCCGTGTGTGGATGAGGCACGGAGTGTGAGTGAGGCACCGCGGGTTAGTGCCCCCGCGTGTGTGGGTGAGGCACCGTGTGTGGAAGAGACCGCGTGTGTGAGTGTCGCCGTGTGTATGAGTGAGGTACCGCGGGTGAGTTCCCCCGCGTGTGTGGATGAGGCACGGAGTGCGAGTGAGGAACCGCGGGTGAGTGCCCCCGCACGCGTGAGTGAACGGCCGTGTGCAAGGTCGCTGTGTGCAAGGGAGACCGTGTGTGTGAGAGAGCGGTATGAGAGGGAGATGTCGGTTGGCATGCGGGAGCACGCAGCCGCGTCTCCCGGTGTGAATGTGATGGAGTGGACTGTGTGCGTCGTAACACGCAGGTGTGCGTGGGTGGAATGGAGGCGACGACGGAGACATGGGAGGAAAGAAAGCCAAGTAGCGGCTGTAGTTGTTTCGGGGACCGTGCCGGGTTCACCCAGCAGTGAGCACGCGGTCCGTGCTGAGCAACGCACGAGACCACCACGTGCTCACTTGCGAGAGTGAAGTCCCGGTCCGGAAACGCACGCGGTGGATTTGCCGATCCCGCGGACGGACAAGTTTGGGCAGGTAAATGGATTTGGACCGGACGGGTTCTCCACGCGATCGTGTGTGTTAAGCTCCAACGGGCAAAGCACATGTGTTCGCGTGGGGAACCCCTCGAGACGTGGGGCTTGTGTTTTTTTTTATGCGCACGGTGACGCCATGGCTGCACGTGGGGTTGGAATCCGGCAGGAGGGATATCTCTGCCGGATGGTACCGTCCAAGGAGGGACGAGGAACACGTGCAGCTGCATGACGTCACAGGCAGGTGTAAAGTGCGCGAGTTGCCGCGCAGGTGCTGCGCATGAAAAAAAAAAAAAAACAGCAAGCTTCACTTTCGGGTGCACAGGATTCCTGGGCAAGGGGTGGAAGACCTCCTTGACCTGGGCACAGGATGGAAACTAGTTAGGGGGAAGGGTTAGCTTAGCTCGACCGACTTCATGGGGCAGGGGTAAGTCCTCATGGAGTCCGTGGAATGGATTAGTTAGAGGGATTTAGATGAGCTTTAGGTGGGGAAATAAAAGTTATTTGGGACATTTGAGAACAGTGACAGACTTGTGGATGTGTAGCGGGGACGTAGTTTAGCTACGTAGTGTTAAAAGGAACGTGCTATAGTTTAAGGGACGACGTGGGAGCACGAGTTAGTTAGGGGATGTAGTTAGAAGGATGGCAGAGTTCAGCGGTGAGTGTGTTGAAGAGTTGTTGGTGAGTTATGATGTGGAGACATGTTGAGTGAGTGAGGCCAGCGGGTCTGTGTGTATGGAGCGAATGGGGAATGCATGGTGCGATGAGTGATTGGGGGGAGGAGTGACTCCCGCCCAAGGGACCCCGGGGTCAGAGTAAAGTGAGATAGCTGGGTTAGTCAAATTGAAAAATGGAGGTCGTTTTGCTGTTGGTGGGAATGTAGGCTCGAGACCCATTTGGAGGGGTGCAGGAGCCCTGTTGACGGGCTTGGGAGCGTGGCTGCGAAAGGTGAGTATCGCTGAGTGGGTACCCCGGGCACCAGGCTAGTCGGCCGCGGTAGGCCATGGGCCCATGGGGGGCCGGGATAGAGTAGTGGGCACGGGTGCGCCTGCTTGGTGCGGGGGCGCCGGGGCGCCACCACGGGTCCGCGTGGGCAGTGCAGTGGGCACGGGTGACCCTCGGAAAGGGGCCCGGGAGGCCGGCCTGCCACGTGTGCGTTTCAGGGGAGGTGCCATGGGGGGCACTCCCCGGTGTTAGGGAGCTGGTAGGCTCGGAGGCAGTGTAGTGCCCGGGGGTGCCATAGCGGGAGATTCGGCAGAGGGTCGTGCCTGCCAAAGGGAGCCACGTGTCCCAGCCAGGAGACCGTGTGATGGCACGGAGAGAAAATTGGGGGGCGAGGCCCGAAATTGTGAGGACACCAACACAGGCGACGGGAATCTGGGTTGTTAGAACCAATAGTTTAAGCGAGAGGCGCTTGTTGAAAGCCCCGGGGTAGTTTAACAGTTAAATGGTTAGGGTAGATTAGGAGATGTACCCCTCCGCACCATCCATCCCCTCGCTCTCGTTGTGGGCCGCTGGACCCACTTTGGGTTAAGATCGCCGAACTCTGGGGAGGCCATTCTGAGGCTTCGTTGGGCCTCGACACAGGACGTTAGCTCTCCCTTGTTCCCCTCCGGGAAGGGAACGTAGGGGTTGGGAGTAGGCTAGGTGACAGAATAGGTTAGCCGAACAAGGACGATAAAGGGGGTTAGGGGACGATTTATAGTGGGGAAGTAAAAATAAAAAAAACAACAAAAAAATTAAGGGGGCTAAATTGGGGTTTGACAAATTAAGGGAGTGGGTATGTACAGTGACAGGCAAAGGCGATAGGTGGGAGGGAGACAGGTAGGTAGGTCCGAGCCCGCCTTCCAAGTGGCCAGCACCACCGCACTCCCTCCACCAACCTCCATTGAACGACAAAGGCTGGCCAACTTCATCGGCTGGCCGTGTTTTGCTTCAAGGCGGAGGCCGGCCAACTTCATCTGCAGCTGCTGTGCTGCAAGGCCTGTGCCGGCTGGATCGTCTGCCGGCTGGCTGTTTTTCTGCAAGGCCTGTGCCGGCCAGTTCATCTGCTGGCTGTTTTTCTTCAAGGCCTGTGCCGGCCAGTTCATCTGCCGGCTGTGTTTGCCTGCAACGGTCTTCTTCTGCGGGCTGTGTTCGCCTGCAGCGGCCTTCTTCTGCGGGCTGTGTTTGCCTGCTACCTTTGCCATGCCATGCCCACTGCCCACATTCACCAGCCCCGTTCAATTTTTGCTTTGCCCCACCCCCCTGTTCATTGCCATGTGCGCCATGATCAGCAAGCAACAGTTTGCAAGCTGCAAGAACTGCCCCGTTGGCAGCCACAACACGGGCCTGCAGTGGCGGCCCGTGCACCGTGTTTTGCGTCCATCCATTCATGCATCCATTCGTTGTGCTCATTGCGTGTGCCACTTGAGCTGGCACGGAGACTGCGTTGTGCAGCCCATGCACCGTTGTGGTTCACTGCGTTCAGTTCAAAAGGGAAGGCCTTGGACTGCGTGTGAGCAGCCAGCCACGTTCCCTGTCGCCTTCATTGTTTGAGCCAGAGACTGCATGTGGGCAGCCTGGCTCCCTGCTAACTGCTTTCTTTTTGCAGAGTTCAATGATCCTGGGCCATGGTTTAGTGTAAAATTTGTAAGTTAAGGTTAAGATGTACTGTAAATATGAGTGCGCCCCCGGCATGTATGTCTTAGCGCCGGCAATTTTATTTAAGTCGTCCGTGTGAGTGAGTTTGTTTAGATAGTTACGCAGCCCTCAGGTTATTTATTTTGGGGACACGAATACCATGAATGTCGCACTCAGGGATCCGTAGGTAAAATGTACTAGGGGAAAACTACACATGATGGCACACGAAAATTTGACGACTCGGGACGAGTCTGTAAAAAGGGAAGGGGGTAGTGTTGTGGTTACCAAATTCGCAAACCACCATTCAGGTCCCTTAGGTGAGGTATCTCGGTAAGTGCATGTGTAGTTAGGCCCAAACCCGTTGTCTAGTGGGAATAAATGTTATTCATGCGTGCTGCGACTCTTCAGGATAGCCGTTTTTCTTTTACTATCTTTATTTTGGACCAACCGCCATGATCACAACCACAACATCAACCACCGACCAGAACCACCGCTTCACCACAACCGCCACGACCTTCACGTCACACCTCGCAACCGTAGCATCGCCACCGTTCTTGCCCCGCTGTGGGTACCGGTGTTGGATTCGTGCAGAGCGCGCGTCGAACAGCGTGTACAAAATCACGGATTTTGTGCTTCAAAAACGGATCAAAAACGACACACGCCCACTTTTTGCCGTCCAATCGGTGAGCGAGGGGCGATTTGGCCCCGCCTCCAGAACGATCGATATATGCAAATTTGTGGATCAAAAAAGCCTTCACGCCCACTTTTTCTCGGGCCAATGGGGAGCGAGGTGAAAGGTCAAAGGGAGGGGGTCAAAGGCGAAGCTACGGGGGGATAAAAGGACGGTGTTCGTCAGTCAGCAGAGTGAGAAGGGTGTGGAAGTGTGGAAGTGTGGAAGTCTGGAGCCCGAAGCCTGCAGTAGCTGGAGAAGCTGAAGAGAGTCGAACGAGGAGAGCCCAAAGAAGAGTCCAGGGTGGACAGTCCAGAGGCGGAGAGGCGGCAGCGGCGAAGGCAGACGAGGGGGTGCTCGCGTCGGTGCCAGGAGCTGCACGCCCGAGGGAGGCCGGCAGCGCGTCCTGGCCGAGGTGGAGACGCACACCAGGGGTAATAAAGATCCTCTATACCCCGAGCATCAACAACCCCCTCCTGTTTCCCCCCCGCGCTGAGATAGTGCGACCAAGGGGGCCCCTTTTCCCACCCCCTGCCAGGCACTGTCCGCGAGGCCCGCGGAGTGAGGCGCCATCGCCGCTCGGCGTCTCATCACCAGACGGGTAGGCGCGACCCGGTCTCGGCCTCAGGCCCGCCTCATTCTTGGGGGTATTTCTTTTCCTTGGTTTTGGGTATGTGTTGTCGGCGCCGTCTGTGAAGTAGAATTGTATAAGTGTTGCCGTGTGCTCGGTAGTCGGTATTAGCTCTGCATTGTTTTCGCTTTTACATTTGCTTTTTGTGTAAATGGAATTGTGTTTCTTTTTTTTTGTGTGCTTTTGGTGGAATTGTATTTGTGTGCTTCCCGTGTGCCGCGAATAAATGTGCTTTATTGTTGAACTGTTCTCCCGCTTCGCTTCGTCTTTTCCCCCATTGAACCCTCATCTTGCTTCACGTAAAGGGTTGGTAGTGGGCTGAGTACGCCCGATAATTAATCGAACCGTCGAGGTCGACGATAACACCGCTCGGTTATTCTGATAGTACGGAACGGGTCGCTTAAGTGGCCCGTGTCCGAAGTCGACCTGCGGCGAGGTGCGATCGCCCGGTCTACCCTCCGCGTGGGTACTTAGGTAGGTCGATGGCGAGCAACCCTATCCCACGCGGGGGCTGATTGGCTCGATCGCGGTGAGACCAAAGGTCCACCCGTGACTGGTTCCCGGCGTTAGTCCGAGAGGGTCACGACTGGATTGTCCGTCCGGTGGGCGACTGCCGCGATTCGAGTTACGTGGCCGTTCGCACGCCGGCGGGCGCGGAATCCGCAACAATATATATATATATATATATATATATATATATATATATATATATATATATATATATATATATATATATATATATATATATATATATATATATATCAGAGACTCCTTTTGAGAAGGACTGGAA
Source organism: Eptatretus burgeri (assembly GCF_056783735.1). Taxonomy (NCBI): domain Eukaryota; kingdom Metazoa; phylum Chordata; class Myxini; order Myxiniformes; family Myxinidae; genus Eptatretus; species Eptatretus burgeri. The sequence continues at coordinate 97,459,637 of NC_140968.1, read as the reverse complement.
CCTCACGATCTCGGGTTTTGTAACTTGATTCTGAAGGATTAACTTGAGTCCGGGGCTAAAATGACTTCGAGAAGGGCCAGAGACACGATCTCGGGATCCATATAGGGGTTTTTGAGGACGGCGAGTTCAATGGTGTCATTTTCAACACCACCTGAGGTCATAAGGTCATATTTCAAGGTCAAATTACTGAATTTTGGTATTTTTTGGTATGCGGATCATAACGGATGATCTGCTGTGGCGACCCCTAACAGGAGCAGCCGAAAGGCGAACAACATATATCGTTACAGTGCCGGTGCCTCGGCCGTGAGCCGACCGCTCTGACGGAGCCGCAAGTCGAGTTGGCCTGACCGATCGCCCAGAATATAGAACGCCGCCCGGATAACTCTGAGGCCGACGGGTCCTTGTGCAAGAACCGAAATACGCTACTGGGCAGACGACGTGGGGTAGGGTCGATTGCCAATCTTCAATTTACCTAAGGCCTCGGTCACATTTGCCACGGCGGCCCTGGGGTCTCCAAATTCTATGGCCACTAGCAATTATATGGCGGCCGCAGTATTTCCACGGTCACACAATATAGCAGTCACATGTTTTTATTTTTCGGGTAGCCGCACGGCGTATTTAGAAATAGTGGAGACCGAAAACGTGGGGGTGCCGTACGGTCTTTGATTTGATGTCGCACGGTGACCTTAGGGCGTCGCTGCGGCGGCCATAGAATTTTCAAGGCAGACGCAAGGTGCCCACAAGGCGACCGCAGGGGGGCCCTAAGGCGAACGTGCGGCCAGACGGGCGGTGACGAGTGGGTATATATACCAGTTCTTTTTTTTACTGAAATAAAAATATATCAGTATATATATATATAACTGAATATACTATAACTATAATATACCGTGGTGCCCCCAGAATCCGAACGCCCCATTGTTTGAACAAATTGGAATCCGAACATTTTTTTAGAGAAAATTTTGCCCTAAAAACCAAATACATTTTAAAAAACCGAACACAACGTAGCATTCATGTTTGTTCACGTGTCTCCCCCACGTGTTTGAGCCGCATCTTCGCGCTTTGTTCATTCATTTCGTCGGTGGAAGTACTTGTGAAAGCATCTCTCATGTGTCGATCGATACTTTAGGCCTCAGTCACATTTGCTCTACGGCGAGGATACGGTGACCATACGCCCTCTGAATTGACAGAAACGTGTGGTGACCGCAGAGAAACTAAGGTGGCCTCAGGGTGGCCCTACGCTGTTTGACTATATTTTACAGGTCGTAAGGTCGCCGTTGAATTATAACGCAGAGTTATAACTTTTTTCATTTCTACATTCGCCATAGAAATTTGACAAGCCGAAACAAAGGAACTGGTAAAAAAATAAAAATAATAATCCATCCGTTACCGTCCATCTGGCTGCACGTTCGGCTTAGGGTCCCCCTGCGGCCGCCTTGCGTCTGCCTTGAAAATTCTATGGCCGCCGCAGGAACGCCCTAAGGTCACCGTGCAACATCAAATCAAAGACCGTACGGCAACCCCACATTTTCGGTCTCCACAATTTATAAATACCCCGTGCAGCTCCCCGAAAAATAAAAACATATGTGACTGCTACATTGAGTGACCGTGGAAATACTGCGGCCGCGAGTGCCCGTACATTTTGTAGACCCTCTGGCCGCCGAGTCAAATGTGACTTCGGCCTTACCTCGTGTTTTCACCTTAATTTGTGATGTTTGTTGTTTTAATCATCTTGTGTTTTAATTAATAACAAAAAAGCAATCCGATCACGTGGTGTGACGGACTGTCGGGCAAGGATTGAATTTCACAGCAAACCCAGTTGTGATTTGGAATATCCATGATTACGTCAGCCTGATGCGTTTGATGAAAGCGATTGTGGTTCTGCGGGCATCATGTTTGATGAGCTGCCCTGGGGGCAGCGCTCTCGCAGAGTGCGTGAGCGATCGGAACCGAGGACGGAGTTCGAGCCTGTGTGGACCTTTGGATGTGGTGATTGTACCAGTTTACATACAATACACCGCCACCGAAGGTCATTTACTCATCTTATTTTACCTTAAACATGGGGAATTTCAGTTTAAAGTGTCTTGAAAGTGGGTTTTCTTTGGATCCACGAACGGATTAATTCACTCCATTATTTCTTATTGAGAAAATATTTTTTGAATCCAAACAGCCTCCTGGAACGAATTAAATTGGGATTCTGGGGGCACCACCATATAGACAAATACCTATACTCCGATCTATAGCGGTAGCGCACGGTGGACGCACGGTCGACGCAGACTGCCACGGAGGCCGTACGTAGGTGCACGGCGGGCGTAGGGGAACCGTGCGTCGACCCTGCATTGCCCACAGGTAGTCACACAGACTGCAAGGCCACCGTACGGCAACCGTGGAAATAGTGCGGCCGCTGTAATTTTTTAGGGGTTAGGAAAATTCATTTTTCATTGAGAAGAGCTTACGGCAGCCGCACGAATAACACAAGCCCACCATACGCCCTACGTACGGTCGACGTGGAACACATCTACGTCACAGCTTGGCTTGTCGAATTGCTACGGCGAACGTAGAAATGAAAAAAAGTTATAACCCCGCGCTATAATTCCAGGGCGACCCTACGGCCTGTAAAATATAGCCAAACGGCGTAGGGCCACCCCGAGGCCACCTCAGTTTCTTTGTGGCCGCCGCACGTTTCTGTCAATTCAGAGGGCGTACGGCCACCATATCCTCGCCGTAGAGCAAATGTGACCTAGGCCTAAATACCCACATGATCCAACTACCGGGGTATTCCACCCTCAACGGAACTCGGAGGGAACAAGCCGCTTAAGCGAGCCTGTCCCGTGCGGGATTCCGAGCGGCTTAATCGCCGAGAACCGTCTGTCCGAATGTCCCCCTTTTACGGCAAACCAACGGCTAACTCCCAAAACACGAAATGCTCAGTCAATGAAAGAATTGACACGACGAGCTGAAAACATTTAAAATTGGGGTATTTATGAATAATAATGGGGAATGAGGGAAGCACGTAAGAGCAGAACTATACCGACGATATGAAATGCAATGCAAAGATTTACAGCACACAAAGCACTTAACAATTTCCTACCTATTAGACGGGCCCACGTACACACACACACACACACACACACACACACACACACACACACACACACACACACACACACACACACACACACACACACACACACACACACACACACACACACACACACACACACACACACACACACAATGGTGGCTGATGCCTTTAATAACGGACTCCAGCTCGGAGGGACAGATGAGCTGAAACCCAGAGCCTGTCTCGAACCTCTCCACCTTGTGTGGTCTTTAAGTTGTTCAGACCCGGGCTCCGTATCCTCTCGCGCTTCCGAACACGTGCTGGTCAGACGAGGTGCCAATCCTTCCCGTCGATGCGTCGCTATCTCGAAGAACCACCTCCAAGAAGAGGCTGATGAGTCGCACTAAGCCGGGAACCAAGCGGAGAACAAAGAGTTCCACGAACCAAGAAGAGCCAGCCGAGCAACCAGCTCAACTCTCTTCCGATGAACAAAGCCAGAGCCCAAAAAGCGAACCGAGCCAAGCAGAACCCGAAGGTCTGCTGAAAAGCCAAAGCAGAAAGCCTTCAAAAAGCCTCCTCCCTAACCCAAGCCAAGCAGAACCCGAAGGCCCACAGGCCTAAGTCACATTTGCTCTACAGCGAGGATACGGCGGCCGTACGCCCTCTGAATTGACAGAAACGTGCGGTGGCCGCAGAGTTTCTGCGGTGGCCTCAGGGTGGCCCTATGCCGTATGGCTATCTTTTACAGGTCGTAAGGTCGCCCTGGAATTATAACGCGGAGTTATAACTTTTTTTCATTTCTCCGTTCGCCGTAGAAATTCGATAAGCCGAAAAAAAGAAATGGTAAAAAAAATTAACTCATTCGTTACCGTCCGGCTGGCCGCACGTTCACCTGTGGGTCTCCTGCGGTCACCTTGAGTCTGCCTTGAAAATTCTCTGGCCGCCGCAGTGACACCATAAAGTCACCGACATCAAATCAAAGACCGTACGGCAACCCCACGTTTTCGGTCTCCACAATTTAATATGGAATAGGCAAAGCCTCGAAGCGAACATAGAATTCTTCTTACATTCGCTTCTGACTTTACATAAAACTTGTTCACAACTGTATACTTGCCAACTATACCGTGGTACATGTAAGCGCCGCACAGCTGATGATTTTGACGCAATTTCCGGTTACTTCGGCCTGGATTCGGGATCAGCGAACAAATAATGTAAATCACGATTAAAAAATATTTTTTGATGATGCGGGAGATATTGTGGTATAGCCTGCGGGCATGCAGGGCAGGGCATGATGATGGGAGGAGGGGTTGGCGTGGTCATCGTGTCTGCCAGGAATATAAGGAGTGCGCGCCGCCTGAGGCGTGGTAGTGATGCCGTAGTCGCCCGGCTTGTGAGTGTGCTGAGTACGTAATAAAGGAGAGCCGCGGGCAAAGTACGCCCGCGCTCGCGCTTGTGCAACACAGCCCGGCTTGACTGTTCCCCCGCTCGTGTCTGCCTGCTAAGCATCTTCTACCACGACACCACAGTTGGCTGACGAGGATCTTCGGATCGGCGTGTGCAGGGTGGTGGCTGGGTTCGGCGTGGCAGCGAGTAACTCAGCGCACCTTGCGCGGTTCGAGGTTCCAGAGGAGTACGCATCGCGAAGAGCGTGTCGCAGGTTCGCTCGCGCGCGCACAGGCTCCGGAGCCAGGAGGCTCGCCAGCGCGGTCCAGCTCAGGCATGACAGGGAGTCGGTGCACGGCGCAAGAACGCGTGCCCGCCTTCGTCGGAGTCGACTTCGGCCACGTCGAGTGGGCAACGGCCGCGCTCAGTGTTCGTTTTATTGAGGTACGACAAATCGGGGGAATGATTTCTGCAAAGCCACGGCTAAAGAACGAGGGCACGCGGTTCGGCTCGAACGCGGCGTTGGATGTCGCGCAAGCTCTAAAGAATGTCCGGGGTCTCGATGGTCGGTGCGCAACAGATGGTCCGGAGGTCAGCGCGATGTGCCAGGCACGCACGGCCACGCGCACGGTCTGCGGCGCGGGTCGTGGGCGAGCGTTGCAATGCAATCACTCGGACGGCGGTCTGAGCACTCGAGGTCGTCTACGGTGTGTGGGCCGAGGGTCATCGCCCATCGTTACAGTCATAGATGGCGGTGTGCGAAGCGATCCTTCCGTCCCGGGTCAAGACCTACCGCCGGTATGGTGTTCGGTGCATGGCGTGCACGGTAACGCCCCGGGTCGAGTTTTGCAGCCTGAGCACGGAGATTCCAGTGACCCGGAGCGGGAGATGCTGCCCATGTTGAGCCTGGTTTCAGTTGGTCCTATGGTGACAGGACCGATGCCAGTGAATGTCGAAGTGATCGAGGCACTGATCGGGTGTCGAATTGAGTCCACTCGTGCTGCCCGCGCATCGCGCGTGTACACCGGCGAAGTGATTGCGCCGCTTGCAGCGCCCGACATCTCGGTGCTTTACCGGGGGCGAAGCGCCCTACTCACGGTGTTTGTGGTGCGAGGGGAGGGGCCCGTCCTTTTGGGTCGGGACTGGCTGGCGCACCTTGGGCTGGATCTCCAGTTCGTACCTCCAGGTGTGCCGGTGCTCTCTTCGATGTTTTCGTCGAGTACCGAGGGCGAGGTTCTGGCGGCGGGAGCCGCGTCGATGCAACGGGAGCGGCCGTTCGTTGCTGCCTGCAACGGCGGTGTGCGGTTCGGGAGCAGCAGGAGCCGTGCCAGCTCTCGCGATGAGCTCTCGCGCGTCAGCTGCGTGCATGGTGCGAGGTGCGCCGGTGTTGTTCGAGCAGCTTCAACGGGTTGCGGTGAGCCTGTGGCGTTAAAGGAAGTCGCGAGTCACAACATCGAGGCAACAACCAAGAGGCGGACTCGTGATGTGGGTTGTGGGTTGCTGTTCATTGCATATTTGTTTTTCATTGCTCGAGTGATGCGGTTTAACGTTGTTGAAATAAATGCCAGCAGTTCCCGTGTGAGAGTGGGTTTGGCGGAGATCAATCGATGGGATTTGTATTATGATCAATGTGATGTGGGGGCTTTGGGAGAGGTGGGGGCGAATAAAGAGGGTTTATTGGCCTCCAGTTGCCCCAGGCCACGGGTAGTTGTTTTGTCGGGTGCTGGGATTTTATCAAGAGAACGCGCTGTACGGAAAAATGAGTTTGCAATGGTTCCTGTGTTATTCCTATTGATTTATGACGAGCCTATGGTTGGAGTATGCTTTGAATGGAGTTGCGACCGTCTAACGGCCGTGGGGGTCTCGGAGATCGACTCGGAGCCGGGACTCGTGCGCTGGTCGGCGTTACCCCCACCTCTGCTTTCAGCAAGGTCAGACGTGCCTGGCGCCTGGGGCGCGGCTCTCTGGGTTCGCTCAAGGCCGTTTTGGCCATGCGGTGGAATCTCAACTGATTATGGTGCGTGGGGTGTTGGGGAGTGTTTGTTTCTTCCAGCCAAGGGCGCTGTTCAGCGCCCCCACCAAGGTCGGTCGGGTCTGGCGGTGGCGCCGCGGGTTCCAGACAGCGGGGGTCCGGCCTCGAAAGGTTTATCTGTTTCAGGTCTGGCTGGGGAAGAGGTGCCGCCTTATGGGCCGGAGGCGTTTGATGGTGCCGGGGGAGGTCGGGAGGTCGCCGCGACCTCGCCAAGGGCCATGTAAGCATGAGCCGCCTGGGGGCGTTTTCGCTGTGTAGTGCTGCTGTGCTTCTCCAGTAGCTCGCTTCACACGTTATATGATGTGATGTGCTGTTATACTTCGCTGTTTTCTTTTTTGTGCCTTGTCTACTGTTATACCATAGTCCTTCGTGCTGTTTATGCTTATTATGATGGTGATCATTTAATAATCATAGTTTTAGGAGGGAGGAGTGTGGTATAGCCTGTGGGCCTGCAGGGCGGGGCATGATGATGGGAGGAGGGGTCGTCGTGGTCATCGTGTCTGCCAGGAATATAAGGAGTGCGCGCCGCCTGAGGCGTGGTAGTGATGCCGTAGTCGCCCGGCTTGTGAGTGTGCTGACTACGTAATAAAGGAGAGCCGCGGGCAAAGTACGCCCGCGCTCGCGCTTGTGCAACACAGCCCGGCTCGACTGTTCCCCCGCTCGTGTCTGCCTGCTAAGCATCTTCTACCACGACACCACAGATATCTTTATTAAAATTAACTTTGGGGAAAAAAATAATTGAATAAAGAAATAAATAAACAATCACTTGTGGTGAAGAATAAAAGAAATTAAAAGTTCCGGAAAGAGTTTCAAAATCACTCCCGATAATGTTAAATACAAAATAAACACTTCCTGTCATCAACAAAATCACTTTCGGAAGTATAAAATTAAGTTTGGGAAAAAATAATTGAATAAATAAATAAACACTTCCGGTCATAATCTCCCAGCATGCATTATTCCCCATGGAAAAAAAAAACCGGAAACAAAACTAAAACCAGAAACAAAACAAAAACGGAAGCAAAATGGTCATAGCCAACGACACGGATTCACAATTGCCAGGGTATTGTGTTGTTTCCTATTCTCTCATGTGCACGCGTTAAGTAATATTCACAAGATAGAAATAAAACCCAATTGTGTTTATACACCGCACAGCGTTAAAAAAAAAAAAAACCAGAAGCTGAAGGTCATAGCTAATGACACGGATTCGAAATAGCCAGGGGTATTGTGTTGTTGTTGTTGTTTCCTATTCTCTCACGTGCACGTGTTAAGTATGAAGCTCACTGTGTTCGCTATAAATACCCCGTGCAGCTCCCCGAAAAATAAAAACATATGTGACTGCTACATTGTGTGACCGTGGAAATACTGCGGCCGCCGTATAATTGCTAGTGGCCGTAGATTTTGGAGACCCCACGGCCGCCGTGGCAAATGCGACCTAGGCCTGAACAACAAACACAGCGAATCTCTTCCTTATCCTCCTCCGCCCCCTCCCCCGCTCCCCACGGGTGGGAGGGAGTTGTTTACATCCCGTGATTCAGCTTCCGAAAATAAGCAAACACAGCCTGGACGCATCCGGAAATAAACAGACATGACCCGGACACGTCCATAGCATCCATTTTGTTATAGCGTCGTTTCAAATACATTACTGCATACAGTGTAAAAACATGTCTTTCACACACATTATGAATGCTTTTAAATTGTATATCTTTCGTTTTACATGCACCACATGACCTAAGGACAAAAGTATCTGCACTGCAAATCAAATTGCTTGTTATCAGTGCCCTCAAGTCATATTTTCCAGTGGAGTCCAGCTCTCGGGGCAAGAAACACTTTTCAGGAATGTTACTTCTGGGCAACTTAACGATTGGCTTTTAAGGAAAAAGGTGCACAAATTCATCAAGGTGAAGTTAACACATCTCAGCGACACAAATTCATCATGCAATGCAAAATAAAAATAAAATACGTTACATCCGGCGCTCTATTTCCGTTCATCTCCTGCCACGCCTTGCTGTGTCATAGCGTTATCGTGCTTGCTTTTTTCTGTTACAAAGTGATTGTAGTGTTAAATATGGCATCAAAACGCCCAGCTAATGTTAATGTTGCGTCTGAAAGCAAAGTGTCTCGTAAAAGCATAACACTGGAGCAATAAATGAAGGTGATTGGGCCGTAGATATTGCAAGTGATATGGCACTTGCTCCGACCACGATGAGAACGATTTTTAAACTTGCGGACAAGTGGCCAAAATGTGACGCCTTTGACTGCAACTAAGGTGCCACGTCGTACAAGCAGTGAGATGGAGCGAATGGAGAGACTGTTGTCCGTGTGGATTGAGGACCAAAACGAGCGGAATATGCCCCTGAGCTAGCTGGTTATTATGGAAAAGGTTGTTTGAAACATTAAAACAACAAGAAGGCGACAGTTCGATGGTGGAGAATTTTACAGCGAGCCGAGATTGGTTTCAGCGTTTTAAGCGTTGCAGAAACCTGCACAGTGTCAAGATTACTGGCGAGACTGCGAGTGCGGACATGCAGGCAGCGGATGAGTTCTCTACCAACCTGCAGGCGTTAACAGAACGCCGCAATCACCCCACACAGCTTGTTTTCAAAGGAGATGAAACGAGGCTTTTCTGGAAGCGGATGCCATCGCGCACCTTTATTGCAAGTGAAGAAAAGTGTGCTTCGGGATTTAAGGGCATCAAAGATCGCCTGACACTCTTGCTTGGAGGCAATTGAGCAGGAGATTTGAAATTAAAGCCGTTGCTCATTTCCCATTCTAAAACACCACGAGCAATGAAGGGTTTCTGCAAGACTCCTCTGCCTGTCCTCTGGTGGTCAAACCGCCAGGCTTGGATGACCAGGGACATTTTTCAGATCTGGTTTGTGCATGATTTTTGTCCAGCAGTAAAAACATAACTTTGAAAAGAAAACGCTGTAACTGTTGGACAATGCACCTGGTTACCCAGTCGACCTCGACTCCTCATCAAATGGCTTCAAAGTTGAAGTTGTGTTTCTTCCTCCAAACCCAACTTCGCTCCTACAGCCGATGGATCAGGGCGCCATCACAGCATTCAAAGCTTACTACCTGCGACGCACCTTTTCTCAGCTAATCTGTGACACGGATGGCAAAGAAAGCCAATCAATTCGAGACTTCTGGCAGTCTTTTCACTTCATGAAAGCCATTGAAAATATCGCTGAGGCCAGGAGAGAAGTTACAGACCACTGCATGAATGGTGTTTGGAGGAAGGTTTGGCCGGAGTGCATCACGACTTCATGGGATTCGAACCCAAACTACCCACACTGCACAATGAAATTGCCGAGATGCCCAATGAAGTGGGATTCCATGAAGTCAATGCAGGAGATGTGGAGGAGTTGCTGAACTCTCAGAGGGTGAGTTTGACCAATGAGCACCCAATGTAGCTCGTCCAATAATGGGCTGAATAAGCAACAGAAGAGGACCAATCAGAAAGGGTTTTAACGTGTAAAATTCTTTCAAACATCCTGCATAAAGTTAATGAGGCTCTAGAGTCTAGATCATGTGTATAAAAATGATCCTGACTTGGAGCGCAGCACTGCAGTGAAAAGAATGGCGTTGATGAATGCTTTCTCATACTACAATGAGCTCTACAAGGAGAAGTAGATGACCAGACAACTTTCTCTGAACTCATTCTTCAAGAGAAAACAGCCTGAAACTGCACCAGACTCTGAGGGTGACACAGAAAACCCCACTACCTCTCCCTCACCCAAGCATCCCCTACTGACCCCATTGATACCACATTTTTATCCAGTTTCGAGGGACAGCCTGATCTCGGCAGAATCTTAGTGGTACCATACAACTTCCACTTCTTAATGATCATCTTGACTGTGCTCCAAAGGATATTCAAGGCCTTTGAAATATTTTTATACCCATCCCCTGATCTGTGCCTTTCCACAACATTATCCCAGAAGTCTTTTGAAAGCTCCTTGGTGCTCATGGTTGAGTATTTGTTGTGAAATTCACTTCCCAGCAAAGGAAACCTTCGGAAACAGCCGATTTTATTCTGAAATAATCATAATCACTACAATTTAACACACGTGGAGGCCAATTAACTTGGTGTGATTTTGAAGGTGATTGGTTACACCTGAGCTAAATTACAATTACAATTATAAGGGGGGGGGGACATTTATCCAACTAACATATTCTAGTTTTGTGTTTATTATATTATTTTTCTGAAATTTTGTAGAAGTTGTGGGTTACGATGTCTAAATAAAGGTGGAAAAAGTGTGATTAAATGCAATTTAATTCCAGACTGTAAGGCAACAAAAGGTGAAAATTTTGAAAGGGGATGTAGATTTCCTATAGGCATTGTGTATATAATTACAATGGAGATTTGATTTTAGGTTTTGAGTTTTAATTGGGTATTATTTCACATTTTAAATGCAATGTAGTTTTAAAGTGATACGCAGATAATTTCAATTGTCTACACGGTATGACTTATTGAAAGGGTGAATGTTTCAAATGTTTTTCCAACAAGTGGCTCCTTATGAGTTTGCATTGGAATGGATTCTCATAACTGGATGTCATGCCGTCTGCTTTGAAGTTCATTTTCTATTCTACAAAGGACTTTTCCCTTCCCAGTATTTAGCAACATAAACACCCACGCAAGCATTCTTAAAAATCCCTGCAAAATGGAATGTAAATGCATTTGGATTGATTCCTCCTACAAGAGTAATTTTGATAATAACAGTTGAGAATTGTGTAAAAAAGAAAACTACTTTTATTCCCATCAGCATGGTTCATGATAGTTAATGACGGGCACTGTGATACAAATCAACACAAGTGTCACGCGATGCAGAGGTTTCATTGTTCAAGTCCAATTTTTAAGCATTCTTAAAAATCCCCGCAAAATGGAATGTAAATGCATTTGGATTGATTCCTCCTACAAGAGTAATTTTGATAATAACAGTTGAGAATTGTGTAAAAAAGAAAACTACTTTTATTCCCATCAGCATGGTTCATGATAGTTAATGACGGGCACTGTGATACAAATCAACACAAGTGTCACGCGATACAGAGGTTTCATTGTTCAAGTCCAATCCAATTGAGGTTCGTAAACGATTTCGCACCTTGTGCCGTCCACGTAACACGGCGAACACATTGTGGTTTTGCTTAATTGCCACCAAGATGTGTTTCCTGTGTTGTGCTGGTTGTGCTGTCTATACCATGAGGTTGCTGTCGTGTAAGCACGGTCAGGTGACCTTGCGTCACATTCACATGACTATTTGAACAGCAGTGGCAATGGCAGAGAACAATCATCCTGAAGATACACATGAGTGACTTGAGACGTGGGTGTCAACGGGGTTACACGAGATGCCCTCTCTGACCTAACAATGACTGCCTGCATATATCGCGTCACCAAATGCTCAAGGCACTGTTGTCATCAAAAGAAAATACAGTGGGCTACTTGTATTGTCTGACACGGTAATAGGTCACAAAGGATGGTTTGAAAAGTGTTCGCAGATCATTTTTGTTGCAATTTAAAGGATGTAACCAGACTGATAAACGCACCACTTGTTCATGTCAAAATGAAGAATGAGCAATTTTAAAAGGAGTTGTCTAAATCTTGGTGGTGTGTACAATTTGATTAATTCATTGGCTTGAGTTAGTAGCAGATGCCTGAAGGTCATGATATGAGACAGGCACATGGATGACGTGGCCTCGTGTGGCTTTTCCAGTCCTATCCGTCACTTGGGTGACTATGACGGCGGAACAATAGTGAGAAGTGTTTGTGAAAGTGCCACAACAGACCTTTTAACCCAGCAAGTGGATAGGTTGAGTGGAAGTCGGACGGTTAGTGTGGGTATAGTGAGGGTTATGTAGCGATGACAAAACTTACGGAGCGATGGCCAAAGAGGCCACAGGATGTTTTGCTCGTTTGGTGTTGCAGTAATCCTAATGATGGTGCCGGCTTGCACGGTTATCATTCATAGTTAATTTGGTGTTGTTGTTGTTGTTACACATTCGGCTCTTGTACATATTTCTGAGCAAGTTTTTTTTCTGAGACTCAATGTGTCTCTTCAACTATGACTGATACTTCTTTAACAATCCCAATTAATCCCACATTCTTGTGGGGTTGGCCACAGGAGTTACATGAGCTCAAGTCTCTCATGAACTAGCTGGCATGGCCTGACGTTCGCTTGGAGTTGGGTTTGGACAGCAATTTGGAATTTATTTTGTGTTCTGGAGATGTAATAGCTTTATTTGGTTTTCGCACAGACAAGGTAAGTTAATAGATGGGACACCCGGCTTAACGTCCATCTGAAGGAAGGTGCACTTAAGAATGTAACACCTTGTCTGGAACACTCCAATCTGACAGTTAAAAGTCGTGTTTGGAATCGAACCCATGCTGGACCTCTCAAAGTTAAAGACGACATGCCTTTCAACCACCATGTATACTCTTTCATACCAGAATACATTTTTCCTGTGTGTCGGCATTTCTCCTTCCCCCTCAATACCTATGTGGCACGAATTCTACACCAATACAAGGTGCTGTATAACCAACCCTCCAGTGCTTCAGTGGTGATTGCCACATCTTATCAGCAGAAGCTGCCTGATTTCACTGAATGGAAAACAGTTTTGGGGAAAATGTACTCACAGTTTCCACTGAGTGTCCACAACAACAACAACAACAACAACAGCATTGGTTTTTGGATACAACTACCGACTGTGTATATGGGAGATACTCCTTTCTAGCTACATTAGCCTCAAGCTCTTCCATCTTGATATTTAAACTCTTGGCGTCGGTAGAGAACATCCTTAACGTTTCACCTCCGGCACCAAAGGTAGATGGAGGCTGCGTTTTCACTGCTGTTTGTCTGTCTGTGAGCAGGATATCTCAAAAAGTAATGGACGGATTCCGACGAAACTTGGTACACGAGTTGGGTCGGTGACAATAAAAAGCCGATTGGATTTTTGGTTCAGGTCCGAATCCAGATCCGTCCCATCAGTGGGATACAAAACGTAGACTGTTCAGCCCGGTGGAGGTATGCGTTCCAGCGAGTTCTACTTCCCTCCTGGAACCACACTTTGTTGCCCGTCACCACCAACTATGCCATCAGCATCACCTAAAAAAAAAAAGCCTTCATTCGCTCCGAAATTTCCAACGCAAATTTTTCTGCTCAAACTGATCGACACTTCGAAGGATCCATGGAACTTCGACACAGGAGAAGGCCATTTGGCCCATCAAGCCCGCACACTTTAAACGATAAAGTCGTGATCGACAAAAGTCCCACTTGAAGCAGTGCAGACATGGCTTACATGGACCCGTTTATAGCAGACAAGCGGGATATGGTGTCTATGTCCGCTTGTACACCGTGTTAACAAGCTTAGTGTGTAATTATCCCGGGCATTAAGTCCGCTCTCGGGACTAAACAAATACTTTCTCCATTGCTGGAGGAAGTTAGTGCTGAACAAATGTCGTTCTTCAACATGGCACGAATTAAGTCCTTCCCTAATTATTCTTCTCAATGAATGACTAGGCCATGGATAGATTAGTAGGGAACCCTTATTAAGGATACAGACCATTATTTCCCTTTCCCCATGGGGCTACCGGCTGGGATGGGATTATAAACCAAGCTCGAGTCCCATTACGGGGGTTTCCTCATGGCTGCTCCGCTCGGTTGATTAAAGAAACCGCAGAATGTTCATTGTAATCATCACAAATAAATGCCTGTAGCTTAATAAACGATGATCCCTGCACCCATGCATAGAGAGCACAACCTCGGTGACCGCATAACAAACTGTGTGATATACAGGTTTAAAAGAGCAAATGTATTCCCAACAACAAATGTATTTCAACGAGCCAAGAGGAATCGATAACTAGTAAGGAGGGATCTGTAACTAGCCAGAAGGTTTTGATTGATAATTATCAGTTAGGAAAGTCACACACACACACACACACACACACACACACACAACTATGGCAAACTTACAAACTTACACATGCAATTATGACAACTACTCAACTCCTCAACCCCCCCCCCCAGACCAAGGAAAGTCCTCCAACCCCTGCCCCCTTTCCTCACCCTCTCGCTCATTAAAGCAAAACGGGTATTCCCACATCAAAACAGCTCCCCGATCATGCCATCACAGACTTCACGGAAACCCGGTACGGTTACCTGTCCAACTCGTAGTTTTAAGAGAAAATAGTGAGAAAAAAAGTATAGGTACATTCAAAGTACACCGCCCCCATGACAAATAAATAACAACAAATCCTCCAGCGCACAACATTGCCGGGGCACCTTCGGTGACCGACGACGCGGCCGTGAACCACATGGACATGGAATTGAGAAGGAGCGGTGTACAATATTTGATTAATTGTGCAATTAAAATAACGAAATAATAATCGTAAAATAATTAATTTCTTAATTAATTGGCTCTCTCTATCGAGTGCAGCTTGTGGCTGCTGGTTGCATCATTGATTGGGACACGGCTATGATGCTGATGCAGTGTCCCCCTTACCAGTACTCTGGTACTCATTTTGCCGACCTCGGAAGGATGACAGGCTGAGTCAACCTCCTGGTGTGTATTAATTCAGCGGCCAACGGGGCTTGAACTCAGGACCCAAGGATCCCAAGCCACCACCCTAACCACTAAGCCACTAACACCAGGCTAATCAATTGGCTAATAGCACACCAAAACCATCACTGTTTCATGCGAATCTGTAACTTTTTGAAAATTAAATTATTCATCGAAAAATGAATAATTAATCGATTAATCAATATATCAAAAAAATATCTTTTGTAGCCAAAGCACTTGTTCACTATTGTGCCCAAATTTCAGCTTCCTAGCTCAAAGGATGGCTGAGATATCGCCCGGACAAACAACCAGGAAAACAAACAAGAAAGCAAACGGAGTAAAAACAGAATGCTCCCTTCATTCAGCACCCAGTGATGACGTCGTGCATCACCTGGACAGGGAAATGGGAAGGAGCAGTGTCCACCAACAGCAAGGACCCATGTAACCTCTGTGGTAGAATCACTGCTTGAGAGAATGCCACAGTTATTCTGGGTGGTGTATAAGCAACAGAATGCTGCCTCGATCGCTGAGGTCTATCTTCACAAGGCCTGTGATGCCTAACGACTCAAAATCCTTTTAACTGTCGCTTTGGTCGTTTTTTACTGAAGGGAAAACTCATAGGGAGGGCATGGGGATTGTGAATATGGCAGCTCCGAAGATGTCTTTGACTTTGCATAGCAAAAAGCAAGAACGTCGTAGCCGTAGCATAAGAAATTGTCGGTGGAGTCAGACGAACTGTCCAACCAATGGGTGGAACCAAAACGCACACATGGATGGATACATGCATGGCATCTTTTATGTATCGATGGAAGCAACAGAAGAACAGACAAGCAAGTATCAGCGGCATAGCTGCACCCTCTGAAAATTATGTTACCTGCAGTCATGTGCAACATACAAAAGAAGATAAGCATCCAAAGAGGGATTTTAATACAACCAGCCAGGAGGAATCGACAACCAGTCAGGAGGGATCGATAAGTAGCCAGTTGCTTCCTTACTGCCTTATGATCCTGTTGTGCCTGATGGCATATCGAACCTCTTGAGGATCTCGTTTGTCGTTTGTCTTGTGCCCACTGACTGATCGCTGTCCAGGTGGCTTCCAGTTAACTCGGATACATTTCCACCGTAGGCTGCCAGGTCTCTGTAGGTCGTCCAACTCTCCTTCTACCCTCAGGCTCACAGTGTATCGCTCTTTTTCTGATGTTGTTTTCCATAGGCAGTATGTGCGCAATCCATCTCCACCTCCCAATCTTTATTTCTTCCATGATGTTTTTCCTTTGAAGCCTTCTTTCTACCTCTCTCTCTATCTGGCCATAAGATTGGCAAAATATTTTTGTGATCGCTATAAATAAAGGATTCTTGTTTCTGTGCAATAACTTTGGTGATGTTCAATGCAAATAGTAGAACTGATTTTAAAATACTGTCAAACATTTGAAACTTTGTTCTTTTGTTGTATTTTTAAAAATTATTTTATTTCCAGATTTCTCCCATCCTCATCAATTCTACGTTCTACATCTTCATCAGTAGATACATAAACTGGTCTACTTCTCATGATTGCAAATGATTACATTGTTGTTTGGTGCATGTAGTCTGCTGCTCTCTGTTTTGTTGGTGTTGATTTTCAGTCATACTTGCAAGGCATACTCATGGAGCTTGTTTACTTTCTCTTGCAAACTTTGCTTGGTGTCCAATAGCAAACAGATGTCATCTACAAAGCTGAGCTCTTCCAGTGGTTGCCTTGAGCCCAGTCTATTCCATATCTGCCATGTACTGTAGGCCTCCTTAATACTCAGTCCGATACAAGGATAAATAGTAATGGAGACATCATGGATGTCTCACTCCTATTGTGGCTTCATTGCTCATAAAACTAGCCACTAGCCAGTAGGTATTGATACATATACTACAGATATGGATCTAGCCTGTAGCGTGTGTATGTCGCGTGTATACAAACACACACTGGCGAGATTCGTACAGATTGAACGAGGAATCCAACTCACTTTTGGCCACAAGCTTCGCTCCATACGGGAGTCGGGATGGTTCCTGCAGAGTTAACATTCCTATGATTCAGAAAAGTCCCAAAGAACCAGAAAAAGTTCCAGTAGTCCAGATAAATTTCTGGTGAGTCAGAAAACGTTCCAATGAATTTAAAATGGCTCTAATGGATCAGAAAAGGTTGTAATGGGCAATAAAAGGTTCTAATTAATATCAAAAGGCTTCAATGAAAAATAAAAGGTTCAAATTAACCAGAAAAGGTTTAAATGAAAACAATGGGTTCCGATGTATCAGAAAATGTTCCAATGCATCAAAAAACATTCCATTGATTCAGGAAAAAGTTACAGTGAATAAGCTTGAATGCATCACATGTTGGTCTTCAAAAGGTAACCCAAATACAATAAGAATACGGATACGTTAGAACCCGGGAGGGCTTCGTTCCGCCATTTGATACCGATTTTAGGAGATTACAACCACTGAGGAGTGACGGTGATCATTTCCAAATGAAATCCCAGTTAAACCTCAGCCAACAACCGGGAACACCATCCGAACCGAGGCAGCACGTCCATCGCAGGCTGCGCAAGAGAACATTGCGTTTTAATCCTGGTCTTTTACGACTCCAGCATTCCTTCCATTATGGCCCAATTGCTTCCTGTGAACAATTACACTCAAGGGAGGGGAGAGGGGGCACATTATAAAACGGAAAGAACAGGTATAATGGTTCCAATTCACGAGCTGTAAGATGCAGTACCCTCACACCTGTGTGACCGCTTTTACAAGCATTAGCCTCTTGCCAGGGTCTACAATGCGAGATCACAAAAATGCCAACGACCTTTTATTGGTTCGAAATGAGTTAAGGATTTTTTTTTAGATCCTCGTGGAGGATCTCTAAGTCTTACTCACGTTGTTGTTCTTGTGGACTTTTTTGTTTCACAGCCTACAGTTTTCATCGAAACTTCCTGAAACTTGGCATATATATGTAAAAATACCCTGCGCAGACAGTAACCGTCTCCGATTTTGAAAATTCCTCTGAGAAAAAAAGTTATGACGTCAAAATATCTCCGCTAATGGAAATCGCCTAAAAATTATCTCCGAAACTAAGCAAGCTTTTTGAATTCTGTTTGTGGGAATCGAACAAATGTTTGTTTGTGGGAAAACTCTGGGTTATGAAACAAAAAATGTCAAAAATAGGAATGACGTCATAAAAATTGATATGACCTCATAGTGATGTATCATATGTGCGGTAATTCATCATTAGCAGAGATGAATTACCGCACATATGATACATCACTATGACGTCATATCAATTTTTATGACGTCATTCCTATTTTTGACATTTTTTGTTTCATAACCCAGAGTTTTCATCGGATCTTTGTGAAACTTGCCATGTATATGCAGAAAGCCCACGCGCATGCAGTAACCATCTCCGATTTTGGAGATTCTTCCGAGAAAAAAAGTTGACGTCATAATATCACCGCTAATGGAAATCGCCTATACTATTATCTCCAAAACTAGGCAAGCTGTTTAAATTTTGTTTGCGGGAATCAAGCCGGGCATTAGCACAGATAATTTATCGCAAACCTGATACATCACAATGACGTCATTTTCGTTTTTATGTCATCATTAAGAGGACGAGGATCTTAGCTCATTTGAGCTTGTTTTGAACCTGCAGGACATTGTTTTACAGACAAAAGGTGCAGGTGTATAATGACGTCAAAAGGAAACTTCAGGAGGGTACACATATGCCTACACTAAACGAATGGCATCAGATTAATTAATGACGTCAGTGTCAGATTGATCTGAGCTGTCTAGTCTGGGTTCGATTCCCAGCACCACTCGAAACGGCTAGACTAGTATTTTGCACGCGGGGTGTTGCTCCACAAGGTGCGCCGTTCTTCGTTCAGAATGGACGTTAAACCCGGTCTCCTGTCTGTATTAGTCCATGGCGGTTAAAGATTCCACGGGGTGTTTTTACGAAGTGTCGGCGAGTTATCGCCAGCATCCTGAATAAATTACAATGTGTGAGTACACTCCATTAGTGGCAGAAAAACGTTTCAGTGGTGATGCAAGCAGCCGCAGCCCGACGTTAAAGGCATCTTCACAATGGGTAGGGGTGCTTGTGCCAATTCGGGTTTATAGGTGGTGATGGATCATCGATGTTTTGCCAACACATGGCTGTAACTGAGGTGCTCAAATCCCTAAAATGCGAGTTCATTCCAAACGTACACTTAAAAGATTGATAAAACAGATGCTAAAGACCATTGGTCTATAATTCAGACACCATTGCTCTTTGTCTTCACTGTACAAACTTGTTTCAAACACTAAATTATAATCGTCATTTATTATACATGAAGAGACAATCTCTTTATTATGTACACAAATATACCTGGGTTTATTATTATTGGTTCACGAGCGCCAGCCAGAGTGACCACTATATTCGTTATGTCTGTGTGTCTGTCTGTCCAGAGCATAACTCTGTGGACTTTGATCCGATCTTGATGAAACTTGGTTATGTGTTCGATATCAATGTCGAGTTGTGTTTTCCTGGATGAGGGCGTGGCTACGCCAATTGTGGGCGGAGCCACGCCCCAAAATAGCCATTTTTAGGGGGTCGTCAGATTAAAAATCTATCTTCTCCTGAATTGACTGAATGGAATGGGTTCTTCGGTATCTGAATAGCAAAATGAATGATCTAAAATTTGTGGTTGTCCGATTTTTTCATTTTCGTCCCAAGGTCAAGGCCACAAGGTCAAAACTTAGAAAATTGCGAATTTTGACATAAAAATCATACGACCGCCCAAACTTTGAGAGGTAGGATGACAATATTTTTTAATGCATCATCTTGAGGTCATTCCCCACCTAAAGTCATGAAACCATTTTTCTCTATCTCGAACACATTGCCCGTGGCGCCCCCTTCAAGTTTGTTTTTACGCTGATTTCATCAAAGTATGTATAATCCGATGAGTGTGAAATGCCATATAGCCTATATGACGATACATTGTTCCTGGAATGTTCCAGAGGAAGTTTTGCACCAAAGGTCATAATCCTTTACCTTTGACCTTTAAAGGCCACAAAGGTCAAATTTTCAAAGTTGTGGGAATCAAACCGGGTTTTCGACCTTCTTCGACGAACTAACTCCAATAAGCTATAGCACGTATCCTGTTTCCTTATTTTAATGTCCACAACATTGTTTTGTGACCTTTAAAGGTTATGCAAAGATCAAATTTTGAAAGTTGTTGAACGAAACCAGGTTTTCGACATTTTGCAGCGAATAACCTGTCACTCATACTACATCATGTTGATCATTTTTATAACTTGGTCAAAAATTATCACATTGTCTCATCCTTGTCTTCTGAAACAATCTGCATTGTCAAATACCGCTCGTGAACCATCGTCGCCTCCCGGCTTGTTATTATTTTTTAATTGCTGTCCTCCCCACTACAAGCAGATGACCTCCCTCCAACTCCAGTATGTGACATCACATCACTTACCCTTTTTTCATTTGCTCAATTTAGCCTCTTCCTCTTCAAATTTATCCTCTTCCGTTTCAAATTTAACCTCCTCCTCTTCAAATTTAGCCTCTTCCATTTCAAATTTAGCCTCCTCCTCTTCAAATTTAGCCTCTTCCGTTTCAAATTTAGCCTCCTCCATTTCAAATTTAGCCTCCTCCATTTCAAATTTAGCCTCCTCCTCTTCAAATTTAGCCTCTTCCGTTTCAAATTTAGCCTCTTCCATTTCAAATTTATCCTCTTCCATTTCAAATTTATCCTCTTCCATTTCAAATTTAGCCTCTTCCGTTTCAAATTTAGCCGCCTCCATTTCAAATTTAGCCTCCTCCTCTTCAAATTTAGCCTCTTCCGTTTCAAATTTAGCCTCTTCCATTTCAAATTTATCCTCTTCCATTTCAAATTTATCCTCTTCCATTTCAAATTTAGCCTCTTCCGTTTCAAATTTAGATTCTTCCATTTCAAATTTAGCCTCCTCCTCTTCAAATTTTTCCTCTTCCATTTCAAATTTAGCCTCCTCCTCTTCAAATGTAGCCTCTTCCATTTCAAATTTAGCCTCCTCCTCTTTAAATTTAGCCTCTTCCATTTCAAATTTAGCCTCTCCCATTTCAAATTTATCCTCCTCCTCTTCAAATTTAGCCTCTTCCATTTCAAATTTAGCCTCCTCCTCTTCAAATGTAGCATCTTCCATTTCAAATTTTTCCTCCTCTTCTTCAAATTTAGCCTCCTCTTCTTCAAATTTAGCCTCTTCCGTTTCAAATTTATCCTCCTCTTCAAATTTATCCTCTTCCATTTCAAATTTAGCCTCCTCTTCTTCAAATTTATCCTCTTCCATTTCAAATTTAGCCTCCTCTTCTTCAAATTTATCCTCTTCCATTTCAAATTTAGCCTCCTACTCTTCAAATTTAGCCTCTCGCATTTCAAATTTAGCCTCCTCCTCTTCAAATGTAGCCTCTTCCATTTCAAATTTAGCCTCCTCTTCTTCAAATTTAGCCTCCTCTTCTTCAAATTTAGCCTCCTCTTCTTCAAATTTAACCTCTTCCGTTTCAAATTTAGCCTCCTCTTCAAATTTATCCTCTTCCATTTCAAATTTTGCCTCCTCCTCTTCAAATGTAGCGTCTTCCATTTCAAATTTAGCCTCCTCTTCTTCAAATTTAGCCTCCTCTTCTTCAAATTTAGCCTCTTCCGTTTCAAATTTAGCCTCCTCTTCAAATTTATCCTCTTCCATTTCAAATTTTGCCTCCTCTTCTTCAAATTTATCCTCTTCCATTTCAAATTTAGCCTCCTCCTCTTCAAATTTAGCCTCTCGCATTTCAAATTTAGCCTCCTCCTCTTCAAATTTATCCTCTCCCATTTCAAATTTATCCTCCTCCTCTTCAAATTTATCCTCTCCCATTTCAAATTTATCCTCCTCCTCTTCAAATTTATCCTCTCCCATTTCAAATTTATCCTCCTCCTCTTTAAATTTTTCCTCCTCCTCTTCAAATTTAGCCTCTTCTTTCATTTTATCAATGCGTACAGAATAAATAGTGTTCCTTATGGAGCACAACTTTTCTCAGTCCCAAGGTGCGAATAATTCAGTTTTGCTTTAAAATGAATAAGGACACAATTATAGGTGTGGATGACAAAGTAATAATTGGACTTTCAATGCAGGAGGTTGCCATTTGGACCATCATGCCTGCACTACATCATCACCTTCACCATCATCCTCAGCCTCTTCAGTAATATAATTAAGAAAAAGCCATTCATATGTTTCGGTGGTAAAAGTTAAACTACGTCCCCATGTCTCTTAATTACATCCTGGATGAATGTCAGTTTCACAGTGACTACGTCTATTTATTACGTACGATTTTAAGGTACCTTTTGAACCTTTCGACCCTTTAGACTGCTTCGGGTCTTTTGGACCCTTTACACCTTTTAAGACCGTTTAGGCATTTTAGACACCTTTAAGAATTTACATCCTTTCTACGCCTTTGACCCCTCAAGACTCTCAGACCGCTTGAGCCCCTTTAAACCCCTTTAGACCCTAACTACAATTGCAACATACCCTTTTGACCTTTAGAACCCTTAAGAGGCTTATAGACCCTTTGTACCATTTGTATCCTTTGAACCTATTAACCCCTGAGACCCTTAGGACCTCCACACGCTTTAAACACTGGTAAACACACATCACACAAACATCAAAAGAATCTTCTTGCAATATCCAGACTATACTTTTTTCAGCAAGTCATGTGCAATCTCTACTCTGCGCTGAGAACTCCGCTAGTTATTACTAAAAACTGCTGTGAAACACATCGCTGGTAAAACACGAGAGAAATTTAAATTTTAAACAATCCTGGCATGTTGGCTCACAGTGTGATTGTGAAAAAACTCACCATCTCTATTTAATTTCCCTTCGGTTACTTTACAGGCAAACGTATGACAGGTAGTGAGTGCGAGGGCAGATGCACACCTGGCAGGGCGACTCCCTCCCTTTAAACACGAATCTGGTTTTCGTTCAGTCCTGGGGGGGGGAGGGGTAATAATTCACATCTCATTATGATAGCAATTTACACATCACTGCAATCTGCTCCCATTGTAATCTCCATCACTTTCAACGAGGCCAATCCAGAATACAGCTGATTCATTTTCACCTCCAAATTGAAAACTACTCTCGTTTCACAACTTTGCAGAAACAATCACTTTAACAAGCAACAGTGGATTTCTTACAATTCCTAAGAGGATTCATGGGGAGGAAGGAGGATAAAACTTACATAGCAAAGGAGAGGATACAACATGTCAGAAAAGTGTGGAGAAACAATGTCCTACTGAGAGATAGGGGACTGTGGTTATACTCAGCTCATAGGCCAGGGGCCAGTGGGACCTACCTTGCACCCCCCCCCCCCTGCGACAATTTTTCACTGATACCACAGTGTTCATATATATCCCAAGTATCAGAAAAAAGATGTTCCCAGAAAAATAACTCATTTGCACTAAACTTTATGAAGCTGTTTCCATTTTTGCATGTAATTAAGCTATCCAAACATTATTCTACATCTCTGACAACAAAGGAAATATGTTCACTCTACTCCTTGACCCTCCAAACATATGTGTAGATTCCTCATTTACAAATTTCCATGTACCAGAAGTTGAGATATTTACGAAAATGAGAATTTCCATAATGGCGGATCCTAATTAGCACATCAATGCATTTAAAATTATTTCCACTACTTTTACTCAAACAGAAAATAGTTATGTTTCCCTTAAACACCAACAGACATCATAAGTCGCAGTTATGTATTATATCAGGACCAGGTAATTAATTCTATTGATTAATCTCCACTGATTAATCAATTGGCTGTTAACTCACAGGTAACTCCACTAGTTGGCTGTTAGTGTTTACACATTTACTTTATTACACACTAGCAAATACAACCTATCACTTCGTTGACAGGAATATTAAGAGGGGAGGGGGGAGAGAAAGAGGGAGAGGAGGGATGGAAGGGAGAGAGGAGGGATGGAAGGGAGAGAGGAGCGAAGGGGGGGGGAGAGGAGCGAGGGGGAGAGGAGCGAGGGGGGGGGAGGAAAAGAGAGAAACAGGTCAGAGAGAGGGAGAGGAAGAGGGGTGAGAGAGGGAAAGGAGGGGGAGGGGGGATTCTGGCAGATGTGACACCCAGTTTAACATCCATCCGAGAGATGGCGCACACATTGATGAATCACCTTTCCTGTGAAACACCAGGATGACAGTTTATAGCTGGATCAGGATTCAAACTGAGGTTAGACCGCTTAGAGCGAGCGTGCATACCTCTCAACTATCCTGCTACGATCTGGTGATTCATTGCTTTGTAAAAACTGAATTGATCAGAGCAGCAGTTCTGACTGTTCTTTTTAAAAAAAAGCTTTCATTTGTTCAATTCGCACATTTTTTGACAGCCCTTCCCCTCGTCGACCACCAGATAGTTGAATGGTGGTGGAGGGGGTTTGGCAGGAGGATCGTGTGAGGGGAGGGAAGGGAAAGCAGCGTGAGGGGCAGGAAGTGAAGGCAATGTGAGAAGGGGGGATGCAGTGCGAGAGCGGTGGGGGAAGGTAGCATAAGGGGGAGGCAGCATGAAGGGGGGCTGAGGCAGCGTGGGGGGAGGCAGTGTGAGGAGGGGAAGGCAGTGCGAGAGGGGAGGAAAGGCCGCGCGATAGGGGGGGGGGGATGGAAGGCAGTGTGAGAGGGGAGGAAAGGCCGCACGATAAGGGGGTGGAAGGCAGTGTGAGAGGGGGAAGGCAGCGTGAGGGGGGGAGGACGTGTGAGGGGGGGAGGCAGCATGAGGTGGGAGGAAGGCAGTGCGAGAGGGGGGGGGAGGAAGCATGAGAGGGGGACAGGGAGGAAGCGTGAGTGGGAAGGGAAGGGAAGGAAAGGCAGCATATGGGGAAGGGAAGTGATAAAACATGCCAAAACAGCAACATTTTCTTTTTATTGCCTGGTTCTACATAAAACTGGGCAGGAGCTTTTGAAACCCAGGCCATCTACCTGGCAAATTAAAAACTAAACCATCAGTCCTTAACAGAGGGGGAGAGGTGCAGGATTAGGGGGAGAGAAGGAAAGGGGTAGGAAAGACAGAGAGAGAGACAGACAGACAGAGAGAGAAAGAGAGAAAGAGACCCATGGACTCAGCTTCGTCACAGGAGATTCCAATGATTTTGAAGGCCTTCATTTCTATGGCATCAAGCTGATCAAGGTATGAGCAGGGACACCAGCCCAGAGGGGAGAGCAGTACTCCATTAAGCTATGCATAAAGGTCTTGTAATTCATTAGAGTTCAGGTGTGTCAAGGAAGGACTTTGTATTACGGAGGATACCCAGTCGGCGACTGGCTTTGAAGGTCAACTTTGAAATGTGGTTTTCCCAAGAAATATCATGGCTGAGATTGAGACCCAAGAGTTTGAGTGACTGAACCATTTCCTAAAATGAATGACTGAAGCCATTTCCTGAAATGCATCGTTTTCAACAAGATGGCCTCGCCGAAAAACTTTTCAGAGCATTTTATATCTATATACGATGTGATGTTTGGCACATGCAGTTGTTTTACCAACCTGCAAAGAAAAGAAATCCGCTAGGGAGCAAGCACCCTGTAATGAATGAGATAATGGGTGACGGAGAAAGTGTTGATTGCTTCATGTGTTGAAAGTGTTGATTTTCATTGTTGGAATCACAGAATATTTATACTGTGTATTAGCCCTGATAACTTTGCCCGCTCCTACCCCGATCTTATAAGCAGCATGCAATTTCCTCAACAAGGTGATGAAAAGACACCTTGAGCATACATGAATATTTGCATTTGTTGAGAAAATGCCAAACTAACTGTTATTCACACCTCTTTTTGTGAGGAACTAGCTTTGTATAGTTATGGCCCAAAAGCCTGAAGATCAATGGATTTACACATCAGGAAAACAGAGAGATCAGGGTCTATTGCTTTCATAGCACAAACAATGAAAAAGATTGGGAGCCCAATTGTCTCTCATTTGGCCTTGTACCTCCTCCCATTTGAGCTGTCCACCACTCCTCATACGTCGTCGATAACAGAGCAGGGGTTTATTAACAAAGTAACTCCTGATAAATGACTCTGGTTCAAAAAGTTTAAATTCATTTCCACTCCCCTTAGCCTCCCTTCCAAACACCACATCCTTCTCGTCTTTCAAGGTAAGAGTAAACCTACATCTCATGTTGTCCGCAATAACCATCATGCTGCGGCTGCTTTTCTGTATGCCACACCTCTCCCTTCATTAGTAACTTTGTTAACCTCATCCTCTGTAATTTGCTTTTGCGTAGGCCTCGATCCACGTGTAGAAAAAACAAAATGCCAGTACGATTCATTTCTGGCGATAGCTTGCAGGGTTTTAAATTCTATTTTTTAATTGCACAGTGCGGCAGTCCAGAACCTATGGGTGAAGTGGGCCAGAGGGAGTGGGTATGGCTTCTCCGAGCGACGTGATTGCACTGTGTGCGGCCGATTCAGTACCGCAGTGGCCTTGATGCCTTCCAGCACTTCGATCTCGCGACAAGCCTGTGCCAAGTGGCCGAAAGTCGGTCCCGTGCCAGACACAACAGACCTCGTGGGCGGCCTTTCTGGATGAAAAGGCTTTGTTCAAATGCATGACAGATGCCATTACAAGGAGCCAGCTTAAAGTTAGTTACAACTGTGATGAACACTGTGATGTGTAAACACAAAAATAACCTCCCTTTCTCAGCTCATATTATGCAAACAAATGTTTTATTTATTGAACTGCCTCTCTGCAGAGGATAAAGTTTCAAAAACGACTTTCCTTCTCTGTGATCTAATGTAAACCTCATAAAGAAGCTTTTAGACATATTACATGTGGGACAAGGACAGAAGAGACCGTGGACTGTCACATCGATTTGCAAAGACATAAGTAGGCGATGGTCAAACAAACAATTTATGATGATTGAACCTGGGATCACAGCATCATGAGCAAGTATTCAGATGGAAATTCCCAACCAGGCCAAGTAAGCCCTGCTGCGACAAAACCACTAATTTTTCACTTGCGTGTTAATGAAGATATCTGACAACCTTTAGCCACTGAGGACTACATGGAAGGTTCTTGAATGCCCCCCCCAACCCCCACTAGTAAATACACTACCCAATAATTTACTGGCAGTGCCCAAGAGTAAAACTAGTAGTGGAGCCATTAAATCGTATTTAAATTCTGTGTATTATGTCTTGGAAGCATAAACAGTTGACATTTAATGAAGAGAACAGTTGAGCCTCAAGATCATAGATGAGCCATGAAACGTTTGTGAGCTTTCTGGAATAGGATTGATTGCCCATCATCATGGATAGCATGCTAGCTTTGAAAGCTACAGGAGTGGGTTCACATTTACAGGTGAGGAAAAACCTTTGGCAGGTTCCCTTACTCGATATGCCTTCATTTACCTAGAAGTAAAGGAGGAACCTGCTTGTTCGTCTCTTGGGAGACCGCTTAACGGGGTAATGGTTCCTACCAGTTGGATCGCAGATGGTCTGATCTTCTTGCGTATTCCTTGACACCAGGTTACTCCACTTGCTGTCTCAGAGTGTGGCTGCTGTGCGGGAAGCACCTCTTTCACCATAAATAAGTAAACACACCCTGGTGTTTGAATGTCAGAAGTTTATAGCCATCTTCAACTGTGAAGGGTATCCGGTTTTATTAGCAGCACAGAGGTCTCATTTATCATCGAGTTGTGGCATGGAAGCACAATTCTGGAGTGAGCTCTCAATGTGGTAATCGGTATTTTAACAATGAAACAAAATAATAGAAGGGTAACTACTTGCAGAATGGGTCGTTAAGTGCATACACATGCATTATGGGTTTGACATTTATCAAACGAGGTGTGAGCTTTGATTTATTTATTAATCACGAGCAGAAGCCCGTGGTAAAAATACCACAATGTAAAAAAAAAAAAAAGTCCTTTGATTCTTGTGCTGATTGAAAGAGCTTAAAAAAAAAATGGGATATTAAATATTTAACAGCATATAAAAATATCATTTTGGGAGTAACTGAGGCAGTGGTCTGTTGCCTATACACTGCCTGTGTTATTATTATTTTTTGTCTGAAAAAATTATAATTTTCCCGTAGGTTTGTATTAATTTGAAGCAACTTTTACTAAATATGTTTTTCTCTCCAAGGAGCATTTCCATCTTTCGGGATGGGACAGAGAATTAGCAATATATATATATATATATATATATATATATATATATATATATATATATATATATATATATATATATATATATATATATATATACACAGGGGGCTGCAAAAGTAGGTATACAGTAAGGATTATACCAGTATTACCAATATTATAATAGTGTTGCTCGGATTCATTTAATACTAGAATTCATTCATTAATTCTAGATTAATATGTTTATTATTGATATTGTTGTGGTTGACCAAATTCGCAAACCACCATTCAGGTCCCTTAGGTGAGATATCTCGGTAAGTATATGTGTAGTTAGGCCCAAACCCGTTGTCTAGAGGGAATAAATGTTATTCATGAGGGCTGCGACTCTTCAGGATAGCCGTTTTTCTTTTACTATCTTTATTTTGGACCAACCGCCATTATTACCACCACCAACCACGTCTCAACAGCCATCACAACAACAACCACCAACCACAACGCCGCTTCACCACAACCGCCACGACCTTTACCGTCACAACTCACCACCATCGCATCACCGTCATCTCGCGCCACTCGTGGGCACCGATGCTGGACTCGTGTAAGGCGCGCACCGTGCAGCGTGTTCAAAAGCATCGCGGACTTTCCGCAGAAAAACGGATCAAAAACGACTCACGCCCACTTTTGTTCCGTCCAATCGGTGAGCGAGGGGCGATTTGGCCCCGCCTCCAGGGCGTTGGAGGGCGGTCGCTATATGCAAATTCATGGATCAAAAAGCATTCACGCCCACTTTTCCTCGGGCCAATGGGGAGCGAGCAAGAGAGGTGAGAGGTCGGAGGCAGAGGGTCAAAGATGAAGGAGCGAAGCCATGGGGCTTATAAAAACGACTGCGTTCGTCAGACGAGTTCAGTTCGCAGGAGGAAGAGTTCAGTTCGCAGGAGGAAGAGTTGAGTTGGAAGCGGAGGAAGAGTTGAGTTGAAGTGGCAGTTCGCAGTTGGGAGTTCGCGGAGTCGGAGTGAAGAGGACGGAGCTGTGGAGAGGCGGCGAAGGCGGACGAGGGGGTGCTCGCGTCGGATTCGGGGAACTGCGGAGAGAAAGGCCGGCGGCGCGACCGAGGTCGTGGTGGAGACGCTCGTCGCGGGACCCGCGATTTTGTGAAATCCTCCTTTCCCCGAGCATCAGCAACCCCCTCCTGTTTCCCCCCGCGCTGAGATAGTGCGACAAAAGGGGGCCCCCTTCCCACCCCCTACCAGACACTGTCCGCGAGGCCCGCGGAGTTGAGGCAACACCGCCGCTCCGCGTCTCATCATCAGACGGGTAGGCCCGACACGGTCTCGGCCCCAGGCCCGCCTACCCCCTCATCCTGGAGGGTGGTTCTCTTTTCTTTTGCTTTGGGAATATGTGTTGTCGGCGCCGTCTGTGAAGTAAAATTGTATAAGTGTTGCCGTGTGCTCGCGTAGTCGGTATTAGATCTGCATTGTTGCATTTGCTTTTTGTCTTCTTCTTTTCTATGTGCTTTTGGTGGAATTGTATATGTGTGCTTCCCGTGTTCCGCGAAATAAATGTGCTTATTATTGAACTGTTTTCCCAGGGGAAAGGGTCACGACTGGATTGTCCGTCCGGTGGGCGACGTGCCGCGATTCGAGTTACGTGGCCGTCAGCACGCCGGCGGGCGCGAATCCGCAACACTGGTGTCAGGTCGTGCGATATAAACCCATCGCCCTCCTCGCGGCACTGGTATTGGAGAACGGGAAAACGGGCTCTCCTGTCTCCAATTAAATTCACGGGAATCGGTCCAGGGGTGAGAGGAGCGACCCCCGATTCCCTCCAAATTACGAGCGAGCTAAATTAACCCTTTAAGAGAAGCAAGATGGCGTCTCAAGGCGAGCGGGAGCTGGGGGTATTAGAAATGGATGTAGAATGTGTAGAATCCATGGCTCAGGATGAAATCCCCGTGAAAACGACAGGAAAACGAACTCGCCCAACTGAACCCAGAGCCCGAAATGGGTGCGGCAGCGGCCGCGGTGTATGACACCTCCCCTCCCCCTCTCCACCAAAACCCTTCCCCAACCCCTGCCGAAACGGCTCACCCAAGCGCACCTGACATGGCCCAGCTATTCACCATGCTGGCAAAAATGTATGCGGAAATGACAGCGAACATGATCAAGCAAATGAACGAAAAGATGGATACATACACAAATGAAATGAAAAACGAAATGAACAAGCAAATAAACGGAATGGAAGCAAACATGAAGGAAGAAACGAAAAAGCTGCGGGGTGAGACGCAGAACATGGGCCGATGCCTGCAGGCGGGCATGAAGGCCGTTAGCAGGGAACTCAAAATGGCGACTCCACGTGTAGGAGCGAACGAGCTGGAAGGGGGTGCAGCGGCTGACAGGCCTGCGGTGGAGGCGGGTAAAAAAAATAATTCGGGGGGCGTGTTGGGCGAGGGTCGTGACAGAAGAATCGACGGTGACCGAAAGGGAAAAATTAAATGGGGAGACCAAAACGTGTGAGACGAGACACGAGGTGACGACAACGGAAATAATAGTTGAGACAAGGGAGGTAAAGGGTGAAGAGTTGGCAGAGACACGGGAGACAAAAAATAGAGGGAAGACTACACGATGAAGACGGGGTGAGTGACGCGCACACACACACACACACGGAGGTAGTGGAGGATAATGGGGGTGAGCTCGCGGACTGGGTGGAGGCCCGGTGCGAGCAGCTGGATAACCTCCTCCAGGAACGAGGGGAGGGAGTATGCCCCCTTGAGGCGAGTCACGACCAGGTGAGTTCGGTCGTGCTTTGCGAGGTCGAGGGGAGGAGTGCTGCGAACGGGTGCACGGAGAGCTTGGGGGGTATAGAGGCCCCGGAGACCCTTGTGGGGACACGAATCCCCAGTGTGGTTGTCCCTGTGTGTGTGGTGCAAGGTGTGAGTGCGTCCCCGTGTGTGGAAGCGACCCCGTGTGTGAGTGGTGTGGTGGCGATGGTGCCAGAGTACGTGCTTCCCAGCATGCCGTGTGTGAGTGAGGCCGTGTGTGTGGATGAAACGGCCAGTGTGGAGGAGGCACCGCGGGTGAGTGCCCCCGCGTGTGTGAGTGAGGGACGGTGTGTGGATGAGGCACCGCGGATGAGTGCCCCCGCGTGTGTGAGTAGTATGGTTTGTGTGAGTAGTGAGGCACGCGTGAGTAAACGGCCGAATGCAAGGGAGACCGTGTGTGTGAGAGAGCGGTATGTGAGGGAGATGTCGGTTGGCATGCGGGAGCACGCAGCCGCGTCTCCCGGTGTGAATGTGATGGAGTGGAGTGTGAGCGTCGTAACACGCGGGAGTGCGTGTGTCGAATGGCGACGACGACGGCGACATGTGAGGAAAGAAAGCCGAGTAGCGGCTGTAGTTGTTTCGGGGACCGTGCCGGGTTCACCCAGCAGTGAGCACGAGGTCCGTGCTGTCAACGCACGAGACCGCCACGTGCTCGCTTGCGAGAGTGAAGTCCCGGTCCGGAAACGTACGCGGTGGATTTGCCGATCCCGCGGACGGACAAAGTTTAGGCAGGATTATGGATTTGGACCGGACGGGTTCTCCACGCGATCGTGTGTGTTAAGCTCCAACGGGCAAAGCACATGTGTTCGCGTGGGGAACCCCTCGAGACGTGGGGCTTGTGTTTTTTTTATGCGCACGGTGACGCCATGGCTGCACGTGGGGTTGGAATCCGGCAGGAGGGGTATCCCTGCCGGATGGTACCGTCCAAGGAGGGACGAGGTACACGTGCAGCTGCATGACGTCACGGCCAGGTGCAAAGTTCGCGAGCTCTGAGTTGCCGCGCTGGTGCTGCGCATGGAAAAAAAAAAAAAGCGAGCCTCACTTTCGGGTGCACAGGATTCCTGGGCAAGGGTTGGAAGACCCCCTTACCCAGGGCACAGGATGGAAACTAGTTAGGGGGAAGGGTTAGCTTAGCCAGACCGACTTCATGGGGCAGGGGTAAGTCCTCATGGAGTCCGTGGAATGGATTAGGTAGAGGGATTTAGTGAGCTTTAGGTTGGGTAAATAATTAATGGGATTATTTGAGGACATGGACAGACTTGTGAGTGTGTAGAGGGGACGTAGCTTAGCTACATAGTGTTAAAAGGAACGTGCTGTAATTTAAGGGACGACGTGGGAGCACGAGTTAGTTAGGGGAGGTAGTTAGAAGGATGGCAGAGTTCAGCGGTGAGTGAGTTGAAGAGTTGTTGGTGAGTTATGAGGTGAAGACATGTTGAGTGAGTGAGGCCAGCGGGTCTGTGTGTATGGAGCGAATGGGGAATTCATGGTGCGATGAGTGATTGGGGGGAGGAGTGACTCCCGCCCAAGGGACCCCGGGGTCAGTGTAGAGTGAGTTAGGGGGTTAGGTAAATTGAAAAATCGAGGTCGTTTTGATGTTGGTCGGAGTGTAGGCTCGAAACCCGTTTGGAGGGGTGCAGGAGCCCTGTTGACGGGCTGGGAGCGTGGCTGCAAAAGGTGAGTATCGCTGAGTGGGTACCCCGGGCACCAAGCTAGTCGGCCGTGGTAGGCCAAGGGCCCATAGGGGGCCGGGATAGCGTAGTGGGCACGGGTGCGCCTGCTTGGTGCGGGGGCCCGGGGCGCCATTAGCCGCGTGGGCAGTGTTGTGGGCACGGGTGACCCTCGGAAAGGGGCCCGGGAAGCCAGCCTGCCACGTGTGCGTTTCAGGGGAGGTGCCATGGGGGGCACTCCCCGGTGTTAGGGAGCTGGTAGGCTCGGAGGCAGTGTAGTGCCCGGGGGTGCCATCGTCGGAGAATCGGCAGAGGGTCGTGCCTGCCAAAGGGGGCCACGTGTCCCAGCCATGAGACCGTGTGAGGGCACGGAGAGAAAATTGGGGGGCGAGGCCCGAAATTGTGAGGACACCAACACAGGCGACGGGAATCTGGTTTGTTAGAACCAATAGTTTAAGCGAGAGGCGCTTGTTGAAAGCCCCGGGGTAGTTTAATAGTTAAATGGTTAGGGTAGATTAGGAGATGAACCCCTCCGCACCATCCATCCCCTCGCTCTCGTTGTGGGCCGCTGGACCCACTTTGTGTTATAGATCGCTGAACTCTGGGGAGGCCATTCTGAGGCTTCGTTGGGCCTCGACACAGGACGTTAGCTCTCCCTTATTCCCCTCCGGGAAGGGAACGTAGGGGTTGGGAGTAGGCTAGGTGACAGGATAGGTTAGCCGAACAAGGACAGTAAAGGGGGTTAGGGGATGATTTATAGTGGGGAAGTAAAAAAGTAAAAATAAAAAAAAACAACAAAAAAATAAGTTGGGGCTAAATTGGGGTTTGACAAATTAAGGGAGTGGGTATGTACAGTGACAGGCAAAGGCGATAGGTTGGGAGGGAGACAGGTAGGTAGGTCCGAGCCCGCCTTCCAAGTGGCCAGCACCACCGCACTCCCTCCACCAACCTCAACGGAACGGCAAAGGCTGGCCAACTTCATCGGCAGCTGTTCTTTTGCTGCGAGGCCTGTGCCGGCTGGATCGGCTGCAGCTGCTGTGCTTCAAGGCCTGTGCCAGCCAGTTCATCTGCCGGCTGTGTTTGCCTACAGCGGCCTTCTTCTGCGGGCTGTGTTTGCCTGCTGCCTTTGCCATGTCATGCCCACTGCCCACGTTCACCAGCCCCGTTCAATTTTGCTTTGCCCCCCCCCCCTGTTCATTTCCATGTGCGCCAGGATCCGCAAGGCAACAGTTTGCAAGCTGCAAGAACTGCCCTGTTGGCAGCTACAACACGGGCCTGCAGTGGCGGCCCGTGCACCGTGTTTGTGTTCATCCATCCATTCGTTGTGTTCATTGCGTGTGCCATTTGAGCTGGCACGGAGACTACGTTTGTGTGGCCCATGCACCATTGTGGTTCACTGCGTTCAGTTCAAAAAGGAAGGCCTTGGACTGCGTGTGAGCAGCCAGCCACGTTCCCTGTCACCTGCATTGTTTTGAGCCAGAGACTGCATGCGAGCAGCCTGGCTCCCTGCTAACTGCTTTCTTTTTGCAGAATTCAGTGATCCTGGGCCATGGTTTAGTGTAAAATTTGTAAGTTAAGGTTAAGATGTACTGTACATATGAGTGCGCCCCCGGCATGTCTGTCCTAGCGCCGGCAATTTTATTTGAGTCGTCCGTGTGAGTGAGTTTGTTTAGGTAGTTACTCAGCCCTTAGGTTATTTATTTTGGGGACACGAATACCATGAATGTCGCACTCAGGGATCCGTAGGTAAAATGTACTAGGGGAAAACTACACATGATGGCACACGAAAATTTGACGACTCGGGACGAGTCTGTAAAAAGGGGAGGGGGTAGTGTTGTGGTTGACCAAATTCGCAAACCACCATTCAGGTCCCTTAGGTGAGATATCTCGGTAAGTATATGTGTAGTTAGGCCCAAACCCGTTGTCTAGAGGGAATAAATGTTATTCATGAGGGCTGCGACTCTTCAGGATAGCCGTTTTTTTTTTTACTATCTTTATTTTGGACCAACCGCCATTATTACCACCACCAACCACGTCTCAACAGCCATCACAACAACAACCACCAACCACAACGCCGCTTCACCACAACCGCCACGACCTTTACCGTCACAACTCACCACCATCGCATCACCGTCATCTCGCGCCACTCGTGGGCACCGATGCTGGACTCGTGTAAGGCGCGCACCGTGCAGCGTGTTCAAAAGCATCGCGGACTTTCCGCAGAAAAACGGATCAAAAACGACTCACGCCCACTTTTGTTCCGTCCAATCGGTGAGCGAGGGGCGATTTGGCCCCGCCTCCAGGGCGTTGGAGGGCGGTCGCTATATGCAAATTCATGGATCAAAAAGCATTCACGCCCACTTTTCCTCGGGCCAATGGGGAGTGAGCAAGAGAGGTGAAAGGTCGGAGGCAGAGGGTCAAAGATGAAGGAGCGAAGCCACGGGGCTTATAAAAACGACTGCGTTCGTCAGACGAGTTCAGTTCGCAGGAGGAAGAGTTCAGTTCGCAGGAGGAAGAGTTGAGTTGGAAGCGGAGGAAGAGTTGAGTTGAAGTGGCAGTTCACAGTTGGGAGTTCGCGGAGTCGGAGTGAAGAGGACGGAGCTGTGGAGAGGCGGCGAAGGCGGACGAGAGGGTGATCGCGTCGGATTCGGGGAACTGCGGAGAGAAAGGCCGGCGGCGCGACCGAGGTCGTGGTGGAGACGCTCGTCGCGGGACCCGCGATTTTGTGAAATCCTCCTTTCCCCGAGCATCAGCAACCCCCTCCTGTTTCCCCCCGCGCTGAGATAGTGCGACAAAGGGGGCCCCCTTCCCACCCCCTACCAGACACTGTCCGCGAGGCCCGCGGAGTTGAGGCACCACCGCCGCTCCGCGTCTCATCATCAGACGGGTAGGCCCGACACGGTCTCGGCCCCAGGCCCGCCTACCCCCTCATCCTGGAGGGTGGTTCTCTTTTCTTTTGCTTTGGGAATATGTGTTGTCGGCGCCGTCTGTGAAGTAAAATTGTATAAGTGTTGCCGTGTGCTCGCGTAGTCGGTATTAGATCTGCATTGTTGCATTTGCTTTTTGTCTTCTTCTTTTCTATGTGCTTTTGGTGGAATTGTATATGTGTGCTTCCCGTGTGCCGCGAAATAAATGTGCTTATTATTGAACTGTTTTCCCGCTTCGCTTCGTCATTTCTTTCATTGAATCCCCATCTTGCTTCACGTAAAGGGTTGGTCGTGGGCTAAGACGCCCGATAATTAATCGAACCGTCGAGGCCGACGAATAACACCGCTCGGTTATCCCGATAGTACGGAACGGGTCGCTTAAGTGGCCCGTGTCCGAAGTCGACCTGCGGCGAGGTGCGATCGCCCGGTCTACCCTCCGCGTGGGTACTTAGGTAGGTCGAATTTGGCGAGCAACCCTATCCCACGCGGGGGCTGATTGGCTCGATCGCGGTGAGACCGAAAGGTCCACCCGTGACTGGTTCCCGGCGTTAGTCCGAGAGGGTCACGACTGGATTGTCCGTCCGGTGGGCGACGTGCCGCGATTCGAGTTACGTGGCCGTCAGCACGCCGGCGGGCGCGAATCCGCAACAATATGTTTATTATTGGTATGTTATTATTGATGTTATTAATAATATATTTATTATTGATATGTTTATTATTGGTATGTTATTATTGATATGTTTATTATTGTTTATTATTGGTGTGTTATTATTGGTATGTTATTATTAATATTTTTATTATTGGTATGTTATTAATATTTTTATTATTGGTATGTTATTATTAATGTTTATTATTGGTATGTTATTATTAATATATTTATTATTATGTTTATTATTGGTATGTTATTGATATGTTTATTATTGGTATGTTATTATTAATGTTTATTATTGGTGTGTTATTATTGGTATGTTATTA
Source organism: Eptatretus burgeri (assembly GCF_056783735.1). NCBI lineage: Eukaryota > Metazoa > Chordata > Myxini > Myxiniformes > Myxinidae > Eptatretus > Eptatretus burgeri. The sequence continues at coordinate 97,423,082 of NC_140968.1, read as the reverse complement.
TTAATATGTTTATTATTGATATGTTTATAATTGGAATGTTATTATTAATATGTTTATTATTGGTATGTTATTGATATGTTTATTTTTGGTATGTTATTATTAATATGTTTATTATTGGTGTGTTATTATTGGTATGTTATTATTAATATGTTTATTATTGGTATGTTATTATTGATATGTTTATTATTGTTCATTATTGATAAGTTTATTATTGGTATGTTATTATTGATGTTTATTATTGGTATGTTATTATTAATGTTTATTATTGGTATGTTATTATTAATGTTTATTATTATGTTATTATTGATATGTTTATTATTGGTATGTTATTAATATGTTTATTATTGGTATGTTATTATTGATATGCTTGTATAATCAATAAAATACGTTTTGTGTCCACATTTTGTTTTTCATTACTGTATACCTACTTTTGCAGCCCCCTGCATATTTATATAAACAGATGTTTGGTACTGTGACGTCCACGGGACTTGAACAGTCCCGCCAACGTAGAATGAGCCGAAACGATGGAGGTGGTTTATTTGTTTATAACCCAAACATGGCGGTTCTAATCGCTCTACCGCAAACGGGACGAGGAAGGTGGCACGAGTCGCTTTTCAATGAGTTGATGATGTTTATTTGTTTTTATTATTACCAGAAATAACAAGACTCGGCAAGAAGAGGGATCCGGGGCGATTCGACGGGATGGTATGGGATCGGGCGTGGGGAAAAACACAGACAATTCCAATGAATATACAGTTCTCAATCCCTCTAAGGCGCCAAGCACACACACACACACACACACACACACACACACACACACACACACACACACACACACACACACACACACACACACACACACACACACACACACACACACACAACGTAGCTATTTCTGGTGGTCAGGCTGGACCGTGGTGTGGACGCAACTGTCCCTGGATCGGCGTCGGACGAGCTGGCCTTGCTCTCGTCAGGGGGGGGCAGGAGAAACCGTGGTGCTGTCGAACTCCTGGTCTTGGCCCAAGTCCGCTCACTGCCGCCAGGGAACCAGTTCTGGCGCCAAGTTGCGAGCAGGAGAGGAAGGCAGGTCCGCCCGCCGTTCGACCCCGTAGTGCAAGCCAGCAGAACCCCAGAGCCAACCAAGGTGAGGCACGAGGCTCAGCAAGGCTCCAAGACACGATCAAGAACACGATCGAATCAGCACAATAACAAGGAAGCTCTCCGCGCAGGAGCCTCTACACCAAAAACACACGATCTTTTTGGTTGTGATCTTCTTCCTCTTCCTTTTCGACCCCGAACAGAACCTTTTTATCCTCCTGCCCTCGTCACCTCCAATCGAGCCGTTTATTGGCCCACCGCCGTCGCCTTCTGCCAATCGTGATCACGGGGCGGAGCCATCCGCTGCACTGTCCTGTGACGTCACGGCCAGTCTCCAGAGAATACCAAAAAGGGGTTTACGCAGACACACTTACCCTATCCCGTGTCCCTATCTAATTACGTGACAATTATCATTTCCCCCCTTGAAGAAATGAACATTTACTAGACAACTTATCACCACTGAATTGCTACTTATTACATCGAGATCCTGGTAAACTCGAACAGCATGGCATACCTAATTAAACATTCTAATTACCCTTTGAATGCATACCCCCCCCTCAAACGTAACAGTACTACAGAACTTTAATATGGATACAAACAAACACGACATAATAGTGACCAAAGCTTTTGGTGCTGCACTCACTCTTCAGGGTAAAAATCGCAGCAAGTGAAGGAGGCAGTGAAGGCGTGTGCTTTATACGCAGGTCTCAAAAAGGTAGACGCTGATTGGTTAAACCGTAATGACGTCACGGTTAATCCGAACGCCCATTGGTCGGCTCGTCATCTTCACCTCGAGCTCCCATTGGTTGGAGCAGAGTTTGTCGATGATTGACGTTTGCAACCACATCCTGGAGAGATGGGGGATGGGTTTCCCCGAAGGTCCATTCACCATTTGTTACCGTACTTCCCTTGATCTTTCCTTCACTTGCTACGATTTTTAACCTGAAGAGTGCAGCACAAAAAGCTTCGGTTACTATTTTGTCATGTGTGTATATATGTGTATATATATATATATATATATATGTGTATATATATATATATATATATATATATATATATATATATATATATATATATATATATATATATATATATATATATATATATAACTAGCAAGTATGTGTGGAACATCCATGCAATGTAAAATGTGCTTTCAAGTCCTTGACTTCACAAACTGCAAGTCCCCCCCCCCCTCCAAGCTGAAGGATTCAATCATCTCCCCACTCTAAGCTGTCAAACCCCTCACCAGTCCCCCACCCCCACCCTCACTCCCTAATCTCCTCCACTCCCCCCCCCCCCATAACACCCTATTCAAAGTCTCAACTCTATCCCATCTTTGCTCTTTCCACCCCCTGAGAATCCTAACTCTGTCCTCTATTCCTCTCTGGGAGGAGGGGAAGAGGAGAGAATGGGGCGGAGGAGAGAGGGCAGAAGAGAAGGGGAGAGAAAAGAGGCAAGAGAGGAGAGGAGAAAGGGGAGGGGAGTAGAGGGAAGATAAGAGAGAGGGGATGGGGAGAGTACAGTGAAATGTCATGTGAATTTAATATCGTCCAGCAATGTGTTTGCAAAAGCTGTTGCATGATTCGAACCAACCCCACCAACCCCAATTCCTCAAAAATGATTGACCCACCTCCTCCAGTCAAACCCACGTTCTCACCCCCTCACCAAGCACATACGATTATATTACAGCACAGTATTACAGTACTCAGATCATTTTATGAACGCAACCAACCTTTTACATCGGTAACACAATCAGGCAATTTTTCTATTTATAGAAAGCTACGTCAAAACGCATGTTCAATTTACAAATTAAAAATTCCTTAAAACCAAAAGTTAACAATAAAGATTATATTGCATAGTTAATCCACATATTCAATTTATGACGTACAAAGTTTTTTTGAAGTGTTGTTTAAGTACATTCAGTAGTTAGAAAAGTTTACTCACCTTAAATAAACTCTTTATATCCACCCTGGAAATATGAAACAATATAATTAGAAGCCAGTGTGATCCCTAACTTCAGTTTTCAGTCTCGAAAGGTTTTTAACATCAAACATGTAATTAAATGCATCATTTGCTTGATAAAATAAAATCGTTTAGACCCACTTACTTTTTAAAATCCGTTGTGGCCGATGCTTCTTTGAGGTTCAAATCATAAAATCAAAACCCGAGACCCCACAAACACGCCACTTCCCTTATTACAGCGCCGTGACATCGTGCTGTTATATGATTGGCTATTCTGTCCTGTGTCTTCTGTCACACTTATGGCCGCGTACGTCCCTTTGATCTGAGGGCTACAAATAGAAATTTGTCCAACGTCACAACTCTTCCCATCATGCATGCTAATTCACCGTGTCTACATTTAAATTTTATAACTGCAAAATTGTTTCATCTTATATATTATTTCCGAGCTTGTGGTTTCATGTCGCGCTATCTTCGACTTCGTTCTGCGCTCGAGTTTCGTGATATTCGGCTTACATTATCTCAAAGACCATATGAGGTGCATGGTACAAAAAAAAGTAAATAAAATGGTTCTGAAACAGTGAAATCGTATTCCACTTACTGCATTAAAGTAAAATTACTTCTGATACTCTGCATCAGTTCCTTTCTCAAACACACCCACCCCAACATGTCGCGCAGAGCACGGGTTATGCTAGTCTTTATTAACCTAGACTTTTACTGCCCCCAGCCGCGCGATATCGAAGTATTCACTTCTTGTTGTTTTGAGAAAACACTCGTCTCTCCAAATATCCACACGTACATCCACTTGCGTAACTACAGCACCGATGCAGGCAACTTGCCGCGGTTCATGGACACCATAGGCATGTGAGGCCAATGGTGTACATGACACGGAGCAAACAAAATGGCGGCAATTTGATTTTGAAGCTCCGCCCAGACAGACACAGAGAGAGACAGAGGGGGGGGGGAGAGAGAGAGATAGAGATAGAGATAGAGATAGAGATAGAGATAGAGATAGAGATAGAGATAGAGATAGAGATAGAGAGAGAGAGAGAGTTCAGACCGCTCTCCTGTCCCAGGGGTGGGGTTTCGGGGGTGTGGCTACACGCTAAGTAAGAGAGGATTTGATGCCATTTTAATTTTTGTTTTCCTTTTTTTCAGGCACAACGAAGAGGTGGAGTGTAGTGCACAGAATTGCAGGTGTTCGTTTTTATTACAAAACGAAGTCCATCATTCAGACAAAGCGTGATTTGGGGCAGCTGTTTAATATTCCTCAGCATGGCCCGATTCCATCACACAACACAATTTTAGCCTGGGTACATAAGTTTGAAGATACTGGCGGTGTGACAGACATAGCTCATGGTGCTCCAAGAACTGGGCGGACTGAAGAAAATGTTGGGAGAGTGAGGGAATCTTTTCAGCAAAGTTCACGTCGCTCTCCTCGGCAACAATCACGCATCCGAGGCATATCCAGCAGGAGTTTGAGACGAATCTTGCAGGATATCAAGTTTCACCCCTACAAGATACAGATCGCCCAAAAGTTTTTCCCTCGTGATAAGGTGTTTCCAGTGGAATGTTGTAACACGATGCTCAGAATCATCAATGGACACCCAGATGTTTTGAACTTTGTTTTGATGAGCTACGAAGCGCATTTTCATGTTCCAGATTTCGGGAATAAACAAAATATGTGCTATCGGGCACCAGTGAACCCAAGATAATTGCATGAACAACCACTGCATTCACCTAAACTGACAGTACGATGTGTAGTGGGAACTTTTGGGGTTGTGGGACCATTTTTATTTGAAAATGATAATGAGGAAACCATTACCGTTAATTCTGAGTGGTACAGAGCGATGCTGCAAAACTTCTTGCTTCTGCAGTTGGAAGCACATGGTGTTGATTCCAACGTCCACTTCCAACAAGATGGAGCCAGAGCACACACTGCTAGATGCAGTATGGACGTGGTCCACAATCTCTTCCATCAGGTTACTTCACGTTTTGTAGCCATCCCCTTGGCCAGCACGTTCCCCTGACCCCACGGTCCTAGATGTCTTCTTCTTATGGGGATATCTGAACGAACATGTATACAGGAATCATCCACATACAACACCGGAGCTGAAATGTGCAATTCAAGCTGACATTGCTGTCATCAATGAAGATATCAAGATATATTGTTGTGGTGCCGGGTTCGGTGGCGAGCACGACTGCTAGATGGAGCAGTTGGGCCATCTCCCACCAAACACAGGAATTGGAAGGTCGTCACCCCGGATAACTCCGGAGTCGATGGGTCGCTTAAAGGACCGTGGTCACCAATATTTCGATGGCGTGAAGTAGGGTCCACTTGTCTAATTCCAATTTACCTAAGTACCCACGCCGTCTAACTACCGGGGAAGCCACACCCTCGGCCGACTTTGTCCGAACCGAGTCGCTGTTACTGACTCGGATCCGGCGTAACCGAGCAGAAATTAGCAAAGCCGCGCCGGACCAAATGAACAATTTACGGCACAAACGACCTCCCGAACTTTCAAGCCCGCACCGTGCTGGGTCAATGGCAGAAACGACAGGCACCGAGCTGGTACGTTTAACAGGGGTTTATTTATAATAGGGAGAGAGACACAGAGCAGACTTAATCACAAATATACAGGCATTGTACAATGAGCAATCAACACTTATACAATTTCTACTTATAGGACGGCGCCACCACAGACACACACACCAAAAGAAAATGGACCCAGATTATCTTTATTTCGACCCTCGCAGCCAAGGGGATAGACAGGCTGGAGGTCAGAGTTTGGTCCGTACCTGGCCGCCTCGTGCGGTTTGGCCTGCGACTGCAGGTGTGAAACTCGGGGTCGTCGGCGAGCCCAGACACGGTATAGCGGGGTCCAGGCGGGGGCCAGGGTCGCTCCTCACAGAGGGCCAGTGGAGATTCCCGGCTCGGACTCCGGGTTATTGCTCAATAAAATGAGAGATGCAAGTCGAGGGCTGTGGAATAGTCAGTGGACCAGCTTGAGACACGGCAATGACGACCACCAAGGACGCACACCAAGAGCAATGGCGACCCCTTTCTTCTCAGACAATCCCAACCCAACTCCAGCGAGCACTAAGGGGAGCCCGGCGATTCTTATCCCTCCCCCGGGCGGGGTGGGGTGATCGGTCCTCTGAGGTAATCTTTGCCCTGATTGGACAGGGTTTCGTGGGGTGATATCTGTCCCCCTCTGATTGGACAGGGGGAAAACCCTGCCTTTCTAGGGCGGAGTCGGAGCTCTGAGTGAAGCTCAGGATTGAAGGATTGATTTGTTGGCGTTGGGTATTGCAAAAATCTAACTGGAAAGAAACTTCGCAGCGCACACATGTAATTCCGTTTAGACATAGGGAGGAATCTAACTATACACATACTTATTGAAATAACTAAGCTTAGGGACTGCTGTCTGTT